>NC_138240.1:15420019-15997519 GCF_964197995.2 Scardinius erythrophthalmus
ATCCGTTCCCCCACCCCAATTATGAGAGATGTTGATGTATCGGCTTAAAATACCCTTATTCTATTCTGTGTGTGGATGGAGCTTAACTTGCATCAGTTTAAAGAATATATATATATATTTTTTTTGCCTTTTATTGTGATAGGACAGTATAGTATCAAGAAAGTTTGACGTACCGGGACTTGAACAAGAGGTAGCCCAAAGCTAAAAAATAATAATAATAATACTGTCAGGGCAATGACCACTAGGCTATTGAGGCTAGCAATTAACTGCAATTTGATAAATCTTAGAACCTTATTGTGTAATAAACACAGGGGGAACAGAATCCGACGGCAAATAGTTCAGCTGTCGAAATCCGTTCCCCCACCCCAATGATGAGAGATGTTGATGTAGCCTATTGGCTTAAAATACGCTTATTCTATTCTGTGTGTGGATGGAGCTTAAACAGCATCAATTTGATAAATATTAGAACCTCAGAGTGTCAGAAAAATGGGGGGAACAGAATCCGACAGCAAAAAAAAAAAAAAAAAACAGCTGTCGGAATCCGTTCCCCCACGTCCATTATGAGAGGTGTTGATGTAATGGCTTAAAAAATGCTGATTTTATTTTTGTGTGTGGATGGAGCTTAACTTGCATCAGTTTAAAGAATATATATATATATATATATATATATATATATATATATATATATATATATATATATATATATATATATATATATATATATATATATATATATATATATATATATATATATATATATATATATATATATGCCTTTTATTGTGATAGGACAGTATAGTATCAAGAAAGTTTGACGAACCGGGACTTGAACAAGAGTAGCCCAAAGCTAAAAAAAATAAATAACAATATTGTCAGGGCAATGACCACTAGGCTATTGAGGCTAGCAATTAACTGCCATTTAATAAATCTTAGAACCTTATTGTGTAATAAACACAGGGGGAACAGAATCCGACGGCAAATAGTTCAGCTGTCGAAATCCGTTCCCCCACCCCAATGATGAGAGATGTTGATGTAGCCTATTGGCTTAAAATACGCTTATTCTGTGTGTGGATGGAGCTTAAGCAGCATCAATTTGATAAATATTAGAACCTCAGAGTGTCAGAAAAATGGGGGGAACAGAATCCGACAGCAAAAAAAAAAAAAAAACAGCTGTCGGAATCCGTTCCCCCACGTCCATTATGAGAGGTGTTGATGTAATGGCTTAAAAAATGCTGATTTTATTTTTGTGTGTGGATGGAGCTTAACTTGCATCAGTTTTTATATTTTTTGCCTTGTTTTATGATAGGACAGTATAGTATCAAGAAAGTTTGACGAACCGGGACTTGAACAAGAGTAGCCCAAAGCTAAAAAAAAAAAAACTGTCAGGGCAATGACCACTAGGCTATTGAGGCTAACAATTAACTGCAATTTGATAAATCTTAGAACCTTGTGTAATAAACACAGGGGGAACAGAATCCGACGGCAAATAGTTCAGCTGTCGAAATCCGTTCCCCCACCCCAATGATGAGAGATGTTGATGTAGCCTATTGGCTTAAAATACGCTTATTCTATTCTGTGTGTGGATGGAGCGTAAACAGCATCAATTTGACAAATATTAGAACCTCAGTGTGTCAGAAAAATGGGGGGAACAGAATCCGACGGCAAAAAAAAAACAAAAAAAAAACCCAGCTGTCGGAATCAGTTCCCCCACTCCCATTATGAGAGGTGTTGATGTAATGGCTTAAAAAATGCTGATTTTATTTTTGTGTGTGTATGGAGCTTAACTTGCATCAGTTTTTATATTTTTTGCCTTGTTTTATGATAGGACAGTATAGTATCAAGAAAGTTTGACGAACCGGGACTTGAACAAGAGTAGCCCAAAGCTAAAAAAAAGACATTGTCAGAGCACTGACCACTAGGCTATTGAGGACAGTAATCCATCGTAATTTGATAAATCTTAGAACCTTATTGTGTAATAAACACAGGGGGAACAGAATCCGACGGCAAATAGTTCAGCTGTCGAAATCCGTTCCCCCACCCCAATGATGAGAGATGTTGATGTATCGGCTTAAAATACCCTTATTCTATTCTGTGTGTGGATGGAGCTTAACTTGCATCAGTTTAAAGAATATATATATATATTTTTTTGCCTTTTATTGTCATAGGACAGTATAGTATCAAGAAAGTTTGACGTACCGGGACTTGAACAAGAGTAGCCCAAAGCTAAAAAATAATAATAATAATAATACTGTCAGGGCAATGACCACTAGGCTATTGAGGATAGCAATTAACTGCAATTTGATAAATCTTAGAACCTTATTGTGTAATAAACACAGGGGGAACAGAATCCGACGGCAAATAGTTCAGCTGTCGAAATCCGTTCCCCCACCCCAATGATGAGAGATGTTGATGTAGCCTATTGGCTTAAAATACGCTTATTCTATTCTGTGTGTGGATGGAGCGTAAACAGCATCAATTTGACAAATATTAGAACCTCAGTGTGTCAGAAAAATGGGGGGAACAGAATCCGACGGCAAAAAAACAAACAAAAAAAAATCGGAATCCGTTCCCCCACGTCCATTATGAGAGGTGTTGATGTAATGGCTTAAAAAATGCTGATTTTATTTTTGTGTGTGGATGGAGCTTAACTTGCATCAGTTTAAAGAATATATATATATATATATATATATATATATATATATATATTTGCCTTTTATTGTGATAGGACAGTATAGTATCAAGAAAGTTTGACGAACCGGGACTTGAACTCGGGTCGCCCAAAGCTAAAAAAAAGACAATGTCAGGGCACTGACCACTAGGCTATTGAGGATACTAAGCAATTATAATTTGATAAATCTTAGAACCTTATTGTGTAATAAACACAGGGGGAACAGAATCCGACGGCAAATAGTTCAGCTGTCGAAATCCGTTCCCCTCGAAATCCGTATGAGAGATGTTGATGTATCGGCTTAAATACCCTTATTCTATTCTGTGTGTGGATGGAGCTTAACTTGCATCAGTTTAAAGAATATATATATATATATATATATTTTTGCCTTTTATTGTGATAGGACAGTATAGTATCAAGAAAGTTTGACGAACCGGGACTTGAACAAGAGTAGCCCAAAGCTAAAAAAAAAAAAATAATAATACTGTCAGGGCAATGACCACTAGGCTATTGAGGCTAGCAATTAACAGCAAATTTGATAAATCTTAGAACCTTATTGTGTAATAAACACAGGGGGAACAGAATCCGACGGCAAATAGTTCAGCTGTCGAAATCCGTTCCCCCACCCCAATTATGAGAGATGTTGATGTATCGGCTTAAAATACCCTTATTCTATTCTGTGTGTGGATGGAGCTTAACTTGCATCAGTTTAAAGAATATATATATATATATATATTTTTGCCTTTTATTGTGATAGGACAGTATAGTATCAAGAAAGTTTGACGAACCGGGACTTGAACAAGAGTAGCCCAAAGCTAAAAAAAAATAATAATAATACTGTCAGGGCAATGACCACTAGGCTATTGAGGCTAGCAATTAACAGCAAATTTGATAAATCTTAGAACCTTATTGTGTAATAAACACAGGGGGAACAGAATCCGACGGCAAATAGTTCAGCTGTCGAAATCCGTTCCCCCACCCCAATGATGAGAGATGTTGATGTATCGGCTTAAAATACCCTTATTCTATTCTGTGTGTGGATGGAGCTTAACTTGCATCAGTTTAAAGAATATATATTTTTTTTTTTTTTTGCCTTTTATTGTGATAGGACAGTATAGTATCAAGAAAGTTTGACGTACCGGGACTTGAACAAGAGTAGCCCAAAGCTAAATAATAATAATAATAATACTGTCAGGGCAATGACCACTAGGCTATTGAGGATAGCAATTAACTGCAATTTGATAAATCTTAGAACCTTATTGTGTAATAAACACAGGGGGAACAGAATCCGACGGCAAATAGTTCAGCTGTCGAAATCCGTTCCCCCACCCCAATGATGAGAGATGTTGATGTAGCCTATTGGCTTAAAATACGCTTATTCTATTCTGTGTGTGGATGGAGCGTAAACAGCATCAATTTGACAAATATTAGAACCTCAGTGTGTCAGAAAAATGGGGGGAACAGAATCCGACGGCAAAAAAAAAAAACAAAAAAAAAATCGGAATCCGTTCCCCCACGTCCATTATGAGAGGTGTTGATGTAATGGCTTAAAAAATGCTGATTTTATTTTTGTGTGTGGATGGAGCTTAACTTGCATCAGTTTAAAGAATATATATATATATTTGCCTTTTATTGTGATAGGACAGTATAGTATCAAGAAAGTTTGACGAACCGGGACTTGAACAAGAGTAGCCCAAAGCTAAAAAAAAAAAAACTGTCAGGGCAATGACCAGGCTATTGAGGCTAACAATTAACTGCAATTTGATAAATCTTAGAACCTTGTGTAATAAACACAGGGGGAACAGAATCCGACGGCAAATAGTTCAGCTGTCGAAATCCGTTCCCCCACCCCAATGATGAGAGATGTTGATGTAGCCTATTGGCTTAAAATACGCTTATTATATTCTGTGTGTGGATGGAGCGTAAACAGCATCAATTTGACAAATATTAGAACCTCAGTGTGTCAGAAAAATGGGGGGAACAGAATCCGACGGCAAAAAAAAAACAAAAAAAAACCCCAGCTGTCGGAATCCGTTCCCCCACTCCCATTATGAGAGGTGTTGATGTAATGGCTTAAAAAATGCTGATTTTATTTTTGTGTGTGGATGGAGCTTAACTTGCATCAGTTTTTATATTTTTTGCCTTGTTTTATGATAGGACAGTATAGTATCAAGAAAGTTTGACGAACCGGGACTTGAACTCGGGTCGCCCAAAGCTAAAAAACAGACATTGTCAGAGCACTGACCACTAGGCTATTGAGGACATTAATCCATCGTAATTTGATAAATCTTAGAACCTTATTGTGTAATAAACCAACCCGGTTGAATAAACACAGGGGGAACAGAATCCGACGGCAAATAGTTCAGCTGTCGAAATCCGTTCCCCCACCCCAATTATGAGAGATGTTGATGTATCGGCTTAAAATACCCTTATTCTATTCTGTGTGTGGATGGAGCTTAACTTGCATCAGTTTAAAGAATATATATATATATATTTTTTGCCTTTTATTGTGATAGGACAGTATAGTATCAAGAAAGTTTGACGTACCGGGACTTGAACAAGAGGTAGCCCAAAGCTAAAAAATAATAATAATAATACTGTCAGGGCAATGACCACTAGGCTATTGAGGCTAGCAATTAACTGCAATTTGATAAATCTTAGAACCTTATTGTGTAATAAACACAGGGGGAACAGAATCCGACGGCAAATAGTTCAGCTGTCGAAATCCGTTCCCCCACCCCAATGATGAGAGATGTTGATGTAGCCTATTGGCTTAAAATACGCTTATTCTATTCTGTGTGTGGATGGAGCTTAAACAGCATCAATTTGATAAATATTAGAACCTCAGAGTGTCAGAAAAATGGGGGGAACAGAATCCGACAGCAAAAAAAAAAAAAAAAAAACAGCTGTCGGAATCCGTTCCCCCACGTCCATTATGAGAGGTGTTGATGTAATGGCTTAAAAAATGCTGATTTTATTTTTGTGTGTGGATGGAGCTTAACTTGCATCAGTTTAAAGAATATATATATATATATATATATATATATATATATATATATATATATATATATATATATATATATATATATATATATATATATATATATATATATATATATATATATATATATATATATATATATATATATATATATATATATATATATATATATATATATATATATATATATATATATATGCCTTTTATTGTGATAGGACAGTATAGTATCAAGAAAGTTTGACGAACCGGGACTTGAACAAGAGTAGCCCAAAGCTAAAAAAAATAAATAACAATATTGTCAGGGCAATGACCACTAGGCTATTGAGGCTAGCAATTAACTGCCATTTAATAAATCTTAGAACCTTATTGTGTAATAAACACAGGGGGAACAGAATCCGACGGCAAATAGTTCAGCTGTCGAAATCCGTTCCCCCACCCCAATGATGAGAGATGTTGATGTAGCCTATTGGCTTAAAATACGCTTATTCTGTGTGTGGATGGAGCTTAAGCAGCATCAATTTGATAAATATTAGAACCTCAGAGTGTCAGAAAAATGGGGGGAACAGAATCCGACAGCAAAAAAAAAAAAAAAACAGCTGTCGGAATCCGTTCCCCCACGTCCATTATGAGAGGTGTTGATGTAATGGCTTAAAAAATGCTGATTTTATTTTTGTGTGTGGATGGAGCTTAACTTGCATCAGTTTTTATATTTTTTGCCTTGTTTTATGATAGGACAGTATAGTATCAAGAAAGTTTGACGAACCGGGACTTGAACAAGAGTAGCCCAAAGCTAAAAAAAAAAAAACTGTCAGGGCAATGACCACTAGGCTATTGAGGCTAACAATTAACTGCAATTTGATAAATCTTAGAACCTTGTGTAATAAACACAGGGGGAACAGAATCCGACGGCAAATAGTTCAGCTGTCGAAATCCGTTCCCCCACCCCAATGATGAGAGATGTTGATGTAGCCTATTGGCTTAAAATACGCTTATTATATTCTGTGTGTGGATGGAGTGTAAACAGCATCAATTTGACAAATATTAGAACCTCAGTGTGTCAGAAAAATGGGGGGAACAGAATCCGACGGCAAAAAAAAACAAAAAAAAAAACCCAGCTGTCGGAATCAGTTCCCCCACTCCCATTATGAGAGGTGTTGATGTAATGGCTTAAAAAATGCTGATTTTATTTTTGTGTGTGTATGGAGCTTAACTTGCATCAGTTTTTATATTTTTTGCCTTGTTTTATGATAGGACAGTATAGTATCAAGAAAGTTTGACGAACCGGGACTTGAACAAGAGTAGCCCAAAGCTAAAAAAAAAGACATTGTCAGAGCACTGACCACTAGGCTATTGAGGACAGTAATCCATCGTAATTTGATAAATCTTAGAACCTTATTGTGTAATAAACACAGGGGGAACAGAATCCGACGGCAAATAGTTCAGCTGTCGAAATCCGTTCCCCCACCCCAATGATGAGAGATGTTGATGTATCGGCTTAAAATACCCTTATTCTATTCTGTGTGTGGATGGAGCTTAACTTGCATCAGTTTAAAGAATATATATATATATTTTTTTTTGCCTTTTATTGTGATAGGACAGTATAGTATCAAGAAAGTTTGACGTACCGGGACTTGAACAAGAGTAGCCCAAAGCTAAAAAATAATAATAATAATAATACTGTCAGGGCAATGACCACTAGGCTATTGAGGATAGCAATTAACTGCAATTTGATAAATCTTAGAACCTTATTGTGTAATAAACACAGGGGGAACAGAATCCGACGGCAAATAGTTCAGCTGTCGAAATCCGTTCCCCCACCCCAATGATGAGAGATGTTGATGTAGCCTATTGGCTTAAAATACGCTTATTCTATTCTGTGTGTGGATGGAGCATAAACAGCATCAATTTGACAAATATTAGAACCTCAGTGTGTCAGAAAAATGGGGGGAACAGAATCCGACGGCAAAAAAAAAAACAAAAAAAAATCGGAATCCGTTCCCCCACGTCCATTATGAGAGGTGTTGATGTAATGGCTTAAAAAATGCTGATTTTATTTTTGTGTGTGGATGGAGCTTAACTTGCATCAGTTTAAAGAATATATATATATATATATATATATATATATATATATATATATATATATATATATATATATATATATATATATATTTGCCTTTTATTGTGATAGGACAGTATAGTATCAAGAAAGTTTGACGAACCGGGACTTGAACTCGGGTCGCCCAAAGCTAAAAAAAAGACAATGTCAGGGCACTGACCACTAGGCTATTGAGGATACTAAGCAATTATAATTTGATAAATCTTAGAACCTTATTGTGTAATAAACACAGGGGGAACAGAATCCGACGGCAAATAGTTCAGCTGTCGAAATCCGTTCCCCTCGAAATCCGTATGAGAGATGTTGATGTATCGGCTTAAATACCCTTATTCTATTCTGTGTGTGGATGGAGCTTAACTTGCATCAGTTTAAAGAATATATATATATATATATATTTTTGCCTTTTATTGTGATAGGACAGTATAGTATCAAGAAAGTTTGACGAACCGGGACTTGAACAAGAGTAGCCCAAAGCTAAAAAAAATAAAATAATAATACTGTCAGGGCAATGACCACTAGGCTATTGAGGCTAGCAATTAACAGCAAATTTGATAAATCTTAGAACCTTATTGTGTAATAAACACAGGGGGAACAGAATCCGACGGCAAATAGTTCAGCTGTCGAAATCCGTTCCCCCACCCCAATGATGAGAGATGTTGATGTAGCCTATTGGCTTAAAATACGCTTATTCTATTCTGTGTGTGGATGGAGCTTAAACAGCATCAATTTGATAAATATTAGAACCTCAGTGTGTCAGAAAAATGGGGGGAACAGAATCCGACGGCAAAAAAAAAAAAAAAAAAACAGCTGTCGGAATCCGTTCCCCCACTTCCATTATGAGAGGTGTTGATGTAATGGCTTAAAAAATGCTGATTTTATTTTTGTGTGTGGATGGAGCTTAACTTGCATCAGTTTTTATATTTTTTGCCTTGTTTTATGATAGGACAGTATAGTATCAAGAAAGTTTGACGAACTGGGACTTGAACTCGGGTCGCCCAAAGCTAAAAAAAAAGACATTGTCAGAGCACTGACCACTAGGCTATTGAGAACAGTGATCCATTATAAGTTGATAAATCTTAGAACCTTATTGTGTAATAAACACAGGGGGAACAGAATCCTACGGCAAATACTTCAGCTGTCGAAATCCGTTCCCCCACCCCAATGATGAGAGATGTTGATGTATCGGCTTAAAATACCCTTATTCTATTCTGTGTGTGGATGGAGCTTAACTTGCATCAGTTTAAAGAATATATATATATATATATATTTTTGCCTTTTATTGTGATAGGACAGTATAGTATCAAGAAAGTTTGACGAACAGGGACTTGAACAAGAGTAGCCCAAAGCTAAAAAAAAAAATAATAATAATACTGTCAGGGCAATGACCACTAGGCTATTGAGGCTAGCAATTAACAGCAAATTTGATAAATCTTAGAACCTTATTGTGTAATAAACACAGGGGGAACAGAATCCGACGGCAAATAGTTCAGCTGTCGAAATCCGTTCCCCCACCCCAATGATGAGAGATGTTGATGTAGCATATTGGCTTAAAATACGCTTATTCTATTCTGTGTGTGGATGGAGCTTAAACAGCATCAATTTGATAAATATTAGAACCTCAGTGTGTCAGAAAAATGGGGGGAACAGAATCCGACTACAAAAAAAAAAAAAAAAAAACAGCTGTCGGAATCCGTTCCCCCACTTCCATTATGAGAGGTGTTGATAATGGCTTAAAAAATGTTGATTTTATTTTTGTGTGTGGATGGAGCTTAACTTGCATCAGTTTTTATATTTTTTGCCTTGTTTTATGATAGGACAGTATAGTATCAAGAAAGTTTGACGAACCGGGACTTGAACTCGGGTCGCCCAAAGCTAAAAAAAGACATTGTCAGAGCACTGACCACTAGGCTATTGAGGACAATGTTCCATCGTAATTTGATAAATCTTAGAACCTTATTGTGTAATAAACACAGGGGGAACAGAATCCGACGGCAAATAGTTCAGCTGTCGAAATCCGTTCCCCCACCCCAATTATGAGAGATGTTGATGTATCGGCTTAAAATACCCTTATTCTATTCTGTGTGTGGATGGAGCTTAACTTGCATCAGTTTAAAGAATATATATATATATTTTTTTTTTGCCTTTTATTGTGATAGGACAGTATAGTATCAAGAAAGTTTGACGAACAGGGACTTGAACAAGAGTAGCCCAAAGCTAAAAAAAAATAATAATAATACTGTCAGGGCAATGACCACTAGGCTATTGAGGCTAGCAATTAACAGCAAATTTGATAAATCTTAGAACCTTATTGTGTAATAAACACAGGGGGAACAGAATCCGACGGCAAATAGTTCAGCTGTCGAAATCCGTTCCCCCACCCCAATGATGAGAGATGTTGATGTAGCCTATTGGCTTAAAATACGCTTAATCTATTCTGTGTGTGGATGGAGCTTAAACAGCATCAATTTGATAAATATTAGAACCTCAGTGTGTCAGAAAAATGGGGGGAACAGAATCCGACGGCAAAAAAAAAAAAAAAAACAGCTGTCGGAATCCGTTCCCCCACTTCCATTATGAGAGGTGTTGATGTAATGGCTTAAAAAATGCTGATTTTATTTTTGTGTGTGGATGGAGCTTAACTTGCATCAGTTTTTATATTTTTTGCCTTGTTTTATGATAGGACAGTATAGTATCAAGAAAGTTTGACGAACTGGGACTTGAACTCGGGTCGCCCAAAGTTAAAAAAAAGACATTGTTAGAGCACTGACCACTTGGCTATTGAGAACAGTGATCCATTATAAGTTGATAAATCTTAGAACCTTATTGTGTAATAAACACAGGGGGAACAGAATCCGACGGCAAATACTTCAGCTGTCGAAATCCGTTCCCCCACCCCAATGATGAGAGATGTTGATGTATCGGCTTAAAATACCCTTATTCTATTCTGTGTGTGGATGGAGCTTAACTTGCATCAGTTTAAAGAATATATATATTTTTTTTTTGCCTTTTATTGTGATAGGACAGTATAGTATCAAGAAAGTTTGACGTACCGGGACTTGAACAAGAGTAGCCCAAAGCTAAAAAATAATAATAATAATAATAATACTGTCAGGGCAATGACCACTAGGCTATTGAGGCTAGCAATTAACTGCAATTTGATAAATCTTAGAACCTTATTGTGTAATAAACACAGGGGGAACAGAATCCGACGGCAAATAGTTCAGCTGTCGAAATCCGTTCCCCCACCCCAATGATGAGAGATGTTGATGTAGCCTATTGGCTTAAAATACGCTTATTCTATTCTGTGTGTGGATGGAGCTTAAACAGCATCAATTTGATAAATATTAGAACCTCAGAGTGTCAGAAAAATGGGGGGAACAGAATCCGACAGCAAAAAAAAAAAAAAAAAAACAGCTGTCGGAATCCGTTCCCCCACTTCCATTATGAGAGGTGTTGATGTAATGGCTTAAAAAATGCTGATTTTATTTTTGTGTGTGGATGGAGCTTAACTTGCATCAGTTTTTATATTTTTTGCCTTGTTTTATGATAGGACAGTATAGTATCAAGAAAGTTTGACGAACTGGGACTTGAACTCGGGTCGCCCAAAGCTAAAAAAAAGACATTGTTAGAGCACTGACCACTAGGCTATTGAGAACAGTGATCCATTATAAGTTGATAAATCTTAGAACCTTATTGTGTAATAAACACAGGGGGAACAGAATCCGACGGCAAATAGTTCAGCTGTCGAAATCCGTTCCCCCACCCCAATGATGAGAGATGTTGATGTAGCCTATTGGCTTAAAATACGCTTATTCTATTCTGTGTGTGGATGGAGCGTAAACAGCATCAATTTGACAAATATTAGAACCTCAGTGTGTCAGAAAAATGGGGGGAACAGAATCCGACGGCAAAAAAAAAAAAAAAAAAAAAAAACAGCTGTCGGAATCCGTTCCCCCACTCCCATTATGAGAGGTGTTGATGTAATGGCTTAAAAAATGCTGATTTTATTTTTGTGTGTGGATGGAGCTTAACTTGCATCAGTTTTTATATTTTTTGCCTTGTTTTATGATAGGACAGTATAGTATCAAGAAAGTTTGACGAACCGGGACTTGAACTCGGGTCGCCCAAAGCTAAAAAAAAGACTTTGTCAGAGCACTGACCACTAGGCTATTGAAGACAGTAATCCATCGTAATTTGATAAATCTTAGAACCTTATTGTGTAATAAACACAGGGGGAACAGAATCCGACGGCAAATAGTTCAGCTGTCGAAATCCGTTCCCCCACCCCAATGATGAGAGATGTTGATGTATCGGCTTAAAATACCCTTATTCTATTCTGTGTGTGGATGGAGCTTAACTTGCATCAGTTTAAAGAATATATATATATATATTTTTTTTGCCTTTTGTTGTGATAGGACAGTATAGTATCAAGAAAGTTTGACGTACCGGGACTTGAACAAGAGTAGCCCAAAGCTAAAAAATAATAATAATAATACTGTCAGGGCAATGACCACTAGGCTATTGAGGATAGCAACTAACTGCAATTTGATAAATCTTAGAACCTTATTGTGTAATAAACACAGGGGGAACAGAATCCGACGGCAAATAGTTCAGCTGTCGAAATCCGTTCCCCCACCCCAATGATGAGAGATGTTGATGTAGCCTATTGGCTTATACGCTTATTCTATTCTGTGTGTGGATGGAGCGTAAACAGCATCAATTTGACAAATATTAGAACCTCAGTGTGTCAGAAAAATGGGGGGAACAGAATCCGACGGCAAAAAAAAAACAAAAAAAAAATCGGAATCCGTTCCCCCACGTCCATTATGAGAGGTGTTGATGTAATGGCTTAAAAAATGCTGATTTTATTTTTGTGTGTGGATGGAGCTTAACTTGCATCAGTTTAAAGAATATATATATATATATATATATATATATATATATATATATATATATATATATATATATATATATATATATATATATATATATATATATATATATATATATATATATATATATATATATATATTTGCCTTTTATTGTGATAGGACAGTATAGTATCAAGAAAGTTTGACGAACCGGGACTTGAACAAGAGTAGCCCAAAGCTAAAAAAAAAAAAACTGTCAGGGCAATGACCACTAGGCTATTGAGGCTAACAATTAACTGCAATTTGATAAATCTTAGAACCTTGTGTAATAAACACAGGGGGAACAGAATCCGACGGCAAATAGTTCAGCTGTCGAAATCCGTTCCCCCACCCCAATGATGAGAGATGTTGATGTAGCCTATTGGCTTAAAATACGCTTATTATATTCTGTGTGTGGATGGAGCGTAAACAGCATCAATTTGACAAATATTAGAACCTCAGTGTGTCAGAAAAATGGGGGGAACAGAATCCGACGGCAAAAAAAAAACAAAAAAAAAAACCCAGCTGTCGGAATCCGTTCCCCCACTCCGGTGTTGATGTAATGGCTTAAAAAAATGCTGATTTTATTTTTGTGTGTGGATGGAGCTTAACTTGCATCAGTTTTTATATTTTTTGCCTTGTTTTATGATAGGACAGTATAGTATTAAGAAAGTTTGACGAACCGGGACTTGAACTCGGGTCGCCCAAAGCTAAAAAAAAGACATTGTCAGAGCACTGACCACTAGGCTATTGAGGACATTAATCCATCGTAATTTGATAAATCTTAGAACCTTATTGTGTAATAAACCAACCCGGTTGAATAAACACAAGGGGAACAGAATCCGACGGCAAATAGTTCAGCTGTCGAAATCCGTTCCCCCACCCCAATTATGAGAGATGTTGATGTATCGGCTTAAAATACCCTTATTCTATTCTGTGTGTGGATGGAGCTTAACTTGCATCAGTTTAAAGAATATATATATATATTTTTTTGCCTTTTATTGGGATAGGACAGTATAGTATCAAGAAAGTTTGACGTACCGGGACTTGAACAAGAGTAGCCCAAAGCTAAAAAATAATAATAATAATACTGTCAGGGCAATGACCACTAGGCTATTGAGGCTAGCAATTAACTGCAATTTGATAAATCTTAGAACCTTATTGTGTAATAAACACAGGGGGAACAGAATCCGACGGCAAATAGTTCAGCTGTCGAAATCCGTTCCCCCACCCCAATGATGAGAGATGTTGATGTAGCCTATTGGCTTAAAATACGCTTATTCTATTCTGTGTGTGGATGGAGCTTAAACAGCATCAATTTGATAAATATTAGAACCTCAGAGTGTCAGAAAAATGGGGGGAACAGAATCCGACAGCAAAAAAAAAAAAAAAAACAGCTGTCGGAATCCGTTCCCCCACGTCCATTATGAGAGGTGTTGATGTAATGGCTTAAAAAATGCTGATTTTATTTTTGTTTGTGGATGGAGCTTAACTTGCAATATATATATATATATATTTATATATATATATATATATATATATATTTGCCTTTTATTGTGATAGGACAGTATAGTATCAAGAAAGTTTGACGAACCGGGACTTGAACAAGAGTAGCCCAAAGCTAAAAAAAAAATAACAATACTGTCAGGGCAATGACCACTAGGCTATTGAGGCTAGCAATTAACTGCCATTTAATAAATCTTAGAACCTTATTGTGTAATAAACACAGGGGGAACAGAATCCGACGGCAAATAGTTCAGCTGTCGAAATCCGTTCCCCCACCCCAATGATGAGAGATGTTGATGTAGCCTATTGGCTTAAAATACGCTTATTCTGTGTGTGGATGGAGCGTAAACAGCATCAATTTGATAAATATTAGAACCTCAGTGTGTCAGAAAAATGGGGGGAACAGAATCCGACGGCAAAAAAAACAAAAACAAAAAAAACCCAGCTGTCGGAATCCGTTCCCCCACTCCCATTATGAGAGGTGTTGATGTAATGGCTTAAAAAATGCTGATTTTATTTTTGTGTGTGGATGGAGCTTAACTTGCATCAGTTTTTATATTTTTTGCCTTGTTTTATGATAGGACAGTATAGTATCAAGAAAGTTTGACGAACCGGGACTTGAACTCGGGTCGCCCAAAGCTAAAAAAAAGACATTGTCAGAGCACTGACCACCAGGCTATTGAGGACAGTAATCCATCGTAATTTGATAAATCTTAGAACCTTATTGTGTAATAAACACAGGGGGAACAGAATCCGACGGCAAATAGTTCAGCTGTCGAAATCCGTTCCCCCACCCCAATGATGAGAGATGTTGATGTATCGGCTTAAAATACCCTTATTCTATTCTGTGTGTGGATGGAGCTTAACTTGCATCAGTTTAAAGAATATATATATATATTTTTTTGCCTTTTATTGGGATAGGACAGTATAGTATCAAGAAAGTTTGACGTACCGGGACTTGAACAAGAGTAGCCCAAAGCTAAAAAATAATAATAATAATTCTGTCAGGGCAATGACCACTAGGCTATTGAGGCTAGCAATTAACTGCAATTTGATAAATCTTAGAACCTTATTGTGTAATAAACACAGGGGGGAACAGAATCCGACGGCAAATAGTTCAGCTGTCGAAATCCGTTCCCCCACCCCAATGATGAGAGATGTTGATGTAGCCTATTGGCTTAAAATACGCTTATTCTATTCTGTGTGTGGATGGAGCTTAAACAGCATCAATTTGATAAATATTAGAACCTCAGAGTGTCAGAAAAATGGGGGGAACAGAATCCGACAGAAAAAAAAAAAAAAAAAACAGCTGTCGGAATCCGTTCCCCCACGTCCATTATGAGAGGTGTTGATGTAATGGCTTAAAAAATGCTGATTTTATTTTTGTTTGTGGATGGAGCTTAACTTGCAATATATATATATATATATTATATATATATATATATATATATATATATATATATATATATATATATATATATATATATATATATATATATATATATATATATATATATATATATATATATATATGCCTTTTATTGTGATAGGACAGTATAGTATCAAGAAAGTTTGACGAACCGGGACTTGAACAAGAGTAGCCCAAAGCTAAAAAAAAAATAACAATACTGTCAGGGCAATGACCACTAGGCTATTGAGGCTAGCAATTAACTGCCATTTAATAAATCTTAGAACCTTATTGTGTAATAAACACAGGGGGAACAGAATCCGACGGCAAATAGTTCAGCTGTCGAAATCCGTTCCCCCACCCCAATGATGAGAGATGTTGATGTAGCCTATTGGCTTAAAATACGCTTATTCTGTGTGTGGATGGAGCGTAAACAGCATCAATTTGACAAATATTAGAACCTCAGTGTGTCAGAAAAATGGGGGGAACAGAATCCGACGGCAAAAAAAAACAAACAAAAAAAAAATCGGAATCCGTTCCCCCACGTCCATTATGAGAGGTGTTGATGTAATGGCTTAAAAAATGCTGATTTTATTTTTGTGTGTGGATGGAGCTTAACTTGCATCAGTTTAAAGAATATATATATATATATATTTGCCTTTTATTGTGATAGGACAGTATAGTATCAAGAAAGTTTGACGAACCGGGACTTGAACAAGAGTAGCCCAAAGCTAAAAAAACAAAACTGTCAGGGCAATGACCACTAGGCTATTGAGGCTAACAATTAACTGCAATTTGATAAATCTTAGAACCTTGTGTAATAAACACAGGGGGAACAGAATCCGACGGCAAATAGTTCAGCTGTCAAAATCCCTTCCCCCACCCCAATGATGAGAGATGTTGATGTAGCCTATTGGCTTAAAATACGCTTATTCTATTCTGTGTGTGGATGGAGCGTAAACAGCATCAATTTGACAAATATTAGAACCTCAGTGTGTCAGAAAAATGGGGGGAACAGAATCCGACGGCAAAAAAACAAACAAAAAAAAACCCAGCTGTCGGAATCCGTTCCCCCACTCCCATTATGAGAGGTGTTGATGTAATGGCTTAAAAAATGCTGATTTTATTTTTGTGTGTGGATGGAGCTTAACTTGCATCAGTTTTTATATTTTTTGCCTTGTTTTATGATAGGACAGTATAGTATCAAGAAAGTTTGACGAACCGGGACTTGAACTCGGGTCGCCCAAAGCTAAAAAAAAGACATTGTCAGAGCACTGACCACTAGGCTATTGAGGACAGTAATTCATTGTAATTTGATAAATCTTAGAACCTTATTGTGTAATAAACACAGGGGGAACAGAATCCGACGGCAAATAGTTCAGCTGTCGAAATCCGTTCCCCCACCCCAATTATGAGAGATGTTGATGTATCGGCTTAAAATACCCTTATTCTATTCTGTGTGTGGATGGAGCTTAACTTGCATCAGTTTAAAGAATATATATATATTTTTTTTTTGCCTTTTATTGTGATAGGACAGTATAGTATCAAGAAAGTTTGACGTACCGGGACTTGAACAAGAGTAGCCCAAAGCTAAAAAATAATAATAATAATACTGTCAGGGCAATGACCACTAGGCTATTGAGGCTAGCAATTAACTGCAATTTGATAAATCTTAGAACCTTATTGTGTAATAAACACAGGGGGAATAGAATCCGACGGCAAATAGTTCAGCTGTCGAAATCCGTTCCCCCACCCCAATGATGAGAGATGTTGATGTAGCCTATTGGCTTAAAATACGCTTATTCTATTCTGTGTGTGGATGGAGCTTAAACAGCATCAATTTGATAAATATTAGAACCTCAGAGTGTCAGAAAAATGGGGGGAACAGAATCCGACAGCAAAAAAAAAAAAAAAACAGCTGTTGGAATCCGTTCCCCCACGTCCATTATGAGAGGTGTTGATGTAATGGCTTAAAAAATGCTGATTTTATTTTTGTGTGTGGATGGAGCTTAACTTGCATCAGTTTAAAGAATATATATATATATATATATATATATATATATATATATATATATATATATATATATATATATATATATATATATATATATATATATATATTTGCCTTTTATTGTGATAGGACAGTATAGTATCAAGAAAGTTTGACGAACCGGGACTTGAACAAGAGTAGCCCAAAGCTAAAAAAAAAAAATAACAATACTGTTAGGGCAATGACCACTAGGCTATTGAGGATAGCAATTAACTGCAATTTGATAAATCTTAGAACCTTATTGTGTAATAAACACAGGGGGAACAGAATCCGACGGCAAATAGTTCAGCTGTCGAAATCCGTTCCCCCACCCCAATGATGAGAGATGTTGATGTATCGGCTTAAAATACCCTTATTCTATTCTGTGTGTGGATGGAGCTTAACTTGCATCAGTTTAAAGAATATATATATATATATATTTGCCTTTTATTGTGATAGGACAGTATAGTATCAAGAAAGTTTGACGAACCGGGACTTGAACAAGAGTAGCCCAAAGCTAAAAAAAAAAAAAACTGTCAGGGCAATGACCACTAGGCTATTGAGGCTAACAATTAACTGCAATTTGATAAATCTTAGAACCTTGTGTAATAAACACAGGGGGAACAGAATCCGACGGCAAATAGTTCAGCTGTCGAAATCCGTTCCCCCACCCCAATGATGAGAGATGTTGATGTAGCCTATTGGCTTAAAATACGCTTATTCTATTCTGTGTGTGGATGGAGCGTAAACAGCATCAATTTGACAAATATTAGAACCTCAGTGTGTCAGAAAAATGGGGGGAACAGAATCCGACGGCAAAAAAAAAAAAAAAAAAAAAACCCAGCTGTCGGAATCCGTTCCCCCACTCCCATTATGAGAGGTGTTGATGTAATGGCTTAAAAAATGCTGATTTTATTTTTGTGTGTGGATGGAGCTTAACTTGCATCAGTTTTCATATTTTTTGCCTTGTTTTATGATAGGACAGTATAGTATCAAGAAAGTTTGACGAACCGGGACTTGAACTCGGGTCGCCCAAAGCTAAAAAAAAGACATTGTCAGAGCACTGACCACTAGACTATTGAGGACAGTTATCCATCATAAGTTGATAAATCTTAGAAACTTATTGTGTAATAAACACAGGGGGAATAGAATCCGACGGCAAATAGTTCAGCTGTCGAAATCCGTTCCCCCACCCCAATGACGAGAGATGTTGATGTATCGGCTTAAAATACCCTTATTCTATTCTGTGTGTGGATGGAGCTTAACTTGCATCAGTTTAAAGAATATATATATTTTTTTTTTTTGCCTTTTATTGTGATAGGACAGTATAGTATCAAGAAAGTTTGACGTACCGGGACTTGAACAAGATAGCCCAAAGCTAAAAAATAATAATAATAATACTGTCAGGGCAATGACCACTAGGCTATTGAGGCTAGCAATTAACTGCAATTTAATAAATCTTAGAACCTTATTGTGTAATAAACACAGGGGGAACAGAATCCGACGGCAAATAGTTCAGCTGTCGAAATCCGTTCCCCCACCCCAATGATGAGAGATGTTGATGTAGCCTATTGGCTTAAAATACGCTTATTCTATTCTGTGTGTGGATGGAGCTTAAACAGCATCAATTTGATAAATATTAGAACCTCAGAGTGTCAGAAAAATGGGGGGAACAGAATCCGACAGCAAAAAAAAAAAAAAAAAAAACAGCTGTCGGAATCTGTTCCCCCACTTCCATTATGAGAGGTGTTGATGTAATGGCTTAAAAAATGCTGATTTTATTTTTGTGTGTGGATGGAGCTTAACTTGCATCAGTTTTTATATTTTTTGCCTTGTTTTATGATAGGACAGTATAGTATCAAGAAAGTTTGACGAACCGGGACTTGAACTTGGGTCGCCCAAAGCTAAAAAAAAGACAATATCAGGGTACTGACCACTAGGCTATTGAGGATAGTAAGCTATAATAATTTGATAAATCTTAGAACCTTATTGTGTAATAAACACAGGGGGAACAGAATCCGACGGCAAATAGTTCAGCTGTCGAAATCCGTTCCCCCACCCCAATGATGAGAGATGTTGATGTATCGGCTTAAAATACCCTTATTCTATTCTGTGTGTGGATGGAGCTTAACTTGCATCAGTTTAAAGAATATATATATATTTTTTTGCCTTTTATTGTGATAGGACAGTATAGTATCAAGAAAGTTTGACGAACAGGGACTTGAACAAGAGTAGCCCAAAGCTAAAAAAAAAATAATAATAATAATACTGTCAGGGCAATGACCACTAGGCTATTGAGGCTAGCAATTAACAGCAAATTTGATAAATCTTAGAACCTTATTGTGTAATAAACACAGGGGGAACAGAATCCGACGGCAAATAGTTCAGCTGTCGAAATCCGTTCCCCCACCCCAATGATGAGAGATGTTGATGTAGCCTATTGGCTTAAAATACGCTTATTCTATTCTGTGTGTGGATGGAGCGTAAACAGCATCAATTTGATCAATATTAGAACCTCAGAGTGTCAGAAAAATGGGGGGAACAGAATCCGACAGCAAAAAAAAAAAAAAAAAAAACAGCTGTCGGAATCCGTTCCCCCACTTCCATTATGAGAGGTGTTGATGTAATGGCTTAAAAAATGCTGATTTTATTTTTGTGTGTGGATGGAGCTTAACTTGCATCAGTTTTTATATTTTTTGCCTTGTTTTATGATAGGACAGTATAGTATCAAGAAAGTTTGACGAACCGGGACTTGAACTCGGGTCGCCCAAAGCTAAAAAAAAGACAATGTCAGGATACTGACCACTAGGCTATTGAGGATAGTAAGCTATAATAATTTGATAAATCTTAGAACCTTATTGTGTAATAAACACAGGGGGAACAGAATCCGACGGCAAATAGTTCAGCTGTCGAAATCCGTTCCCCCACCCCAATGATGAGAGATGTTGATGTATCGGCTTAAAATACCCTTATTCTATTCTGTGTGTGGATGGAGCTTAACTTGCATCAGTTTAATATATATATTTGCCTTTTATTGTGATAGGACAGTATAGTATCAAGAAAGTTTGACGAACCGGGACTTGAACAAGAGTAGCCCAAAGCTAAAAAAAAAAAAAAAACTGTCAGGGCAATGACCACTAGGCTATTGAGGCTAACAATTAACTGCAATTTGATAAATCTTAGAACCTTGTGTAATAAACACAGGGGGAACAGAATCCGACGGCAAATAGTTCAGCTGTCGAAATCCGTTCCCCCACCCCAATGATGAGAGATGTTGATGTAGCCTATTGGCTTAAAATACGCTTATTCTATTCTGTGTGTGGATGGAGCGTAAACAGCATCAATTTGACAAATATTAGAACCTCAGTGTGTCAGAAAAATGGGGGGAACAGAATCCGACGGCAAAAAAAAAAAAACAAAAAAAAACCCAGCTGTCGGAATCCGTTCCCCCACTCCCATTATGAGAGGTGTTGATGTAATGGCTTAAAAAATGCTGATTTTATTTTTGTGTGTGGATGGAGCTTAACTTGCATCAGTTTTTATATTTTTTGCCTTGTTTTATGATAGGACAGTATAGTATCAAGAAAGTTTGACGAACCGGGACTTGAACTCGGGTCGCCCAAAGCTAAATAAGACATTGTCAGAGCACTGACCACTAGGCTATTGAGGACAGTAATCCATTGTAATTTGATAAATCTTAGAACCTTATTGTGTAATAAACACAGGGGGAACAGAATCCGACGGCAAATAGTTCAGCTGTCGAAATCCGTTCCCCCACCCCAATGATGAGAGATGTTGATGTATCGGCTTAAAATACCCTTATTCTATTCTGTGTGTGGATGGAGCTTAACTTGCATCAGTTTAAAGAATATATATATATATATTTTTGCCTTTTATTGTGATAGGACAGTATAGTATCAAGAAAGTTTGACGTACCGGGACTTGAACAAGAGTAGCCCAAAGCTAAAAAATAATAATAATAATAATACTGTCAGGGCAATGACCACTAGGCTATTGAGGCTAGCAATTAACTGCAATTTAATAAATCTTAGAACCTTATTGTGTAATAAACACAGGGGGAACAGAATCCGACGGCAAATAGTTCAGCTGTCGAAATCCGTTCCCCCACCCCAATGATGATAGATGTTGATGTAGCCTATTGGCTTAAAATACGCTTATTCTATTCTGTGTGTGGATGGAGCTTAACTTGCATCAGTTTAAAGAATATATATATATATATTTTTGCCTTTTATTGTGATAGGACAGTATAGTATCAAGAAAGTTTGACGTACCGGGACTTGAACAAGAGTAGCCCAAAGCTAAATAATAATAATAATAATAATACTGTCAGGGCAATGACCACTAGGCTATTGAGGCTAGCAATTAACTGCAATTTAATAAATCTTAGAACCTTATTGTGTAATAAACACAGGGGGAACAGAATCCGACGGCAAATAGTTCAGCTGTCGAAATCCGTTCCCCCACCCCAATGATGATAGATGTTGATGTAGCCTATTGGCTTAAAATACGCTTATTCTATTCTGTGTGTGGATGGAGCTTAACTTGCATCAGTTTAAAGAATATATATATATATATATATATATATATATATATATATATATATATATATATATATATATATATATATATATATATATATATATATATATATATATATATATATATATATATATATATATATATATATATATATATTGCCTTTTATTGTGATAGGACAGTATAGTATCAAGAAAGTTTGACGAACCGGGACTTGAACAAGAGTAGCCCAAAGCTAAAAAAAAAGACATTATCAGGGCACTGACCACTAGGCTATTGAGGATAGTAAGCTGTCATAATTTGATAAATCTTAGAACCTTATTGTGTAATAAACACAGGGGGAACAGAATCCGACGGCAAATAGTTCAGCTGTCGAAATCCGTTCCCCCACCCCAATGATGAGAGATGCTGATGTATCGGCTTAAAATACCCTTATTCTATTCTGTGTGTGGATGGAGCTTAACTTGCATCAGTTTAAAGAAAATTTTTTTTTTTATTATTATTATTTTTTATTGTGATAGGACAGTAGCCTATCCTAGGCTATAATTGAAATTTAGGTTCGAGGTTGTATAAGAGTATGTGCTTTGTTTCTGCTGTCATCTGACACAATGGATGATGAAAATACACCAGCAAATCGTGGGTGTTGCCTAATTTGGAATTAATTTGCACAAGTTTCATTTAGGTTACATTTATTCATTTAGCAGACGCTTTTATCCAAAGCGACTTACAAATGAGAACAATATAAGCAGTTAAACTAAATAGAAGCAGTTAAACTAACCGGTTTCATAAAAGATTTTCTAAAACTAAACGGTTTCATAAAATATTTTTGAGCAGTGAGCACAATACATATTTATATAGCATAATATAAATAAATGTATATAGACAAATATGTAATTGTATAAACTATATGCTTAAATTAGTCATATTTTGTATTAATGGCAATCCTTCAGATTCAGTTGTATTGGTAGATATACCAATACCGAGTTTCTTTTTAATACATTGGGGGGGTGTTGGTATAGACCTATAATCTCCTTTTAAAAATTGCTTTCATGCATTTAGCCTACATTTCTGAGGGATTTTTGTTTTAAACAAAAAAATACCTCATTATCAAACAACAACATTCCAAACACAACATTTTCAAGATCTCTAGCCAATAAAATCTTCTCCCTGAAAATATTTGAAAATAGCCTAATATGCAGTTAAAAACGGCAATCTGTTGTCCTTTTGTCCATTTGGGAAAATATATATTTGTCATGATCAGAATTTAAAAAAATAATAATAATTCAAACTGACTCATTACACATAACTGAATAGTGTAAAGAAACTTTTGCCTTGCGTGTAATATTCCATGTACTGTACAGGTGCATGAGATCTCGCACATGCGCCTTGTCAGTAGTGCAGTCTGCAGTAGCGCGTCCGTCCTGCGCGTGCCCACCAGACTCAAGCAGCAAGGCGTCACAACAAAGCTGGTAAGCAATACATAGGTATTGCCAATTTAATACAAAGACCAAAAAGGGCATACCTAATCAAAATCATGTGGCATAAATCGGCTTGCCGAAGTTTTGCGATATCAATCTCGTTTATGTTGTCTGCGAGTTAGCTCTGAGACTAACGGCGCATGCTTTTTTATTTATTTTTTGTAAGTAATAACGCCGTAAAACTCACAGCGATATACAGGCGTACTAACTTAATGCATGTCGAAGCATTTACACGTGAAGCGTGTGTCTCTGACCGTGACCTTCCCGTCTGCGCTCAGCGACAGTGCCAAACGAGCTTTCTTATTTTAAGGGCTGTCAGACACCCGCAACATGTGCGCCTTGACTGTACAATAGACATGTTTACACGATTATTCCCGCTTTAAACACTTGAATCTATTCGCTGACAGCATGTATTTATGTTGTGTAATTACGCAATTATTTGAACACATGCATAAATTCGAATAGGCCTGGAAAATATTATAAACATCCGCTGCACGGTGGTAAATCGATCCGCCCCATATGTACAGCGGGAATGCGGCAGTTATTGGTGCATTACGTTATTTCTTGAGCATCGTAGACAAAGACTCGTGCCTATTGCCATTGTGTTGACATTGATAAGTTGTCTATTTACTGCATTAGGACGGCCTGTGATCCTAAGAAGTAAAATGAGATTATTTAATATTAGCTTAGGTAAGTTCATCTGACCCCACCCACACCTCCATAGTCTTACAGGTAGACTACAAATGAACCCATGAGGATGTCACTTCCTATATGTTTATCTTCAGCCACATCTGAATGTATGTCTTGTAATACTGGTCGAATGTGGGGTATAGATTGCATCACCAATTTTTACATTTTGTGCATGGATTTGTTGTGGTAATTTGATTTACAAACATGACAACCCACTCACCACCCACAACAACCATTAAAACACATAATAGACATCATATTCTCAGAATTGTGTAAAATGTATACATGGTGCTATTTTGTGCAATCTTGTACAATCAAGTGACATTTCAAATTGGTTAAACTGATAGTGTATAACTCAGCCAATGTTACAGCAGTCTTCAGTTTTCAAGGTAAAATGTGTCTTTGTTTTGCATAAATATGTTTGCATTAATGCTATTTTTTTTTATTGAAGGGCAGAGTAAGTATTCTTGAATGTTTAGCTCTGAACACTCTACACTGCTGGACTGTGCTTGGCTTAATCAATCTTCTTGTTTTGTTATTCCAATTTATGTATATTTGTCTAAGGTCATAGCAATCTAGATATGCTTTTTATAGTAAATAGATGTTCAGTAATTCAGCAACTGCCCACCTTTGTTTCATTTGAAAAGTTGCAATTATGATGATGATGATGATTTAATTATCCTTTGTTTAGGCCTACACATTTTCAGACATGTCAATTCCATTTATGAGTATATGTGTATGCATTGGTCCTAGGTTAGTTTAAGATGTCAGACAAGAGTGACATTGCAGCATGCCATGAATCAGCAACTGCGCTCTCTGTCACACAGTTGGTTAATCTTTCACACAAACATAAATTCTGATAAAGTATGCAATTAATAGAGATATCTCTTATGGATTTTTATTTTTAAGTTAGTAGGCTATTGTCTTTGCGTGCTTCATTCTAAAATTAAATCTTTGTCAAAAAATGTGTAATTTTCTCCTTCAGCCAACAGGGGGCCTCTTCTACATACCCAAGAAGAAATGTTAGCAAGGGCAATGAGGAAGATGTGGAGATCAGATGACAGTAAGTTTAAAAATGTTTCTTCATTTTGTACATCTAGAAATGTTTTTGACATACGTTGGAAAAGATTGCACAGGGTATATACAACCATACAGCAATTAACAATTCTTCCTTATGTCACTGGTATATTCATATATTTCAGTTGTGGAAGAGGAGATACATAGTATGCCATCAGAGGTTTTTCTCCAGCAACCTGAGGTTCAAGATGACCACTCTGATGAAGCTGCACTTCATAGTATCTTGCAGCCAGAAGGGGGAGAGATAGAAAGAACCAATGAGAAGATGGATTGCAAAGACAAACAAAACACCCAATTGTTCCAGAATGCAAGCCAGTCTGTGTCTCAAAATCTAGCTAATCATAATCAAGCATGTCAGGCAAGTGACCATGAGCATGCCGGAATGATAAAACAGGATTATAGAACTGATTTGCCTATAAATGACACTAAGGCTGACCTTGACCACAGTACTAAACTTCAGGGTAAATTGCCCTGTCCTCGATGTGAGAGAAGGTTTACAAGTAGTCAAGGCCTGCAGCGTCACATACAAACACATGCTCTTTCAACCTGCCACACACAGCGGTTTAAATGCAATCGCTGCAGAAGGACCTTCAGTACGCTGTTTAGTCGTCGGAGGCATGAGAAAAGGCATGAAAAAAGAAATAGGAAGACGAATGATCACACAATTGCCACTTGCACAGCTAGTCAGAATGTCCCTGGCAGTGGTGAACCTTTGAAAATAGCATTACAAAACCCACAGCCAAACGAGTGCATTAATGCAGCTGATGGTGAACATAGGGATGATACAAACTGTGCTTTCAAAGTCTCACACATCTGCAAGTACTGCAAAAAAGCATTTAGGACTCATACTAGTCTAAGGAGACATCAGCGCAGGATCCATGAGCGCCAGCTTCTTCCTAGGATGGTCAAAATCACTCAACCTGAAGGACAGCAGCTTGTTGAGACAGCACAGGACTGTCAGACTCCTAACCCACGGTGTGCAGAGGACATTGATCAGGAAAAGGAATACATGGTTGACATCTCCAGTAATATTTCAGAGAATCTTAGCTTCTACATAGATGGGAAAATTGTCTCAACGAGTGCTGTAAGTAACTGTGAGGTGATTGAGATGAACTCTGGGAGCTCTGCTGTGATTGGATTGAATGCTGTTATAATCAGTCCAGCTCAAATTACACAAGCTCTTAAATTAGAAACCAGTAACAGCAGTTTCATCTCTGACCTGTCAGGACAATCCTCAGCCAAAAGAAGGACGTCGACCCCACCTTTACTCCCACAAATAAAAACAGAATTAGAGTCTGAATCCATCTTGAGTACCTCATCATCTTCCTTGTCATCTTTAACATTGTCTTCTATGTCTGGAGCTCCACTGGTCACTGCTCATTTACCTCAGTGCATTGAGACAGTTGCATTTCACAAGGAAAAAACGGTCTATCTGTCTCCCAAACTCAAGCAGCTCCTGCAGAATCAGGATGGCAGTAATCAGTCGTTTGCGTTAATTGCCGATGGCCACAATCTGAGCCCTCCCTTATCCCTGACTGTTTTACCTGCAACAACAACTAGATTTAAGAGAAGGACAACCTCGCCTCCCAGCTCACAACAGCAAACCCCTGATCTGAATGTAGAAAATCAACATCAGGATTCTACAAAAGCCAAGATGTCTAAGTCGGAGAGCCACGAGTTGAGCCTTTTGGGCAATGAAGAAATTGATCCTTTAAATTTACCCATAAACAGCTCTGATGGAGCTCAAATGCAGCAACAGATCTTGCCATTGGACTGCTCTGTATCAAGAACAGGAGGAAACTCCTGTAATCAACAGCCATTGGACCTTTCCAACTCTGTAGGTAAGCGAGACAGCAGTGAAGACTTAGCGGAGTCCATTTTGGACTTAAGTATTAGTGGAAAGAGTTTAGACTGTGAGTCCACTGGAGTCTACCTCACTCAGCCTGCTTTGAGGAAGAATAAACCTAACTCTAGTATGCTTCAGAAGGTGCTTATGAATGAGTATGGTGGAGTAGACAATCCTTCTGTTGAAGATTCAGCTGCTGCAGGTGTCCTCACTGCTCCTGACCTAACAAACCTTGCAGTTGTGCCAGTGTCTGATGCAAGTCCACCAAACCCTGAAAAGCTTTTGTTTGAATTGGCTCTTCCTCCTGCCTCAATCCATTTAACCCCTCCATTGCTCGCTCCTGTCAGTATCCATCAAACTGCCCCAGTCCCTCCACGTCACTGTTCATCTTCTTCATCTCCAACTTTTGTATCCTTTCTATCAACTCCCACAGTGGAACCCAATCAGGACATTCAAACTCACCATTCAACCTTCCTGGTATCTGACACTGTACCACCCACAGCGTCTGTAGAAGACTGCGCTGATAATCCTGTACATCTCTCACAGGATGATTTGAAAGTGACAATCCCTGATTGGGTGTCCTCTGCAGCCCCTTCCCTGACTTTACAAGGCCCTCATTGGGTCGCTGATCCTGCCACATATGAAGTAACTCAAAGAACGTTGGTTGTAGATTCTGTATTAGCTTCTGACACACAGATGTTTTCTCCATCTCTGCCTGTTAATCAGTCCAACATCGCATCCTTGACTTTTCCTCCAAACACTGTTGTTATTGAGTATACAGTTGCACTGCAATCTACAGAAAATATTCTCCCAGCTCTCCAAGCTAATTCTGTTCATTGCCTCGCAGATAAAATACCTGTCGATGCATTACAACAAGAACCTTATATCCCATCTGAGCCGCAACCTCTCAGTCAAGACACCTCCCTACTTTCTGAATCATCCACACAGTCGGTTTCTATAGAGCAGTCATCAGGCTCTACAGATGGTACACCGACCCTCACGGCTTCCACTAGTGTTGTAAAAGCAGAGAGCAAAGAAGAGGGACAGGATAAAGCCCAGTCCTCTGATTGTTCTAAGCTGGAAAACACAGTTGAAGATGAATTGCCTCCCTTGCATACTTTTTGCAAGAACTTTATGTGCAATGTTTGTGAACAGCCCTTCCAGTCCATGAAGATTCTCAGCCAACACGTAGGTGAACACTCTAAGGAGTGGCCCTATAAATGTGAATTTTGTGTACAGTTGTTTAAGAGCGACACAGGTTTGCTGGAGCACCGTTCCAGTTATCATGGCATCGGTAAAATTTATGTTTGTAAAACATGTTCTAAGGAATTTGCTTTCCTCTGCAACTTGGAACAGCATCAGCGAGATCTCCATCCCGGTCAAGAGTGCTCACACACCGAAGTAGTACATGGCAAGTTAAGACCTGAAAACCATAACAGTCCCAAAACTGACATGACTGATCCAAGCCTTCCAATCAAAGAAATTAAGCAAGAATCTGACAACATAACCTTAAAAGCAGAGGAGGATGCCTTGGACGACTTGAACACTTCTGAAGAGCTGTTTACAACAATAAAAATCATGGCATCTGGAGGGATCAAACCAAAAGGCCCAGATGTACGTCTAGGCATTAATCAACACTACCCAAGTTTCAAACCACCTCCTTTTCCATACCATAATCGAACGCCAACTGGGATGACGGCTGCATCAGCCACCAACTTTACCACCCACAACATCCCTCAGACTTTCAGCACAGCCATTCGTTGCACCAAGTGTGGTAAGAGCTTTGACAACATGCCCGAACTGCACAAGCACATCTTAGCCTGTGCTAACGCTAGTGACAAAAAGCGCTACACTCCTAAAAAGAACCCTATACCACTTAAGCAGTTTGCAAAAGCACAAAATGGGGTGTTATCAACTGCAAGGATTGATAATAGTAGGCAGAATCTCTCTCAAAAGGTCGGACAACCGAAAAAACTGAACTTTCACGAATCAGCAGTTAAAATAAAAATGAATCTCCTGAATAAGAAGAAATCTCAGCTGTTGCAAAGGGGTAGACCTGCTGGTCTGAGAAAGGCCTTTGCTCAGGATGACCTAGACATTTTTGCATGTCCTCACTGTAGCAGGGAGTTCACATACAATGCTAGCTTAAAGAAACATGTAGCTTTTAGCTGCCCCATGAGGCCGGCTAGTAGAAACTCCAAGAAAAGAACACTCAATATTGCTTCAGCTCAGGAGAACAACGGGAGCCTTCGCAGACAAATTGCAAATATGAGTGCAAAGCCACAAGGGTCAAACCATGGGCCAAAAATAATAACAAAGAGTCGAATCATCAAGCAAGATGCCGCAGTTGATACCACTCAGGATTTTAGACTCAAAAGATCTTCCATTCTGTCAACATCTGTGGTTCAATCTGTTAAAAAAGGCAAGATAGTCCTCTCCTCTGTTGCTCAGGTTAATTCTCAGGAGCCGGGTGTTCGGGTACATGTATTAGGTAGAAAAATGGAGCAGGGAGTGGGCGACGTGAAGCTACAGCCCAGAAGAGAGGACCGTTTGTCTCTGAGGTTGAGAGAGAGAGTAGGAGGACCTATTACTCGCAGTGTGCAGCAGGCCAGCACCACAACAACAGTCCTTAAACAGCCAGACAGCAACAACATCATCATGCATCCTGTCATTCTTCAAGTCAAGAAATGAGAATTGTAAACTATTGACTTGAATCCGTTTTCTCTTTGTTTTTTTAAATGCCCCCTTAGTGCAACATTTACCTGTAAATATGCATCTAAATATTGGACATTGTTGAAACAAACTTAAAAATATGTCTGAAATAAGAATGTCCTTACTTTTTTTTTTAATCTTTTTAAATTCACTGGCTCAAACACAGCAGGCTGTAATATTTACATTGTAAGTATTATTTACATAGTAAGTATTATGAAATGCCATTATATATTCATATGAGAACACAGTCAACATATCAACTTGTCATATGTAAATACTTTTGCCATCTGAAACATTTTAATATGCTATCACAGTGTCATATTCACCTGTGTCAAAATGCATTGCAATACAGTCAATTACTTCCAATTATTTATTAATGTATGTATACTGTGTTTAAGAGAAGACGCGATGTGTTCAGTGAGGTTCACTGGAAAACAGGTATTTGTTGTAATGGTTTCTGGCTTCTATTTTTGTAGATTGTGTTAGTTGTGTTTTATTTGTTTGTATTGATGCAGTTTAGATTATTCATGCATGCCAGAGATTCCATATGGGTGAAGGGAAGGGTCAGAATATAATATATCTGCACCACAAGGGGCAGGAGAAATGTATATTCTGTTCACAAAGAATATGTATGAATATATTTTAAAAGTCTCTCTAGTTCTCTCCATTTCTCCCTTTTTGTGTTATTCTCCTTCTGAAATAGGCTATAAACATATTTGGTCAGCTGTCAAATGAGTAGGTCTCTTTTTTAATGCACATTGTGTAGCATTAGGGAAGATAGTTATTCATGTCTTGTTGGCCATACTGATGGTAAACAAAAAGTCTTAAAAGGGTCAATGATTTAACAATAATGATGATATAAATATGATGCATACATACACAGTGGGGAGAACAAGTATTTGATACACTGCCGATTTTGCAGGTTTTCCTACTTACAAAGCATGTAGAGGTCTGTAATTTTTATCATAGGTACAATTCAACAGTGAGAGACGGAATCTAAAAAATCCAGAAAATCATATTGTATGATTTTTAAATAATTAAATTGCATTTTATTGCATGACTTAAGCATTTGATCACCTACCAACCAGTAAGAATTCTGGCTCTCACAGACCTGTTAGTTTTTCTTTAAGAAGCCCTCCTGTTCTCCACTCATTACCTGTATTAACTGCACCTGTTTGAACTCGTTACCTGTATAAAAGACACCTGTCCACACACTCAATCAAACAAATTCCAACCTCTCCACAATGGCCAAGACCAGAAAGCTGTGTAAGGACACCAGGGATACAATTGTAGAACTGCACAAGGCTGGGATGGGCTACAGGACAATAGGCAAGCAGCTTGGTGAGAAGGCAACAACTGTTGGTGCAATTATTAGAAAATGTAAGAAGTTCAAGATGACGGTCAATCTCCCTCGGTCTGGGGCACCATGCAAGATCTCACCTCATGGGGCATCAATGATCATGAGGAAGGTGAGGGATCAGCCCAGAACTACACGGCAGGACCTGGTCAATGACCTGAAGAGAGCTGGGACCGCAGTCCCAAAGAAAACCATTAGTAACACACTATTTCGTCATGGATTAAAATCCTGCAGCGCACACAAGGTCCCCCTGCTCAAGCCAGCATCTGCTTTTCTGCAAAGGGGACAGGACGACTGCACCATATTGAGGGGAGGATGGATGGGGCCATGTATCGCGAGATCTTGGCCAACAACCTCCTTCCCTCAGTAAGAGCATTGAAGATGGGTCGTGGCTGCGTCTTCCAGCATGACAACCCGAAACACACAGCCAGGGCAACTAAGGAGTGGCTCCATAAGAAGCATCTCAAGGTCCTGGAGTGGCCTAGCCAGTGTCCAGATCTGAACCCAATAGAAAATCTTTGGAGGGAGCTGAAAGTCTTTTACAGTATTGCCCAGCGACAGCCCCGAAACCTGAAGAATCTGGAGAAGGTCTGTATGGAGGAGTGGGCCAAAATCCCTGCTGCAGTGTGTGCAAACCTGGTCAATAACTACAGGAAATGTATGATCTCTGTAATTTCTGTACCAAATATTAAGTTCTGCTTTTCTGATGTATCAAATACTTATGTCATGCAATAAAATGCAAATCATACAATGTGATTTTTCTGGATTTTTGTTTTAGATTCCGTCACTCACAGTTGAAGAGTACCTATGATACAAATTACAGACTTCTACATGCTTTGTAATTGGGAAAACCTGCAAAATCAGCAGTGTATCAAATACTTGTTCTCCCCACATAGAGAGAGAGAAAAAGAGAACTAGTAAACAGATAAAGTTAATGAACAATGAAAAGTTTACACATTGATTGTTGTGACTGAAAATGTTAAGCTTGCTAGCAGAAAGATACAGCTAAATAGTCTACTTTATAATACTTCTAATACAATGCATAATACTTTATTTATAAAAAATTTAATCCATTGCTTACTTTCTGCCTAAAAGTTTGCTTTATGGCACTAATATTCTTGACCCAACGGTTTCAGGCTTTGAAAGGGTTTCAGAAGCAACTTAATGTGAAATGTGAATGATTGAATAAATTGCTCCGTTCTAAGATCATTTTATGAATGTGATTGATTTTTTTTTTAATTACATAATATCACAAGCTAAACTACACACTGTATCTTAAACATAAATGTATCAGTTTATTTTTGTTTTATTCTACCCCAACAATTATGCATCCCAAGGGTAAAGGATGTCAGTGGCATTTCAGATGCATTCCAATACCACTCACAAGCCTGATAAACACAAACTTACTATTGTGACAATGTTACAGTGTATATCTAAATATGACTTATAACTAAAAACGAAATGTTAATGAATCATGGATAGTGTTTGTCTTGCACAACTGGTTACTTAAGTAAATATATTTATCATTCTATATATTTTACGTATGACTTTTATCATGCCAAAATAAGCTTATTCTATCTAAGTGTGTGCTGATGTTATAGTAATAATATCCACTAGGTGGCAACGTTGACTCGCCGCATGATCGCACCACCACGAAATTTACATCACAGTAGCCCACATCATTGTTTACATTTACATTTATGCATTTGGCAGAAGCTTTTAGCCAAAGCGACTTACATTGCATTTCAAGGTACACATTTACATTCTTATCAGTTCTTATCAGTTCGTGCTTGTTCTTGTTTAGAAAATATATATATTTGTAATGCATTTGCAGAAGAAAATCTTTAATTTGTCCATCATATTAAAGCACTTTGTTAACATGGATGGGTCACGGTACATTTGTAAACCCACGGTTTATAAACATTATTCAGGCTGTGCAATGTAGTTTTAACATAAGTATCACGCCATAAATGTTCCGCCCTGAAAATATTCCTTGAAAGCTGATTGGCTAAGAAAATTGGCGCTGGGGGTTGATGGACGTGTCAGGTCAAAATAAGGGCGGGACCAACAGTCCTTTAAGGCTGAAATGAGGATCCGATTTACTGCATTGTGTTATTTCTGTGAACAGTACAGATCACATTTTACTGAGAATAGAGGAAAGATTAATTTGAGACAGGTTTGATTTTACTTAAAGACATAATTTATTTACCGGCTGGTTTAATAATGTCTTTAATGTATCTATAATGCTTGATTTCTCTCCCCCATCGCCCCTCCCTCTGCCTTTCTGGGTGTAAACAAAGCCAAAAGTGGGTCATTTTGTCGTGGGATGATTTGATCTCACATAAGAATAGTAAGGGTTCTGCTTCCGTAACGAATTGTGTGAATAGCCCCCAAGTGATGTATTTGTCACTAAAACAACAAAATAAATTAAACATCGCCGTTAACGTTGCTCTGAGACATATCCGACATCTATCTTTCAGAGGAAAAAAATCTTCAGTGTTTTGTTGTTATGGGGTTGCCACGACATTAAGAAAACGCTGGTTGAGCTACACAAAAGAATGAGGATGCGCCTGCAGACGCGCTCATTCCCCACCTCCTCGGGGTGGGGGGGTTTCTTCGCTCAAACCGTTCTTCTTTTTAAACGTTTCAACACGTAGCATGAGCGAGACAGGCGTTGGTATCCAAACTAAACCAAACCAAACCTCCCCACGCCCGGTCTGAACCGGTTCGGGGGTAGTGCGCGCTCTAGGAGACTCCCTCCCCTCTCCTTTGCTGAAATTCCTGCCACGCGCTCACACACAACAAAAAAAATCCAAGCAGAGAACGAGCGCGCGCACGCCTGCGCATACGTCACTCTCTCCCCTCTGCCTTGTTCACCCCGCATCTCCCATTGGTTCCTGCGGACATCTCGAGCCTCCTCTTGTTCTCTCCCCCGATTGGTTCGCGGTGAGGACTGTGGACTGCGATTGGTTAATGTGAGTGCGAGCCCTTCTTGCTCATTGGCTGGTGCGGGCTGTGCATGAGCGCGAGGGAAAGAGTTGTAAACGCGAAGCGCGTGCTGGAAAAGACGAGGCGTAGAGCTGAGAGCGGCGCGAGCACCGGAGATCAGCAGGGGCATCACTCGTCACAACATCCAGCCTCTCATCCGCCCTCTCTCCATTTTGTCGCGATTTTTTTCGGTATATCTTTGAAGTCTGAATCGAAGTGAGCAAAACGGTACCGAGTTCTGTTGCGAGGCTTTTGTTAGCCCGTGTTGGGGGCAATTACTGTTGCCCTCAGTGGGGGGGAGCGCGTTATCATTTTTTGCTTATTTGGGAGGCAAATTTGCCGCCTCTCACCGCGTGTTCGTTAAAAATCGATTTTAGGTGCGTTTTTGCTTCATTTTGGATCTGGCTAGGGCGGATTAACTGGGTTTTGTTTTGTTTTTAAAACCGTGTTGCGGCTCTTTGTGTGGGTTCAGCTTCGTGTCCCTGTGATAAGCTACCCGAAGTTCCGCACTCCGAGCTCCAAAACATGTGTTCCCGGGTGTGGTTTATCACAGACCGGCGGATCAGCCAGGAATACCCGCAGGTCCAGATCCTGCGAGCTCTGAAGGAGCGCTGCGTCGAGGACGATGTTGAATTCCGCTATCTTCTAATGGATGAAATCGTCCTGACCATCACGGACGGACAGCTCGGTAAAAAACACCGCGCGCACATACACATTCATACACGCATACATTCCATCTGTACGAGCGCTGAAATGGTTGTTGTTTAAACTGTTGAGTTGGCTAAACTGGTCAGTGTGGATGGTTAGCATGCTTGCTTTGAGCGGATGTGCATCACCGTGTGAATGTTTTGTGTAACGTTAGATGTGCTGGTGGGTGACCGCCTAACCCACTTTCAGTCCGCCACCACAGCCTACCCGATGGATGGATCGCCGTTTAAAATAGTCGAGAAGTCGTTTTAATCTCATATCAAATATATAAATATATTCACATCAGTATTTAGATATAACCGTTTATTGTTGCACCATGTGCGCGCGAACAGTCACGAGTGTGCGGCGCGAGCGCGTTCATTATCATCACATAAAGCCTCGAGCGCAGATGGCGCGTCGTTCACAAAGACCCGTTATATCCAGGTGCTACACACGCGATGGTTTTAGGTTTTTAAAGCTTTTTTTATATGCAATCGGCAAGCTTTGATCGGAAATGAATTAAACTGGTGTGCTATGACGCATTTGCGCGAGGTTTCACAAACAACGGGGTTCAATGAAATTACCGAATCGTCACGTGCAAACCTCGACTGAAATGCGACTTTAGTCTAAAGATGTTTGGTCGGTCGTTTAGACAATTACTGATGTAATAGCATCACGGTCTGGTAGTAAAGCACTATTAAGAATACAGACAGACATTGTCTAACTTGTGGTATCCGGGATGCTTAAATATACACACCTACCTCTTCTTAGTCATAGATTATCTTGTTTTACCAGTCTAGTTTTAATAGTCACTTATATGCTTAAACATCGGAGTCAGTATTGGTTACTACCAAATATGACTTCAGGGTCACTTAAAGGCTTGAATTGATCTGACAGAACTCCTTATATAATGTGTGGGGGTCATGCTGTTAAATTAAAAGGATAGTTCACAAAAAAATCGAATCACCCTTGTGTTGTTCCAAACCATCATCATGCTGATTTTCTTCAGTGGTAAACGAGATGTTTGGCAGAATGTGAGAGGTTGGCAGCCTGAGTCACCATTCACTTTAATTGCATCTTTATTTCCATGCAATGCAAGTGAATGGTGACCTAGTCTGTCATTCTGCCTAAGGTCTTCTTGGAAGTAAAACATACTGGTTTGGAACAACATGAGGGTGAGTGAATGGTGACATTTTCATTTTCAGCTCAACTAATCCCTTTCATAATAAGCTGACAGCAAGTTGCAAAGTGTCTCGTAAGATAATAATCTGAGTTATAGACACCGGTGTTGCCATTGTGGAAGGTGGGGCTGTTTAGTTTTGTTTTTAGGTGGTGCAGATGGGCACCGGACATAAAGCATTTTGCATGGACCTGAGGTATAGGGAGTGGCTATGCACCAATGCAGCTCTGCCTTGAATCAGCTACTTTAAGTTTGGTGGTGTGACTTCGCGACATAATGGATTGCCAGTCTAACAGAAAGACCCGAATAGACAAGATGAGAAGGAGAGAAGAACTAAGACCATATTGAGCTACTTTAATGCAGGTAGACAGCTGTATGGAGAACGTGACAGCAACACAAATGGAGCAGGTTGTTGGCCTGTCATGTTTATGTCTGTGTGTGTTTAATGCGCTGTCCTGGATTCTGTCTTGGTCCAATAAAGAGGTGGTTGACAGTTGGTCAGCTCTGGGATTTAAACCCCCAGAGATCCTGACATTCTGCTGCGTTACATCATCAACGTGAGATGCATGGAACAGAGTAGGTCAGCACATAATCATGATCACTGATGTCAGTAAAAGCATTGCAATTAAAGACCATTGTTTGAGGACATGCCATAATTTCTAAATAATAATTTCCTGAATTTATTTGTGAACCTGTTGACAGGTGTGCCACAAGAGTGTGTGTTATCGTATCACCTGCTGTGTGTTACGCCACATGCAGCAATCAAACAATCAATAGGCAATCAGGGTTCAGGACTTTTGGCAGCGTGATTTTTCAGTTCGTGTGATGGTGTGAGCGATATGTGTGCATTACTTTTTGATGTCAAGTGTCCATTCCTCTAAGACATGTGAAAACTAACACCAGTTTCTCACACATGCACAAACTGCAAGCCTGCTGAAAAACAAACAAATATGCAGATAATGCATACACGTGACTGTATAAGACCGTAGTTAGTGGTAAGTGAAACTTCAAACTGGAACGATTTAATCAACTACTTCCCAAGACATTTCTTTCTATCAATAAGGTCATAGGGAAGATTTTATAGACATAGAGGAGGGTTGAGAAGTGTAGTGTTTAGATAGCAGTGGTGTCTGTTGTGCACTAAAAATGAGGTACCAGTAGTTCCCCTTGTTTATCTCAACTGGGAAAGTTGCACATTTGTAAACCCAAATGTACAGGGTTTCTATGCATTATGGAAAAATATTTGCATTTCCAGACTATTGCCCTGATTTAGTTTTCATAATTCAACAGATAATTAAGAATTTAACGAAATTAGTTATCATTCAAGAAGTGTGTTTTCATGGCAGATATTTAGTGATTCTTTACTGATTGTCAAACACGACTGAATGAATTCAAGGTGCACTTTTTCAATATGAAAATTTTTGGCTATCTTCTCATAATATTTTTAGCACAGTATTGCAGTGCCTCTAAAAGGAAGACCTTTGCAAAAATAAAAAATATACAGACTTTCGTGTGCACGAGAAACCATTAAACTTGGCATATAGGACAATGCATGGTTTTGCACACTGAGCCACCTATTGCGCCATCAGCCAATTTCCCAGTGTGGTTTCTTGGCCGCCACAGAGTATGTGTTCAAGCAGACCTAAGGCCTTGAAATATGATGTACTGCCATAGTGAAAGCTACAATTTGAACAGGCAGTTTTTACAGTACCAGTCTTTTTTAAAGACCCTTGAACTTGGCAAATAGGACAATGCACATAGTTAGCACGTATTGTGCCATCAGCCCATTCATGTCATGGTTTCTCCGTCACAGAGGATGCCTTAAATTGGACATTAGGCCTTGATATTAGAGACTGCGGTCACATTCTCCGTCTTCATTAGTTGTGGTCTCTGTTTAACAGTTTTGTCAAAATGCATTACTAGATGGAACCATTAAACAAAGAATGTAAACTGTTTACGAAAGAGTATCATAGCTTTTGCTTTTATATTATTAGTAACATAAAGGCAAACACTATTAATACTTTCTCATTTACCGTCAGCATTCAGCATATGTGCATTTATATAATTTAACAAATCTTTCAATATCTAATAAACATTTAATTTCACAAACCGTGCAGGTTTAGTCGTCAACGTGTTACTGTGCGTGACTGTCAGATCAGCTTCACTGGAGACGCACGATCAACAAACTTTAAACTCATGATTTCAAACTATGCTGTGCTATATTCAGTTGCCCACTTTCATACTCGTATCATTTTCACTGTACTGTATGTAAAATTACTGTTACCTTGTCTTTAAAAAAAAAAACATTACCAGTATGCACAAATTTACCAGATTACTAAGTTTACTTCCTTTTTATTATTTTTTCCAAACAATTTCTTGATTCTGTAATCATATTACTGTATTTTTCACGAATAAAGAAGTTACAATCTTAAGTCGATATAATTTAGAGATTTCTTTTTTAATTCATTTTCATATTATTTGGCCAGTCTGCTCTAAGATATCGGCATCAGCCTTCAAAAACCAATATCGGTCGAACACTAGTTTAATGACTATTTTGACAACTGATTGTTTAAAGCAATACTGTGTTTTAAAGTGAGAATTGATCAGTCCATAGCTTGTTCCAATATTCTCGATATAGTACATCACAAAATTGTCAAGATCACGATTTAGATCGTGATTGTTTGGTATAAGATTGTGATATGAAATTTTGGGAAGATTGCCCAGAATGCCCACCCCTAGTTATAGTATATACAAAACTAGAAATTGTAGCGCAAGCACGCAAAATATTCCTGTGCGCGTGTGAATAGTTTCTCGAGGGTTCTTGTGCATGCATATTTCTAAGTTTCTTTATTTTAGGGGCTGCTCTGTTTGTCACTTCAAGAATCAATGAAAAAACCCCATAGAAAATAAAAATATTTACAGATGACTGTATACCAATTATAAATCGTTAAATAATGCTGAATTTGCTAAATATAGTCTTAAAAATCTACAGAGAAAAGTATGAAATTTTGAAATGGAAAATGTGTAGGAACCCTGAATGCAGAAGGTGGTACACTTGAGTTAGGAACCTCAGTGTTTGATGACACTATGTAAATTCAGTGGCTGAATTTCCGGTTTCTGCTAGTGTAATAAAGCGTGGAGTATACAGGAATAAATGCCAATTCTAGCCCTTAACATGCACGATTTAGGCTGTTTGTGTATGCGAGTTGTTTATAGCGGTCCAGCTTGTTTATGAATGGTAGGCCAACACTTATTTTTGTGGTTGAAATTCTACAGGATGGATTTAAATATGGTAGTAATAATGTAGATAATTTAAATAATGTAGTTTTGAGTACTGCTCTCTCATTGGCAGCTGAATGACAAGTATTCAGAACACAAAAATGCATTTTAATTAAGTAAAAAATGGATTTTCACTTGCACTACTGTTTAAAAAGTTTAGGCCCAGCAAGATAAAAAAAATAAAAAAATATTTTATTCAGCAATGATGCATCAAATTGATCAAAAGTGACTGATCTTTTGTAACAATGCTTTACTTTTTTACTAGCTGTTTTCAACATGATAATAAGAATCAAATTCTTGAGTATAGAGTGATTTCATGTGACACTCAAGACCAGAGTAATGATACTAAAAATTCAGCTTTGCCGTCACAGGAATAAATAAGTTTTTAAAATATTTGCAAATAAAAAAATATTTTAAGGCCATCCTTAAAAATATTTTGGTTTGCAGTAACAGCAAAAAAAAAAGAAAAGAAAAAAAGGGTCGGTAGGTGATTACATAGGTATTAATTTAAACTAATTTGCATATCGTGACATCACTGACTGGGTCAGAATCAAGAAAGATGCCACTAGATATCAACTAAAGTGGATTTTCAGAGGGAAACAAATAAATTAAATTGACTTTAGAATTCACAAAATGACAGTTAATTGCATTAACATGCAATGTAATACCTATGAAAAAAGCATGTTAATGTGTTACATTAACAATGCATCTCTATTTAGTTTTTCACCGATGTCTAGGGGCTGTTTACACCAGGCCATTTCATGTGTTTTCTCAGATCGGATTGCTGTCTGATTTATCAAAACGATTCCATTTACACCTGGTCACATAAATGTGTGTTGTTGTTTTTTTGCGGATATAAATCCGATCTTCAATTTCCGCTATATGCAGATTTAATGGAGTGCACGTCACGAAAGCAACAGTTATGAGATGCATTATTTTATTGATCGTCAGCTAAAATTTCTGAATCAAAGCCCGCAATAAGAGAAAGCGGAAACAGCCCTGGTAAGATCATTTTGTTTCTTTACATTTAATGGAGATGATTGTGTGTTAAGCGTCTGCGACTTACTTTCACTTTGATTTGCGATAGTTTGCACGTTGGCTTGATGAATAGATGCTCAGATTCTCATCTGCGGCGATGCGTGTTGCAGTAGCGTCGTCATATCTGACTATAACATTACATATAGCCTATAACACGTTCTCACATGTTAATTTTTTAATAAACCATATTCAACAACATAAAAATGAAAAAATCTTTAGAGTAATTTGATAAAGCCGCAGCCATCATTACCAAGCGCGAACCATTGACAATGAATGAAACGAAGCGAACTTCGCCTGCAGGCCGTAGTGTGACATGCGTAAACCAATGGTGTAAACATAATCATAGATGACGCGCCACGGGTTTTTATTTAAAAGAAAGAACGTAGCTTATGTTTGTATGTAGGTCTAGGCAATTTATATTCACAATACTTAATAACTAATATTATTTTATTGCATTTGTATTAGTTGTTTGAAGAGTTAAAAAAAAAAAAAAATCGGTCGGTCTTAACGCAAGTTTACAACCGGCAAGTCGGTCGGACTAAAAGGGAAAATAAATAAATAATTGGGTCGGTACTAAATTGACAGGGTCGGTCGGGTTATGGCAAAGAATAATATTTTTAAGGATGGCCTAAGTGTGGTAATATTTCACAATATTATTCTTTTCACTATATTTTGAGGAAATAAATACAGCCTTTATGGGCATAAGAGAGACTAAAAAAACACACCCTTACAACCCCAAACTTTTGAGTGGCAGATTATATTGAATAATTGTGGTATTATCCAGGCACTGTTTTGTCTGTTTATATACCTGTATCTAATTCCAGCTCACCTCACCCTTACAGTTACCTCTGAAGTAGGTTAACCCTGTGTCTATACTGTGCTTAACACAGTAGGTTATCCTGAAATCCTCACTTGCTCTGGATTCAGTGTGTGAGTGTGAGAGTCAGTCATGTTTCTTAACCCACAATGACAGCTGCTGCAGGACTGACAGAAGGGGGGAAGTTAGGGGAACTGACTTTCTTCTGTTGAACACAAAAGAAGATATTTTGAAGAATGTTGGTAACCAAACAGTTGATGTAAAAAAAAAAAAATACTATGGAAGTCAATGGGGCCCATCAAATGTTTGGTTACCAACATTATAATATGTTGTGTGTTCAGCAGAAGAAAGACATTTATACAGGTGGGAACATCAACTTGTGGATGAGTAAATGATCACAGAATTTTAATTTTTGGGTGAACTGTCCCTTTAAGGGTTGATTCTCTGTGCTGCAGTGAATGTATGACTATCATTTCCTCCGGAAATTTGTCATACTGGTATGAGCGTCAGATCTGTTAGTGTACCTGGCTGGTTACAGTTGGTCTATATAATGTACTGTTTTATAGGTTTTATTGGGAATTAGTCAGGTAATTAGATTATTCAAAACCAAATAACAAATTAATGTGCAACCACCATGTTTATCAGTGTTGTGAAATACTGAGTAAGAATTGTGATGTTTTAAAACCTAGTGGACCACTGACACCATCCAAGATGGTGGACAGAGAGAAATGTCAACTACGAATATAGACTTACTTTGATGCATAAAAAAATTATCAAAAGTGACTTTTACATTGTTGCATAAGATTTTTATTTAAATGCTGTTGTTTTGAAAGAATCCTGTTTTTTTTTTTTTTTTTTTTTTTTGATAAATAAATGCAGCATTAGAGATTTCTCTAAAACAATCTTGCAGACCCCAAACTTGGTTATAATTAATATTATAATTGGTTGTAATTTTAAATGTATTTTTGCACCCAATATTTGTGTGCTCTGTATTTTTATTCTTTTTTTTTTAGTGTTATGATTGTAGGTTAGCAACATGCTAAAGTCAAATTCTATTAAAATCAGTTTCCAGTGTGTGTGCACTGTTTGTTTAGAACGTTGAGACGCTGTCTTTGTAGAGTAACTTATGAGGCTAATCTGCATAGACAGTGTGACAATTAGGATGCTGCCTATTTAGGGAATTCTCTAGGTTTTGGAACAGAGCTATTGTCCTCACAATGGTTGTTCAACAAGGTGGTAAAAAAATCTAAGCAGATGACTGTCTGTTAGTCAACATACAATACAATACAATACATAATGTTATATAATTTGGGAATCAATAATGATTGTACTTTATATATGCCCAAATCCCATATAGTCCTGTCATGCCCGTTTAACTGCATTCAAGTCCCATCTGCTTTGATCCATGAGAGGAAAAGAGAGTGCTGATGTAGCAGTTGCTAGTGAAGATGCTGAGTCGTGGTTTGTGTGTGTTGCTCCATCCTAAGATGGCGGAGAAGCAGGAGAGATTAGAAATACTGTGACGCATTCATGTTTTGCCTCTTGTTCCCTTATGGCTCCTTTTATATCCTCCGTTTTACATTTCCTGTTGTCTCTTGAATTACTTAATCACATGCTTGGCTTTATGTAATCTCTGAAATCCTTTCTTGTCATGCTCTATTTTGTGTTTTGTTTCATCCAAACAACAAAATTACATATTTGCAATTTTTAGTAAAGTTTGATTGCTTTCATCTGCTCTTGTATTTGTAATCAGTCAAAATGCAAGACTTAAGTCAAATCCAATGAGCGCTGACTTTAAAACTGATTTTAGATTTTACTAAGTGAAGGCTGGTGTTAAGTGAGCATAAACCCAAACTGGCATCTTAATTAAAAACAGAAAGCAGTGCAAACTGGGTTAGTGGGTCAGCGTGAACGCCGCAATAGCGAGGCAAAGCAAGCGACCTTCTGCAGCATTGTGTAACTGCTCTCAGAAGGAGATCCGCAATTTAGTATTAGAGAGATGCTGTCGTGTGTTTTATGAGCCAAGGCCAGCTCATATGTCATACTGAGTGTTTGTAAGTGAGCGAGCGAGAAAAAGGGGCAACACATCCAAATGAAAGTCTGGCTCTCATTGGTTTGCTCAGATACATGAGTGTAATCCCTCCACACAATACTGCGGCGGCCAAAACACAGACTGCACTGCCTGTACTGCAGCATGTGATTTATCTTCCCTTTCTTTCTCTCAGGTCTGCGGGTTGGGCAGGAAATCGTTACCTCATACCCGCAAGTTGCTGTGGTGCGTGTTCCGACCCCATGGGTCCAGTCGGACAGCGACATCACCGTACTGCGTCACCTGGAGAAGCTGGGCTGTCGTCTGGTCAACCGCCCTCAGGCCATCCTCAACTGTGTCAATAAGTTCTGGACCTTCCAGGAGCTCGCTGGGCATGGAGTGCCTCTGCCAGACACGTACTCCTACGGTGAGAGATCATCTTTGTCTGTTAATGAATCATTCCCCAATAATCACTTTGTAATAAAACAAATAAAGGAATACATTTTTCTTACTTGCATCTTATATACACCACCTTATGTAGCCTACACAACCATTCAAAAATTTGGGGTTAGTAATTTCTTTTCTTTCTTTTTTGAAAGAAATTAGTACTTTTATTCAGAAAGGATGTAAAATTGATAAATATATCAAGAAATAGCTTAATATTTTAGTGGAAACAGTGATATATAATATACTGTATCACTGTTTCCACAAAAATATTAAGCTATTTCTTGATCGCCAAGCCAGCATATTAGAATGATGTCTGAAGGATTGTGAAACTGAAGACTTAAGTAATGGCTGCTGAAAATTCATCTCTTGTTCTTCACATGAAAAAAATAAATTTTGAAATATACTAAAACATAAAACAGTTAATTTAATTGTAATATTTTTGTCTTTACTGTAATAAATACAGCCTTGATGAACATAAGAGACTTTCAAAAACATTACAAAATCTTACCACCCCCAACATTTTGAATGGTAATGTATGTGCACTCCTGTATTTTTCATTTATTCAGACATGACAACTGCTGTTTATGTGACACTCCGGTTTGTAGAATGAAACGGGAAACCCTCATCTTTACACTAAAGAAAACCAGAATGGAAAAACCAGAGAGATAGTGAAAAGGGGAGTGGGGTGTTAAACAGTGGTTACAGCTGCTGTAGTGACGTGTTCCTGGCAGAGCAGTTCTGACATACCCTGCATTTTCTCTTTTTCTTACTGAACGCTGAACGAGTTCATCTGTTCCTATCAAACCAGCCAAACAGATTCTACATCCATAATGTTCTCTTCAAAAGCATGACGAATATATTTGAGAATGCACAGGGTGCTGACACATTTAAAAGTTAGTTATACTGGCTTTGGTTTGGCTTTGAGCTTAAATTATATTTCTACCCACCTCTTAGGTTTCTCTTTCTTCTACTCTCTTTCCATATGCTCTCTGTTTGTTTCATCTTGGACACGTTTTATCAAACCAGAGGTTGCGTTAATTTAAAATCCTGTCATTTACTTGACATTGGCTCATTTCAAATGCTGTCTAGCATTGTAATATAAATACAAGGAAAACAATTCAAACCTGTTTTTTTCCCTTTAAACATCTCTAGCTTGTAGTCTGTTTTGCCAAGTTCAGGTTGTTGAAGACCGAAACATAGACTGTGACTTATATTCAGAAAGGTGCTACATTTATATCGTTAAAGCATGAATAACAGACCATACATGTCCAAAGCATGAATTGTCATTTTTAATTATTGAAATTGTTCATATTGGCTAAATTGAGATTATGTAAAATGTACACAAATAGAACGGCATAGATCTACATTCTTAAAGGGGAACTGAAAACAAATTTAAAGTATAAAAATAGACCATGAGGGAGATTTTTACAAAGTAATACAATTATTTATAGCACAACCTCTGGGTCTAACATGTGGCAGTCATGTATCTTCTGAAGAACATATTTTCCTAAAACATCTTTAAGCCATGAACCTTCAAAAACTGGCCACGTAGTTGAACTGAGTGCCATCCAGGAAATGGGAAACGTGTGTGGCAAAAGAAAAAATCTGTCAGTGTTGCAGTTCTTCTCATGTGGATATTGAATGTCGCAGTGTTGCTTGTTTCATTAGAGCTGTTTGCGTCTTGCTCAGGAATCTGGCACTCAAATTAAATATCACTTTTAATTACATTCATTACATATTCACTAAGCTGTGTGTGTGTGTATGCATGTGTCTCTAGGAGGACACGACAACTTCCGCAAGATGATTGATGAAGCTGAGCCGCTGGGTTACCCTGTGGTGGTGAAGAACGCTCGTGGACACAGAGGTATATAACTGATACTAGAACAGTCTGTGGGCATAATGGCTCTTTTGGGGACTGAAAGAAACAGGCCACATTAGACTTCAGATCTGGGTGCTGATCTTCTCAGGAGCCCTGAGAACACAAACGCCTCAAAGTTACACTGCTGGATCTCTGAAATCAAGCAGCTTAGAAACATCATCTCTTACCTTAAAAACAAAGGTTGTCTTTCTTTCTCCCAGTGCACATAAGGCGTCTTTGTCCTGCACTGCTTTTTTTTCCCCAAGCAAATTTGAGGTGTGTGTGCTGAAAGCATAATATTTTTTTACTACTGCTATTGTTTTAATGGTAGTTGCCTATGATCAGCAGCAATACAGAATTACACAAACTGCTCTGGATGAGTCTCAAGGTCAGATGAGATCTTGCCTCATTAAAGCTAAGACCAGTGGCCACACCTGAAGAAAATTATGAAAATTTCATTCACTTGTTAATGATTTAATATATAAATACTTTTTTATTTTTTTTTAAATGCTCCCAGATCAGCCCAACCAGTCTCCTAATGCGGTTTCAGAACGCTGAGTTTTTTTTATGTTCCATTCAGATCTCATCTTTAAAATATTTATGGCCTATTAGTCACTTTTTTTGCAGTCTTTTTAAAAAAAAAAAAATTTTTTAATCCGTACCTAGTTTATGATCACTACTGGATAAGTAATTTAAATGTATTGGTTGAAGGTGTTGGAGAACTGGTTATGTAAAGCAGGACGCACACATTTAAGTCAAATCTTTGTTAAAAAGGTACTGGGTTGATTGAACTACAGATGAAAATAAAATTGCTCACAATGTTGGGCTGTGACATGTTTTGAAAGATTTCCTCTGATCCAGGAGGAATAGGGTGGGGTGGCGGCAGCCTGATGGTTGAACATCTGGGAGAGTTCACAATCCTGCTGTTTCACCTTTGTGCCCTTGAGCGAGACACTTAACCCCTGGTTGCTCTAGTGGTCTCTCCCAGCAATTTGTGTCTTGCATACCTCCTTGTAACTGATAGATGACTTACCTACCAAAATTGATTATTCAACCCATGGATAAATGGCAAAATTTACAGACTTTCAGCTGTTTGCAATGAACAAATTAAACAAAAGTAATTGAAATCGCTCACCACAACAAATGTGGTTTCCCCAAATTTAACTGAAAATGCAACTTTTAATGTCTTCTGCAGTCTCAAAATGATTAAATCCCCTGAATAGAATCCCTCACAACAGCACAAATCTGCAATACAGGTGTTGTCTCAAGCACATATGATGCAACTAATCAAGGGCTTCATTAGTTGCACCAGGTGTGCTTGAGCCAAGAACACATGAATTATCTGAACTGGCTTGGTTTGGTGAGACAAATATGGCTAAGTCAAAAGGTGGCTGAGTCGAAATGGTCCAAAAAGATAGTGAAAGCACTAAATGTTCCAAGGGACACAGTTGGAAGCATTGTTTGCAAGATCAAAGTTAAAGGAACAGAGGTTACTTGCTGGACAGGTCAGAAAAAGGAATCTATCAATGGCTGAAACCAGATTTCTGGGAAGGCAGGTTCAGAAAAACCTTTAAGTGGCTGCAAAAGACCTGTGGCACAACTTGGTGGCAACAGGCACTGAGGTTTCAGCTGCACAGTAAGGCGCGTAGTAAACGCATGCCAGAACTCCAAGACGTACACCACTACTGACCCAAAAGCACAAGAAAAGTTGCCTCCAATTTGCTCAAAATCATATAAATAAGCCATAGAGATCTGTTCTGTGGAGTGATGAAGCAAAACAGGAACGTTTCATCCCTATGGATCAGCTGTATGTTTGAAGGAGGAAGAATGAAGCATATGCTGAAAAGAACACTGGTTGCGGCTCAGTGATGCTCTGGGGCTGCTTTGCATCCTCTGGCACTGGAAACCTGCAGTGTGTGGAAGGCAAGATGGATTCATTGAACTATCAGGAAATCCTAGTAGAAAACGTCATGCCGAGAAAGCTGAAGCATCATTGGACCTTCCAACAGCACACTGATCCCAAGCATACCTCAAATTTCACCAAGGCTTGGTTGCAGAAGAAGTCCTGGAAGATTCTACTGTGGCATCACGGTCACCTGACTTGAACCCCATAGAAAATCTCTGGTGGGATTTGAAGGCGGTTGCAGCACGCAAACCAAAGAAAAATATAGCTGCGAGCAGCGATTACGGGCCCAAGCCGGTGGCACCGCAACCCTGGTGCCTTTACCTAAAGGCACCGGGGTGGCGGTACCGCCGGCTTTGGCCCTTCATCGCTGCTCGCAGCTATATATATATATATATATATATATATATATATATATATATATATATATATATATATATATATATATATATATATATATATATATATATATATATATATATATATATATATATATATATATATATATATATATATACATATAAATAAATATATATATATATATATTTATATATATATATACACATATAAATATATAAAAGACAGAAAATATTACTTGACTTAACTTATTCTGATTTTATGATACACAAAATATTCCACAACAAATCCTTTAAATTTAATGTAAAAATAAAAATGAAAGTAAGCAGTGTTGGGTTCACGTAACCCTCTCATTAGAATCAAAATGTTTCAACATTTGCCATGTATTTGGATGCTAAACTATTCTTTATTATAGGCTTTGTTCTTCACTCGTGTTCCAATATTGATGGAAAAAATCATCCTCTTCACATGCGCAATAATGTGCTTGGAAACATCACAGTGGAGCGGTGCTTACTGTGAATGTACGAATTGTACTACTGACTATTTAGAGCAGTGTAATTGTTATATGTTAGGTTGACTATTTTATTATTATATTTTATTAAGGCTATAATGATCAGGCTGCGATGTCAAGATTGCAATGCTGGAATGTGTGTGTGTGTGTGTGTGTGTGTGTGCAGGGCCGTTTCTAGGCATAGGCAAACTAGGCGGTCGCCTAGGGCGCAAACAGCTGGGGGGCGCCAGTGAGAGCCCCCACCACACCAAGAGATTTTTTTCTCGTCCAAGCGAGTGGAAGAAAAATCCTTCTTTTTTTACATTTCCGATAATGGAGCATATATTTGCACTAAGTGCCTGTCTTTTTGGCAAAAAGACGCCCATCTCTAAAAATCTACAGTGGCCATAGGTCGTAGGGCGTGAAGTGCTTGAAAGTAGCTTTTGATGCGTTCGACCGAAGTTCGAATCCGCCTTTTGCCGAACTCGCTCTTCTTCTCCCTTTTCCAAACACATGAGATGTAAAATTTATAGCCTAACATAAAGGTCTCTAGCGTTATATTTTGCCAACGAACTAAAATCGAAATCGTGATATGGCTTTGTGCCTTTATAAAACAGCACAATACTTTAATTAAGTAGCCTATAGGCATTCTGTTTATGCTGCGTGATTTAAAGAAAAGTGCGCACTTTGCTCACGCGATCAGAATGGTGATCTGGTGTTTTCTCCAAAATAAAAGCTAAAGGGTTTATTTCTTGCAAGTGAAGAAATTAGGACAAAAGTATTGTAATTTTCCTATACTATAGTGTAATGTAAAATATACTTTTGAAATATTCATTTTAATTTATACAGTACATATTATTGGCTATATGGATTTTACGTCATAGGAATACTTATATATTTGCTCTTAATTTTTAGCTCTCAAAGTGCATCAGATTGATGCATTAATTTAACCTTAAAATGTACAAAATTTTCTTGCGGGGGAGCATGCCCCCGAAACCTCCTAGAGGGACAGAGGTCCACCCAACATAGTTTCACAAAATCCTATGGGAGAGAACGATCATTTATTAACTTTACTCCAGCATAGTGCAACAAAGTCCTTTTAAGTGAGTAAAACTGTTAATGCCAAATTTTAATTGGGGGGGGGGGTTCCTTATTACTCAATATGAATCTTGCCTAGGGTGCCAAAAAGGCTAGAAACGGCCCTGCGTGTGTGTGTGTGTGTGTGTGTGTGTGTGTGTGTGTGTGTATATGTGTGTTCATGTTTTTCTGTCCCGGTGGGGACTTTAACCTGAATGCACACAGACTCATGGGGACTCGTATCACAGTGGGGACCTAAATAGAGGTCCCCATGGGTAAACAAGCTTCATACAGAATGAGTTTTTTTGGAAATGTAAAAATGCAGAAAGTTTTCTGTGATGGCTAGGTTTAGGGGTAGGGTTAGTGTAAGGAGATAAAATATACAGTTTGTACAGTATAAAAATCATTAAATCTATGGAGAGTCCCCACAAAGATAGTAAACCGTGTGTGTGTGTGTGGGTGTGTGTGTGTGGCGTGGGCGCGATTGAACAGTGGACACATAAAAACATACTCCGTCATTATACAGGACGACATCCAAACTGCAAAGTCTTAACTTATGTTTGTGTACAGTCGCAATAAAACACAACATTGTGCTTTTGTAAAATAATTTCAAGCAATCCACCCCCCGAAAGGCGCTAATTTTAAAATTAAACTAAAATGCTCATGGCTGCACGGGCATTCATAACGGTGCGCATCCACGGCGAGGAACGAGCAGAACAGAGTGAACGTTTTTCAGTTAATTCCTACTTCAATAGGAATTCATTTGAAACGCTCGCTCAACCACTATCAATGTCAGTGCGGACGAACATATTTTACTTTCGTTTTTAAGTTGGCGATTCAAAAGCCCACAGCGGTGTCACACGTCGATTAACCGGTGGTAAAATATTCTCACCGTCACATACCTAGTATATTTTTATGTAGATAAAATAGGCCTACCTGATTTTGAACACAAGAGGGCAGTATAGCCCTATGTATGACTTGACTTTTATGGGACTAAATAGTACAATTACTATTTTTAAACTTATAAATAATTATTAAATTGAAAAAAAAAGAATAAAATGGGTTTAGTTGTGATATTTTTATACTTTTATATAGAAATAAATGGTGTTACATTTTTAGAAGATGAGGCTTTAAGTGTTACTTTACTTTAGTCCCTCACTATAGCAAAACCGTTTGAGATGTTTAATATCCGTTCACAATTTAGCATCTTTAATGTATCTTTATCATTTTGAAAAAGTTTGGTGTGAATAAAATAAACCAGTTAGGAAGAGTAGCTAAAAACTCAGAGTCTGAAATATCCAAAAAATCCACATTCAAACCAAAATATCTGACTTCCTTTTGCTCTGAGCTAATAACTGTAAATTAGAAAGTTGTCCGGCTCGGTGAGACCAATATATATACTGATTTTTGTAACTGTTGGTAAAACTAACCCCCCCACTTTTGTCAAACGCATGTTGAAAGTGACACACTTCCTGCTGCCAGTTGGTGGCGCTATAATTTTGACTCACAATAGTTACATCCATCTGATCGGCCTCTTACCACGAACACACTGCTAAACTTTCATCAAGATCAGTTAATGTATGCAGAAGTTATAACACTTCGTCTCCTCTCTTTTCTCGCCATAAATTTGTTTCCTCGCCACGGCCAAACCGTTCGCGATATCAAAAATCCGTCCACAATTTAACATCCTCAATGTCTTGACTTCATGCTGACTGAGTTTGGAGGTGATTGAATGAATTCTCTAGGAGGAGTACATCACATTCCAAAGCAAGCGTTTTCCAAACAACCCATAATAGCCGACTTCCTGTTGGGCTGGTGTGAAACTTGACAGAGGGAAAGTTGTTCGGCCCGATGAAATCTATATGTGTACCGAGTTTCATATTAATTCATGCAAGCGTGTTTGATATATGGACCAAGTTTTCAGACCCTGTTCAAGAGGGCGCTGTTGAGCCCCCCTGCCACGCCCGTTTCTGAAACTTTTCACATGTCTACTGGCTAATAAGTGTTATGTGTCTGTCTAGTTTCATCCAATTTCAAGCATGCTAAGAGTCTCAAACGCATCCGAAAAGAATATTAAAATTTGATGCGTTGCCACGGCAACAGTATCTAAGATATCAATAATCCTTTCACAGGTCTACATCTGCCGTGTGTTTACATTATACACATAAAGTTTGAAGCAAATCGGGTAAAAGTAAGAGGGTGACTTCAAAGCATTTTCAAAGTGACACACTTCCTGCTGCCAGTTGGTGGCGCTATAACTTTGACTCACAAAGGTCACATCCATGTGATCGGCCTCTTACAACGAACACACTGCGGAAGTTTCATCAAGATCAGTTAATGTATGCAGAAGTTATAACACACTTCCTGTGTCCCATTATTCGCCATAAATTCGTTTCCTCGCCACGGCCAAACCGTTCGAGATATCAAAAATCTGTTCTCAAGAATTCATCCTCAATGTCTTGACTTTATTCTCACCGAGTTTGGTGGCGCTCGGATGAAATCCCTAGGAGGAGTATTTCACATTCCATTGTATGCGTTTTCCAAACAACGTATAATAACCGACTTCCTGTTGGGCTTTTGTAAAATTTAGAGCACGAAAGTTGTTCGGCCCGATGAGATCTATATGTGTACTGAGTTTCATATTATTACATGCAAGCATGTTTGATTTATGGACCAAGTTTTTGGACCTCATTCCAGGGGGCGCTGTCGAGCCCCCCTGCCACGCCCCGGTACCAGCATCAGTCCGGCCCTGATGGCCGCAGGTTCTGACGTGTGTGCAAAATTTCAAGAGTTTTTGAGCATGTTAAGGGCCCCAAAAGTGGCAAAAAGGCAAAAAAAAAAAATAATCCTTACGAAAACAATAGGGCCTTCGCCCTTTCAGGGCTTGGGCCCTAATTACTGAACTGGAGGCCATTGCTCATGAGGAATGAGCTAAGATTCCTCAAACACCACCAGAAGCTGGTGTCTGGTTAAACATCTTGTTTTCAGCAGGTCATAACAGCAAAAGGGTGTTCTAAGTACTAAAGATGCTTGCCATGAAGGGGTTGAATAATTTTGAGACTGCAGAAGTCATTAAAAGTTGTATTTTCAGTTTCATTTGGCGAAACCACTTGAAACATTTGTTGCGTTGAGCTATTTCAATTACTTTTGTTTGATTTGTTCATTGCAAACAGCTGAAAGTCTGTCAATTTTGCCAATAAATCTGATTTACATTGGGGGTTGAATCATTTCAATTACAACTAATTATTTTCTCTTCCTCCTTGTGTTAATAAAAAAAAGAAACAGTTTTGCATGTGGCCAAATCCATGCTGCTACACCTGGCTGTGTATCAAGAGTGTAAAATTGTCTGTTAATGTGTGAAAGGGATGCATTTGACACTGTCCTACAAGATTGTCGTCACATGAAGGTTCACGCATTTAACCCTGGATTGTTACTCGTTCTATTTGCTCCTTATGCAGAGGAATCAATCATTGCTTTAGCTTTTAGTAACACTTTGAAACTTCTTAAATTTTACACAACTTGTTAAAAGTAGACACATTTTGTTTAGGTAGTTCCAAAAATTAATTCTGAGTACTTTTACAGTCAAAACCACACTACTGTTAAATTTGCACTTGATCATAGTTGGTCTTTAATGATGTCACATTTTGATCTGTGCAGGTAAAGCTGTGTTCCTGGCCCGGGATAAGCACCACCTCTCAGACCTATGTCATCTGATTCGACATGACGCCCCATATCTGTTTCAGGAGTATGTGAAGGAGAGCCATGGGAGGGATGTGCGGGTAGTTCTGGTCGGAGGGCGAGTGATCGGGTCCATGTTGCGCTGCTCTACCGACGGACGCATGCAGAGCAACTGTTCACTAGGTATGCAATTGTGCACCCCCCCCCCCCCAAATTTATTATTATTTTTTTTAATACCTGCTGATATTTTTTTGTGTCTGTGGATGTTTTTGTTTTTCTGTATCAACTATTTCTTTTTAATTTTATTTCCATATAAATGTAAGATTTATATAAGAAAAGTTATAGGGCTGTCCCTAAAGATTATTTTGGTAATCATGTGATTGTCGATTTTTTTGACAGTTAATCGAGTAATCAGATATAAACAATAGTCTTTATAATGACTTAAAATACATAAATAATAACAATGAGGCATTCATTTTTGCTTCAAATAATGTATCAAAAGCAAGTAATCTTATGGTTTTATAGAAAAACATTGTTAAAACGCAATATAAACAATCAATTTATGTACAATATGTAATATAACAAATGATTGCAGAGGGAACCAATGGCCTGGTGATTCTTGTTGTCCCACTTTACAGCAGTTAAAATCCTTGTTTAATATTGGCCAAACGACACTTAATTCAAATGTTAACTTAATCTTTAATATTTGGCCACTTCTTTATGATAGAAATGCTACAGACACTTTTTTCTTGAACAAGAATATGTGGACATCAAAACAAGCTAACTCAGAGCGAGAGTTTAGCTTTCATTTTGAAATCATGATTAGTTGAAATCAGTTTGCATATTTAGAAACATATTGATGTATTGTCCTGTGTTAGCGTAGGTTTATAAATGATTTACATTACAAAGCTGTTGATGGCGCACATGAACATTATAATCAACCCAAACTCACAACATTCAGAGATAGAGTTTGAGGCATGCTCCATGCATGTAAATAACAGTTCATGTGGAAAAGCGTTAACAGTGAACTGAACCATTCTGAGACACAAGTGCATGGGCCTATATATTAAACATGCAGGGCATAGATTTATTTAATTGAATTGCAGCCTTTGTGAATTCACAATAGTACTATGCTATAGTATGGTTTTAATACATCTTGCAGCCTTACAAAATGATCTAATAATGCGGTTCATGGATTCTTGTCCTTGGAATGCGCCACTTCTGGTAGTTTGCCGGTTACTCGATACGGGTAAATTGCAATCAGGGATTTTTTTTAAATCGAGTACTCTAATCAAGGAATCGTGACAGCCCTAATAATTACAATAATAAATACTATGAGTTTAATTTTCAGTTCAAGGCAATATTTATAATTTTCATATACTTTTCTTTTTTATATTTCAGCTTTATTTAATATAGAATAAAGAATATAGAATATTTAATTGTTTTAGTTAACAAAAGCAACACTGACCATAATTTCCAATTAGCCCCTCTGCTCATGATTTCACTCCTTTTTCTAGGTGGGGTGGGAATGATGTGCCCCCTTAGTGAGCAGGGGAAGCAGCTGGCCGTGCAGGTGTGCAATATTTTGGGGATGGACGTCTGCGGGATCGACCTGCTCCAGCTAAACGATGGTTCTTTTGTGGTGTGCGAGGCTAATGCCAACGTAGGCTTCATCGCATTCGACCAGGCGTGCGGGATGGACGTGGCGGGTATCGTGGCCGACTACGCCCTCTCACTCCTGCCAAACCGCCTCAGCAGGAAGATGTCGCTGCTGTCTGTGGTCTCCAGCACCAGTGAAACTAGCAGCGAGCCTGAGGTGATAATCCCCACAGAGGTGTGTATTCCCAACGAGATCTGCCCACCCGGCACTAGCTGTACCATCCCTGACGGCGTGTCGACCATGAGCACAAGCTCCACCTCCAGCGAGAGTGAGGGGGATCTAAACGAAACGGGCCCCAACCCTGTCACTGCAGATCCCGCTTACAATATCAACTCCCTCCTCGCGAGTGAGATAAAACTGTTGACTGAGTGAGCTGGAATTACAGCCACAAACACACACAGATACACAGACATCAAAGAGCAACACATACTGAAGTGGACATTAAATGCATACAGATGCACACGTGTAATCATACTAACCCTCCCTGTAAACCCCCGTCTGAGGCTGCTCCCCTGATGTTTCTTCTCCATTGACAGACTATAGAATTAAACAAGTGTACAGTGCAGTTTGGAAGTGCACCAGATAGTGTACACTCCAGTCTGGCTGTAGTGCACCAGCTGAATATGCGTTTTCCACTGTAATTTGAGGGTGCATGCACTGTAGAGTGGTTTTATCAGGACACGATTCCCAAATGTAACCTTTCAGTGACCAACAAACTGGATTCTGATGTTCATACTTTGGGTTAGGACACACACACACACACACACACACACACACACACACACACACACACAGACACACACACACACACAGACATACACTTAAGGACATATTAAAGTCTTCTGTATTATAGAGAGAGAATGAATGAATTTTGTCTGTTACAAACCTTGTGGTAAAGCCTGGCTGAAGGCATAATGCATTGCATGCATGGGGTGAGAGAAAGAAAGAGAGAAAGGAAATGAATGGACCCAAATTTCAACTGCCCACCAGGATACAAAGGCACATACCTCCCTGCCCTCAAAAAGCCCATCCAGACAGATACATAGAGGGACACCAAGAACAAAAACTGGAAAGCTGTGAATATTCTCATCCATCCCGACTCTCTTAAAAGCATGAATGAGTATGAGTTATTTTAGTCTGTTGCAATGGCTGCCTGTAGTAAATGAATTACTGCTGATCAGACAAGCGTAAAGGTTTCATTTGCTTTGCCGGTGTCTGTAAAATTGAATGACTGATGTGGGACCCATTTTGAATTGCCATCCTTAATGTGTAAGTGATGATTTGGCCTATAGGAACTTAATTGGTCAATGGGCATCTTTTACTTGGAAATTCTGTAATTGAGGCGGCCATTTTAGAAACCTCCACTGTCCACCATTTTGGATTGGTTAATGTACTCTGTTTACTGATCAATAGTATGGAACTTAGATAATGTGAACAGGGAACAATATTCTTAAAAATAAAAAAGCTGCTTTATCCAATGTCTAATTCAAACCTGCTAATGCCCACACGTCAATCTGCATGTCTGCCACTCCAAAAGCAAATCTTCCACATATTAGAGTCTGAACAGTGAGTTGCATAGAAATAGAGTAGACTTTTAAATACTAATGTTTTTACCACAAGGGCTGAACGTTTTGCCAACACTAAGCGATGACGATGAATAAGCTATTTGTCTTCAACGATTTGTTTGTACAAAAATACTGCAACAATAAAACTGAAGTGTCAACTCAAACGGGTGCTACAACTTCTCTTAATTCAGCCCAGTGGTCTAAAAGCCAATAACCTGAAAGAAAACCAGGAATTGTATTGATTTGAGCACTGCATATTCCTCAAGTCTAATTCTTCTATGTAACATTAAGTGACTCTTTTAATGTCCCTTTTCAATTTGGAAATGTCTAAAAATCCTTTCTCTGCATATTTGCATATTCAAATTTACATTGAGTCTTAAATTGCATATAACGAACTTCAAATGGACCAAACTCAATCCAAACCAGCTCAGAATGGTTTTCCATGTTAGACGTCATAGTTTAGATCAATTAAATGTGAGTTCAGACTTTAAAGGAAATACTGTTTACATTAAGATGATATATAGATTTTAGAGTTAACTCGGGGAAGCAGCCTTGATCAAATTCCTGTCCTTGGAAACGTGACATTCATGTTAGACAGTCCTGCCTATGTGTATCAATAAACAAAAGGACAAAGCGTTATAAAATATTAAGAAATGGATGCTGTAAGACCTGATGGTTAAATGCAATCTTTTTCTTGTTTGTTTTATATTTAGTGTTCTGTTGTCTTTTGTTTTCCTAATTTATAATTTTATGTTTTGTTGAGAAAAAGGACAAACTGGTTTATATGCGATAATCTTGCTTGGGAAAGGCTGAAGAGTGGCGAAGGGTTTTAGTGTGAGTTTGACTGAACAGACGTTGACCACCTGAGACACACACACACACACACACACTCTTCTCACCACCCCCTCTCAAGCGTTGTGATTTGCTGTCTTGTGTGTGATGTGTTCCATCATTCCATGCCACCAGAGACTTGCACCCTCCACCTCATCCCACTCAAGAACAAGTGTCCCTGTAAACTCTGACACTTTTCGGTGTTTGCGATAACGCACCATATGGTTGTCCAACTCTTACACACTCTGCCTCCACTTCCGGTAGAATTGAACAGGAAGTTTCTTCTCCCCTTATGTTTAGTATAATAACTGTGTGACTCCAAATCTAAATACTTCAATTCAGAATGGAGTCCTAAATCTGAACTGAGAGCTAAAATGGCGTCATCAGATCTGGCTCAGTGGAAAACACAGTCTATATGAAATAATACTCATTCTGAGTATTAAGGTACCACTATACTCCTCTGACTTTGCAATTAACTTAGCGTCACAACTAAAAAAAAAAAACAGTTGCTGCTAATGAACTGTTCTATGGAATGGAAAAGGGAAATGTTTTGAGACTCCATGTGTTCATTTCATTGCGCCTCTTGTTTTGTTTTTGTTTTCCTTTTTTTAGTGGGAACCTAAATGCCAAAAACCAAGCAATGTTGTATAATTTAAAACAAGAAATTACTAGTGATAGAACGCTAACATTGATGTTATGTGTCATTACGTAATAAAACCAATAATACCAATAAAGACATTCAAAAAATGTCCAGAACATGAAATTTGTGTCAGCTTGTCTTTATCTCACATCACAGTTGACAGACCTTTTCCATCAAACTTTTGCTATTGTTTGCCTCACTAAAGGTGCAGTCACATTTCAAACTTTTGCAGACAAAATCCAATCAATACAATAGGAATCCATGCGCTTGGGAGTTTTGTGAAAGAGTTCCCTACACAGATTTCGCAGCGGGTTAGAGTTAGTCACAAATTTTACCAGCAGAAAGGTTTGAAAGTGACTTCTGTGTGAGCTGTGCTTCGTACACCATTGACAATGGACCCTTTTTGCCAGTGAAATTTCACTAAAGTGACTGCACCTAAATTGTACATCATTATCTCCCAATATCCATTGATGATAGATTAACGAATGAATATGAGGTTAAGCAGGATGCCACCGTACAGTGTAAAGTCACTGTTTGACTGTTGATTGTGCTGTAAATTGTGGTCTCTTTTGATTCATTGTTTTTTTGGAGGTCTGTGGTGTATAGGTTTAGCGGGCAATCTCATTCCAAGTGTTTTTCAGCATGTTGTATGAGATTTTGGATTGACTCTCTCAGTCTGTTTTGTTCACTTAACCCCTGGATCAACACCTCAGCCTTCTTCCCATACTCCAGAGCCTATATACACAAACACAAAAACATAAAAGGAGTACCAAAAACAAAAAAGGAAATCTGATTTCCAAACTTATAATAAACAGACCAATGTTTCCAATTTAATCTGGTAGTACGACAAGTGTAGCTGTTTATTTGAGAGAGTTTAGCATAGTTTGATGAATGTTAATGAATGGGATGCTAACAATTTGGTGTGTAGTTGGATATGAGAGCTGGGATGTTAAACTAGTTAGTAATTAAGGATTTAAAATGTAGGGGAAGTAGAAGAAAGCCTGAAGGAGAATCCCATTACAACCAGAATAGCAGGGTCATGGCTTTAGTCATTAGTGTTATTAGTGTTAATCTGCACTGAATTCAAGAACTTAAACGTGTTTAAAGCGCAGAATGACTTTATATACACCCATGCATCCCGATCTAGATTCAAACGTTTCATCTTAGCACTTTCAATTTAATTTAGATGTTTGGGTGAGGTTTTGGTTATGCAGGGCAGTGGTGAGGAGGTTAGTGTTGAATTCTGGAGCATGAATGTATCATATGAAGTTTCTTTATAGATTATTTCATTAGTCAATCTTCATTGTTTACCTTGGTGTAGTTGTTGCATAGCAACCACAGCATAGCTAGAGAATGAGCCAACAAGACTGACTGGTCAGGGCGAGGTTTCACACTCTGTTCCTCAAACTCTGAGAGACATCTCAACATCTGATCAGCCTCTACACCCTGGGCCTCATCTATATAGACACACAAAAGAGGAATCTCAATGTCAGATACAAAGGTCACAGGTCAGTGTAGTATCTGAGAAAACTGTTTCAAGTGTCTGTATTAAATAAAAGCTTCACCACTGTTCGATCTTGCGAGGTGAGTAACCCAGGGAAATGCCTGTGAAATTGTACGATGAATTCTGTTGCATAATCTCAAATCTATGAGATATTCAGCAATATGATTCTCCATTTAGTGTTTGAAGCATAACACCTTACACAGAGTTGTTTCCATTTGACGTTGTTTGCCAGGCTGATGAATCAGCCGATATTTTCCTACTTCGAGATTGTCTGAATCGGCTGATAACCATGATCACTCGGTCCATTAAGAGAAATACTAGCTCTCCCTTGAGCCAGCTCAAAAATCCTAGTCTAGAATAGGAGTAGTCTATGAATAATTTGTTTCCAAACATTTTTAGTGTATTTCAATTAAATATTGCATGAAAATGTTCTAAAGCTTCGGGGTCAGTAAGTTTTTTTTTAATGAATGTATTCAAATTAATAACTTTATTCAACAAGATTGCATGCAATTGCTAAAAAATGACAGTAAAGACATAACATTAAAAAAGATTTCTAGCTAAAAAAAAATAATGTTCTTTTGAACTCTAATCATCGAATAATTAAAAAATGTTTTCAACAAAAATATTAAGCAACATAAGTGTTTTCAAAGTGTTTCTGGAGCCCCAAATCAGCATATTAGAATGATTTCTGAAGGATCTTGTGACACTGAAGACTGGAGTAATGATTCTGAAAATTCAGTTTTGATCACAGGAATAAATTAAACTAGAAAATGTATTTTTAAATTGTTATGATATTCCATTGTATTACTGTTGTACTGTATTGTTGCAAAAATAAAAGCAGCTAGGTAAGACTTTCAAAAACATTCTTTTTTTAACAAAAATGTATGTGTATGTATAATTGACAAGTATTCACTTATATCATTGGTTTAGTTAAACATTTCAAGTTGTGTGTATTCCGAACAAACATAAATGCACAATGAACAATAGCATTTTTATACATTAAAAATACATTGATTTGCTAGTAAATGTATTCATTTATAAATTAAATAAGAGTAATTATGATGATACCTATTGCATTTACGAGTGTCTTGACTGAACGGTGATGTAAGGCTCCACTGACATGATCAGACTGTCTGCCCTATAGAGACAATCAAAAATAAAACTGGCTAGTCTGTGTCCCTGATTGATATCAGGTCATGCTTGTTGTTGTTGCTCAGTGCAGTCACATCCAATGTGACATGCAGAGCAAGGCCGGCTGAGCTGTTTCCTGCTATAGAGTCATCAGGTCAGAAGTTATAATGTGATGTGGCTGGCCAGAGGGCGGAACCGGCGCCAGTCTACTGACCTCAGGTCAGTCGTTAAGAGGCCAGAGAGCAGGAAGGATCAAGTGTACTGACCAGTGACCAGCCAGTATGGACACAGAGCTAAGCCAGCCACGTCACTGGAAGACTTAGCCAAAACACAGCTGAGGTTAATAGGCTTAGAGAGAGAACTAGGGCAGGAGTGCGGCACGTACTAGCGGCTCTGTCATATTTGATCTTAGTCATCAGTAGAATAAAGTAGCTTTTGCTCTAGGACACAACCTCATGACATGACTCTAAATATATAGATGACCTCATACAAACTACATACAATACACACACAATCATGATGGTACAGGCTGTCGTAAAAGCTTATAAATAATTAAATCCGCACCATACAGATGTGACATTTCGTGAGAGATCATATTTATGTCAAATTTATGAACTACATTAAATAAAATTTACAAAATTATTTCATTTATTTTTATATGTATGTATATATATGCAGGATGCAGGTGAAATGGGCAGGAATTAAGAACTGATTGACTTCTGATTGACTCGGTAAATTATCTCTGAAACACCAAGGCTTGTGTTGCTTGTGTCAGCGGCGGTGAGAGTTTACCAACAGTGGTCCGAGGAGGGACTACCACAAACCAGGCTGTTGGGCACCCAAGGCTCATCAATGCATGAGGGCAACGAAGGCTATCCTATCCGGTCCAAGCCAACAGAAAGTCTACTGTGGCACAAGTCAAACAAATGTTTAATGATGGTTATGGGAGGAATGTGTCATAACACAGTGCATTGCTCTCTGATGCATATGGGGATACGTAGCCGCAGACCAATCAGAATGCCTATGATGACCCCTGACCACTGTTGAAAGTGCCTACACTGGGCACGAGCATCAGAACTGGACCCTGGAGCAGTGAAAGAAGGTCGCCTGGTGCGATGAGTCCTTTTTTTTTTTTGTTTGATGGCCAGATCCAATCCAATTGAGCATCTATGGGATATGCTGGACCAACAAGTTTGATCCATGGTGGCTCCACCTCGCAACCTACAGGACTTGAAGAATCTGCTGCTAAAGTCTTGGTGCCAAATACTTCAGGACACTTTCAGGGTCTTGTAGAGTCCATGCCTTGGCATGGAATAAAGATCTGCTTGACTTTAGTTTAGTTTACTCATTCAACCTGCATGCTAATATGTGTTTGCAGGAATTTAGCACATTATAAGCATTGAACTTGTGGGAATGAGTAAAATTATGTTCAATACCACAATCCTGAGCTAAAATCTTGGCCCTAAGACAATATATGCATTTATATATTCAGGATTATTTCAGGACTTACAGTTATAACTATATATTCAGATTTACAATTATATGGCTTCTAAATAAATATTCGGATTTACATTTACATATTCACAATTCATATATGTGACCCTGGACCACAAAACCAGTCTTATGTGTAATTTTTTTTAAATTGAGATTTATACATCATCTGAAAGCTGAATACATAATCTTTCCATTGATGTATGGTTTGTCAGGATCGGACAATATATGGCCGAGATACAACTATTTGAAAATCTGGAATCTGAGGGTACAGAAAAATCGAAACATTGAGAAAATCGCCTTTAAAGTTGTCCATTTCTATTGGCGATAGTGCTGCATCCATTCACAAAAATAAATGTTTTATATATTTAAGGTGGAAAATTTACAAAATATCTTCATGGAACATGATCTTTAATTAATATCCTAATGATTTTTGGCATAAAAGAAAAATCGATAATTTTGACCCATACAATGTTTTGTTGGCTATTGCCACAAATATACCCGTGCAACATAAGACTGGTTTTGTGATCCAGGGTCACATATTTATAAAATTTATTCCTAATTGGCCCTTCATAATATAAATACATTTGATATTTGATAAACAATGAAACCGTTACTGTCCACAGAGATGAGACTGTTTGCGGATATGTCTTTGTGTAGGTTTACTGTCTTTATGCCACTTACCAAAACATTCTTCTGGTTGAGTGCCACTCCGACTGATATCATCCATCAGCTTACACAGGTGAGAGTGCCATGAACTCGCCACCTGTACACATGCACGCAATGCGATGAGAGACGTTTCACAGACACAGATGACTCAATGTGCACTGGAGGTGGGTGTGTGTCTACCTTGGCGTAGAGCGAGAGGGCAACGTCAGGCTTGTTTTGCTTCAGAAACACATCAGCCATCAGGAAATATCCTCCAGACGTCACAGTACTGTCCAAACCAAACATCTCACTGGCATAGTACACCTGCACAAAGGAAAAAAATATAAATTAAAAAATTAATGTAGTTAGTCAGTACCTCAAAATGAACTTTGAGATAAACAAATAACTGACATAAATAACTGGACATTTTTAGTTAAAATTAAACAATAATATCTAATGCCAGTATACCACTGGTACATTATTATGAACATGCAATCCAATCACAGTGTTCCACGCATATTAGGACTTACATCATTGGCAAAGTGAGTGAGTGCAGATGTGTATTTTCCCATGGCAGCGTGCAGGCGGCCCAGGGTTCTGTGTAGCTGATGAAGGACAGTGTGACTGCAGCCTGGTGTTTTCATCACTGTCCACTCAGCCTTAGACAGATACTCATGAGCCTGGGAGAGAGAACCTAAACCTAAACACACACAAACAACATACACTATGACCAAAGTGTCCTTGATGCCTCTTGAGTTGGAGTGAGCCTGGCTATTAGAGGGCCTGTCTGTGTCTACTCAATACAACCATCTTTGATGTTTCTATTGGAATAGACATCTAGTGTTTTAAAGATTTATGCCTGGTTTCCTCAGTTGTCAAAAAGTCCACTGTGTGGATTCTCAGCAAATAAAGTGTCTATCTGTATAGACAGAAGCCTAATGATCAAGGGTGTGTCTCAATCCGCTCCCAAGTTCAACAGTGCACTGCCCATGCCCGAGGAGTTGGCTATTCCTAGGGATGCCTCACTGTCAACATTGGCAAAGTGAGTGAGAAGCATCAGCTGCTTACTATATTCACTTACTTGAATTGTCGTCATGTCATCTGTCTCTCGATTTGTGAGAAGATGAGTGCAAGTGTAAATGAAGACAAAGCTTTATTACTATTACTTTTATTTCTAATGTGCATGGAAAGAAAACAATCCTGCAAAAAGAATTATACAGGAATTAAGGGGTTTTATAAGATTGATTTGAAAAATAAATGTATTTATTCATTTATTTGTTAATGTATGCATACTAATATTAAAATAACTGTTTTCCTATTTAAATATATTTAAAAATGTAATTTATACCTGTGATGGCAAAGCATCATTACTCCAGTCTTCAATGTCACATGATCCTTCAGAAATCATTCTAATATGATGATTTGGTGGTCGATAAACATGTTTTATTATTATCAATGTTGAAAACAGGTGTGCTGCTTAATATTTTTGTGGAAACCGTTATACATTTTTGTCATGAATACAAAGTTCAAAGCATTTGTTAGAAAATAGGAATCTTTTATAACAATGTAAGTCATTGGAATTTCATGCCCCCTTTCTGGATAAAAGTATTTTGTAGAAAATAATAATAATTAAATATATGAGTAGAAATGCAAGTATATTGTTAAGTATTTTGTACCTTGTTTATTGCCTGGCTGAATAAAACAAAAAATGTACATACGTTTTTTTTGTAACAGCTATAAAGTAGATGCACTTTGATGTTGTTTATAAATGTCAGATGCATTTTGATGCAGAATTTCTTACTTCTATTTTCAGAATTTCTTGACACAGCAAACTGAGTCATCAGTGTCCCAATATTTAATGGATCAAGGCCCCAATTCATATTCACAATATGCAAATTGATTTCAGAGAATCATCCCATGCCAACTATCAAATCTCCGGTCACATAAAGATGAATCTTTCATATGCTTATGTCAAAGAGCTTTCAGTGAAAGAGGTTTTCACTCAGACAGTACACATCTGCATGACTAGTCTGCCACATCCTGAATTACATAACAAACGTCTCTCCGTTCAGTTCACGTCCAAGCACCACCCTTGAGTCCACCAATAGACCGTCCCACAGGAAGTAAATAGGGCTCGATGTCAGCCTCGTTTTTTTAGCAAACTCTTGTTTCCGTTCTCAACAGAAGTGAAAGTTACTGGCTGTTAGCCTCCAGAGAAGTTCAGAAAGTTAAGCAAACTGTGAAGTTTGTTATCTAATGGACCTTAGAGAGAATTCAAATTAGTTAAGCCATGGGTTGGTTTTTGCAGGTTTAATACATGTCTTTTGTTAGTTTTGAGCATATCTCACCTATATTAGCCTGCGCAAGCAGTAGATAAGCTGGTACCAGTTCAACAGAACAGGTCCCGTACACCTGCATGGCCCAGCGCAGGAAAAGGAGAGCGGCTGGCAACACATCCTGGAACCTCTTCTTGGACACCCACCTCTGCGCCTCTAACTGAGCAATCTCTATTAGATACTCCTAGTGTCGAAAACATACAAAACACACACTTATCAGACATCTGCCCTGTTAACAAACTGATTTGCTCAATTTTATGTGCTGGAGTGCATTTGAACCTGTTTTTTCACTCTTTCTTTGTGGTGGTGGTCTTGGTCGGACTGCATTGTGCCGAATGGTGCAGGTGCGTGAATAGATACCAGCAACGGACACACTTTTTCATGAATACTGATCCAGTCGGTCAGCTGGTGGTCAGGGTCACTACACACACACACACACGTTTGGTTTCCATATTTCATGGGGACTTTCCATAGACATAATGATTTTTATATTGTACAAACTGTATCCCCTTACACTAACCCTACCCCTAAACCTATCCCTCACAGAAAACTTTCTGCATTTTTACATTTTCAAAAAACATCACTTAGTATGATTTATAAGCTGTTTTTTCTCATGTGGACCCCAAAAAAAAGTCCCCACAAGGACAAGGATTTCAGATATTGCCATCTTTGTGGGGACATTTTGTCCCCATAATGTAGGCTTTACCAGGACACACACACACACACACACACACACACACACACACACACACACACACACACACACACACATTACAGCTAGCTAAATGAGAACATTCAAGAGACTTTTATTGTTTTTAGATACAGAGAGTTTAACGTAACCCCAACAGAAACATTCTGTAGTTTATATCAGACTGGTTTATATATATATATATATATATATATATATATATATATATATATATATATATATATATATATATATATATATATATATATATATATATATAGCAGGGGTCAGATTTCACCTCATTTCGCCTCACTCTTGATTGAAAAGAGGATGGCGGAAGATTTGTTTTCAAATCGAAATGGAAAAACGCCTATTTAAGCGATTTTGTCATTGTATTGTTTTGTTGTGTTTTTCATCAACAATAATAATAAACAGAATTGACCGTTCGCCAAGACCCGCCCCCTTTCGTTACTGTCGCTATGTCCGTCACGCCGCTCTCACGCCCCACCATGTTCTCGTGCAGTGAAAAATACAGCGCGGAGCAGAGAGGACACTGACAACGCGCTGACAGACAGGACAGACCTCGTTACTTTTAATATGAAACAAAGTTCTCAAGTTCCTCAACTTTCAAATTTTGTAAATTAAAAAAAAAAAATGTAAACAATAAATACCATTTTGTGGGTCTTTCATGTGTCTGACAAGATTGCTGTAGACTCGTCTCAGTTAAAGCTGCTCATGAGCAGATTATCTCTTCCTTCTAGTTAATTTATAGCATCAAAAAAAATTAAATGAACATAAGAAGGCATGTTGTTTTAACCGCGGAAAGGCGTCAATACACACCGTTTTTCAAGTTAAAATCCTCCAACGTTAATCTACTAACGTTAACTCTCCTGACTGCTTTGTCGGAAAAATATATCGGATTCGGCGGATGGCGGTTTATGATTGGTCAGATCGCCTGTCAATCAAACTTCATGCGAAGGGTCAATTGGCGTTAATTAAAAAGCGAAAGTAAAATGCACCGTTACGTCACAATATTTGCGTTTTTATATTATTTTACTTTATTATATTAATCTCTCATCTCGTTTTTTGAGGAGGACACTGCCCCTCTTGCCTCCTCGGAGGAATCGCCCCTAATACATTTTTAACTATCGCTTTAAGTGCTGCCCATACGAAAACATTCTGTTTCTGGAGAAAGAAAAAAACGTGACCGAATTATAATATAGATTAGATTAACATTTGCATGTTGACACTGTGAGACCGAGGTCGTGGTTCGTGGTGTCTTTAAAACGGCAAGTGAAACTCCACGGATGCACACTAAACACATATATTTTTCCAGTCATATTTCTTTCTTTTTTTTCCTGGTTGGTTTTAAGCACGCATGGCTGGCTATTCTCTTCCCTCTGCACATAATTTCTCCTCCAGCTGTTTGAACTCGTTCAACCTTTCCATTTCTGCAGTAACACGGCCAAGAAGAATGCGTGCGTAACATGTGTGCCTATAATGCCACCTGCTGTCTGTACGCGCAATTACACCGTGGCGTATTCTTTACCAGTATAAGGCGTTGTATTATAAAGACAAAAACACATCATTGAATAACCCGAAGGCTCCAGACTCACCAGTAAAATGTGACCAGGCATTGTGTGCACTTCAGTTGAGCAGGTTTCTGGCAAAGTTCGCATAGCTTTTTCACTCCTTTGGGATTTGCTAGAGGGTTTATAGTGAACGACATCCCAAATGTACAAATCTCTACTAAAACTCTCAGCCTGCAAAATGTGCTTAAATATAAAACAAAACAAAAACAAGCTTTAATTCTCCGTTCTTGCCACAAACCGTTGTTTCAACAGTTTTCCAATTACAAATCAGCTCACGCAATATTTCTTGCTTTGTGTCTGAATAACTTGTGTTTTACAAATTGGTTCCCATGGAGACGACCTCAACTTAACCGACGAGGATTTAACTGGCCCAGCGATTTTTGTTTTAGATATTTTATACACTATTTATAGTGTATAACAATATCATTGATATTGTGTTTCCAAAGATATATTACGTACTTTCTTAATGAAACAAAACGCTTCTTTTGCATAACCTTTTTGTCTCGAAATACAGGTAAAACGTGATCTACAGTTTATCGCCATCTGGTGGTGAACTTATGTCTCCTTGATAAAACTTGAAGTTAAATGATTAATCTAACTGTAGTGTATATTTTTCCTCCTCTAGACTAGGGATAGTTGTCACATGTTTTATATATAACATGTTTTATAATAAATAATAATAATTATAATAATAATTCATTACATTTTATATAGCGATTTTCTCGGCACTCAAAGTGCTTTACATATGGAAGGGGGAATCTCCTCAACCTCCACAAATGTGCAGCATCCATGGATGATGCGACGGCAGCCATATTGCGCCAGAACGTCCACCACATACCAACTTACTGGTGGAGAGGAGACAGAGTGATGAAGCCAATTAGTGTGTGTATATATATATATATATATATATATGGGGATGATTAGGAGGGAGGCCATGATGGACAGAGAGACCACTGGGCAAATTTGGCCAGGATGCCCGGGGTTACACCCCTACTCGTTTCGAAAGACATTTTTTTATATAGCATAGGCCTACTACAAGCTTTATATTAAATGTAAAGCAGCGATTTTGTTGTTGAATATTTATTTATGTCCTCCAGCTTTTTATCAGAAGGGACTCACAAATGGAAATAATACAAGCAAAAATGAATCCAATGCAACAATACAAATAGTAGTAGCCTATAAATATCATTGAAAGACAATGCAAGTGCATGGTTTAAATGTAGGCCTATAATCTATTAGCTATAATGGTTTCATATATTTTTGTGCACAATTTTTCACATTTTGCATTGCAGTTTTGTTTCATGCCCTTTTAAAAACTAGTAGAAAACCTAGTTTAATGTGTCACAACTTACCCTATACTCACAACCTAACTACCATTATGCACATCTCATCAGTCTCCCAGTCCCAGGGCGTATGCAACAACAACAACAACAACATGACAGTTATATCAGAATTTATATATTAAACTCAGTAATAACACATTAACATTTTTTAAAAAGTTTATTGATTTGCTCATCCACAACAAAACATCCAAACATACAAAATTTCACAAGTGATCGTGTTTAAAACAGCCTACCTAAAAATACAATTATTTTTCCTCTGCGCTGAAAACCTTCCAGGGGCCAGACTCTACCCCCTCTCCTAAATTAATCATGAAACCATGAGTTTGTATGGAATCTCTGTGCAAAAACACACACAAATACAGTCAAAATCAAATACTTCCTACCTCAGCCTCTCTTGACCTCAGTCAATCGTCTTTCTGACAGGAGACGTTTAAAAAGCACTCTGGTTAGTGTTACTTCTGTTCAATTGGCCAACAAGAAAAAGTGGGAATAAGATGATGGAAAATTCTCAGGGTACGTGGTCCATTTTCTGTAGGCTACAGCAGTAGCCTTTTGTCCTTCGCACAATTACCAAAACTAATAAGAAATCCACCTGCACACACACACAGTCGAGTGGAGTTTAGACAGCTCTTCCTGTGATCCGAAGTGCAGTCGGAGCAGCGATGAACTTTTCGGAGATACTGAAATTGAGTCATTAACACTCAACTGAACCTCTTTCTGCTTTTTGTCTAGCAGCTGCTATTATTCAGCTGAGCTCCGAGATTACCAGAGAACTGGAGCACACATCCCACAGGACCCAGACCGATCCATTTCTACTCAGGAAAAAAGCGAAATAAATCGCCTTACACTGTGAATGCCGCATGAGCATAATTCAACAGTATGAGTTTCACCTTAAATCTAACTGTAATTAAAGTGCACTATACAAAAACTGCCATCTGCTCTGACTAAACGTTACTAGAAAATAATGACTGACTTGTGTTTGGACACAAATGTTTCTCAAAAATACTACACAGAAACGGCAGTGAACCCGCATTTTTGATTGACCTGCTGTTAGGCCGCCGTGTCGTAACGAAGCGGCCAGCAGGTGGAGGTGTTTCCTCGCGTTTTCAATGTATGTTTTTACCTGAGAGTGACTCAATGCAGCACTCCAGGGTGCCAAAACTGCCACTTATGTTTGAGATTGTGTAACTTTTTCTTTTTGCAGACCTGAGAGTCGTGTTGTTTTCCACATCATCAGCAAATGTACTCTAAAAAAGCAGAAGGAATAAAATGGCTTCGGAAACATTTGCACGCGTAAAAAGTACAAGCACCTTTGTTTTGCACTAGCAGAACTTGAAATGAAGTCTATCTTTAGTCGACAAATTCAGTACCTTGTTTAATGCTGGCTCAGGTTGAAATAAAGGACTCTACTCTCCCTTAATATGGCACAAAACAAAAATTCATTTCAGACTATGAAATTAAAATCAATGCACATCCTATTGATAATCTCAAACAGCTCTGTAAAAAGAGGTTTCAGAAATTAGTATTGTATGTACCTGTATGTAGACAGAAAGGCACTCAATCAAAGGCACAGGATCTGTTGGCAACCGTAATTAAACGTTTCTAGACATCTAAAAACAACATGGTCAAAATGGCAAATCAACACACACTTTAATAACGATCCCCTATTTGAATGTATCCTAGTGAAACAATTATCATCTTCACTAAATTAAAAAGGGAAACATAGAAGCTAAAGCACCAACAGACTGCTCATGTGAAGTGAGAATTGCCTCAGACAAAAACAAGACCTTCGCAATTTAGTGTTTGCTGCAGTTCCTAAAAACAGTAACCATGTTAATTTCCATGGTTACAGTACAGTGCATGAATAGATGAGGAGCAATGTGAGATCATGAGATCACCAGATCAGGAAACAATCTGTCAAAAACGCATATTAAACTGCACTTGGAAACTAACCGTGAATTCTTCCGCCACTCTAAAAGGCAAAACACAGTAACTTCATATTTTAACTTCATAAATTATATGAGTCTACGATCTGTCCTACGACAGATGGGTTTTCCTAAACTATGTTCAGATTCAGAGAAAACGGAGCATGAAAGTTGACATTGAATCAATCCAAAAACTTTTTCCGGCTGCGTTTTGCCTTCATGTGGCAGTCTAGCATTGCCTGGCACTATTTTCAACCCAGCCAATCAGAACAGAGAAAACTACAATACAGATACATAAAAAGTTCACACTCAACTTTAAAAAAAAAAAAAAAAAGGTGTAACCTACATATAATGACCTTTAGTCCAAAAAACTATTCCTATGATAGATATCCTTCTCCCATGTCTTGATCCGACAAATTCTGTGCGCACGTCACCTTAAAATGACACACGTGGCAATTCTCTTATGAAAATCTGCTCTATTTTGAAATGTGCATTTTGCAAGTTTCATTTAAAGGCAGATGAACTGTGTAATTCTGGAGTCTCAAACTAGGAATGCTCTCGTAATGCTTTCGTAATGCTTGTAATATACCAGAAAAAGGTGAATTGGGTCATTAAGGTACAGAGAGTCTCCCATATGAATGTTGGGAGAATGAAAGTAACATGTGAGGTGTGTGTGGGATTGCATAAAAAATACTTTTTGTGCTTTTCAAAATTTGGCTGAATCATTAAGTAATGCTTTAGAGGGAACATTTCTGTGTTTATCATTTTGGACGGTCAGAATGGGAAGACATGGATTGTTGGCATGTGTGCGCAGTTTTTAGTGTCCTTTTCCGTTTGGCAACGTCCGCTCATGCATAACATTCGTCTCCATCCGCCTCCTTTGCCTTCTCGTTCAGGGCATTGTCTACATTTGTTTCTTCATCTTTCTCTTCCTGCCTAGCTCTTCTCTCCTCCTCCCTCTTCTCTTTGTCCAATAGCCGGTAGTTGATTCCCATTCCCACGAACAGGAATACGCTGGCGACCACCAGGACGGCTCCACAAGCCTGATATGTGTATCTATAATCATGGTAGATATCATTGAGTCTTCCTGCAAGGAAAGAAATGGGAAAATATTTTCAGCAATCTCTGTTACACAGTAACTGGAACAGGACATGCAATGACGTTCATTGATTAGTGTAGTTAAAGCTGAAGCACGTCAAGTCCCGACTCAATCTTTGGTCTTTGTTTGAGCCAAGACAAACTGGTCAGGACTGGACATTCTGAAAGTGCCAAAGGGCTTGTGGAACTTACAAATAGATCACTTAGCTCACTTAGACCTAGATCACACCAAACACGTTTTTCAGGTTCGAAAACGCAAGGTGCACAGCTGCACTGCCCCATCACACAGAACAAGCAGTGCGCTGCGTTTTTCGTGTTGCTAGGCAACCACTGAAACAGCTGTCCTGTCAGTCAAGTACATGTCAAATCAGCCTTTTATTAACTTTATTTACTTTCTGTTAACATTGTGGTAGTTACGGTTCGTGAAGTTGTTAAGCTCCTGGTAACCCGTGAGAGCACCACAAGTTTATCCTCCATCATCGCACTCTCCGGGCGTTCAAGCAACTGTTGCTTTCATCACTAAATCGGAAGGCCCGCCTTTCACTTCATTCGATTGGACAGTGGGAAAAAACTAGGGATGGCCCGATACCGATACTGGCATCGGGGATCGGGCCGATACTGTCCTCATATACTCGTACTCATAAAAATTCGCCGATACCACGCACCGATACCACGTACATTTTGCAAAACGAAACTGGCCGCCGCGAGTGCTTTGTGGAGGTGAACTGAGGCATAGGAAAGTATAATGTAGACGGTTTGGGCTCATTTCACAGGGTTCGTACAAGGTGCGTGTGTATAGTAACATAGCTGTGGTGCGCGAGCTGATAAGAGAAAAACGCGCAGTGGATTAAGTTCACAACGGCACAGACGCGCGAGCTGGTCGAGCACATCCCTTTAAACAGACATCAGTGGAAAGTTTGTTCAGTCGGATGTCAATGGCAAAGAAAAGAAAACGAGGCATGTAGCTTATTAACGTCAACTGACCAGAGAGAGAGAGAGAGAGAGAGAGAGAGAGAGAGAGAGAGAGAGAGAGAGAGAGAGAGAGAGCGAGAGAGAGAGAGAGAGCGAGTGAGCGCACTTCTGTTGAATGCTCTTGATTGCTGATCGTTCACTCAGCACGTTATTTGGATGAAAACTAAATAGTTTAAGTAAAGTAAAACATGAAATGTTACCTGATTTAAGTATAACGAGTGGTTCCCTACATTATTACAGGACGTGTGCAGGTCAAGAAGTTCCATGAACGCAAACATCCAAAGCCCGCGCCCCGCAAACCAGCATCTCAGCGCGCGAATACTGAATTAAATTGTCTTGCGCTTGTACTGACGAATTCACACAAAATTAGGTAAAAACGCCCGTCTTGGCGAGTATCCTATAGTAAACAAAGTCAGTTATATCTCAAATGAACGTAGCATATTCAAATGCGGTCCGTGCGTTTTGGTCTTAAAGGGGCAGCAGTTTAATAAACCTGCTTCTGTGTTTTAATGTTAATCACACAAAGGACAAAGAAATTACTCACTGCTCTTGACTAAATAGGCTAACCTTTTCAACTTTACAAAAATATCTATCTATATATAATTTATACAGTAATGAAATGCTTTTTTTCACATTTGATTACTTTATTCAAATTTCTGTACCTGTTAGATCTACCCGAAAAACTCTACAAACACTGTTTATTTCATTTGTAGCCTTTCTTTGTTCTATTTTATTTATTTGTCCTATTTCTAATTCGATTGTTTGTTCTTATTTTGTCACTGACTGCTTACTTGTTTTAAATTCACATTAATTAGGATGGTAGCCTAGTTTTTGTTGTAGTATCAAGATTGGATTAAATAATTGATATTTCACTGGTTTTGACAAACATTTGAACATTTGAATTTGATGAACAAATTAAGCCAACTAATATGATGTATATTCTTTTGGTTTATCAACTAATACATTTAAAAATTACAAATGCAGTGTAAATTCAGGTATCGGTTACGGTATCGGTATCGGCGAGTACCAAAAATCAAAGTATCGGTATCGGACTCGTTCTGCAAAAAGTGGTATCGGGACATCCCTAGAAAAAACGTGATGACGTCGAGCAAGCTTTTTCCGCTCGGAGTTGGGTTTTTTCAACTGCAAAAACGTGAGGCGCAGCAGGCGCATAAACAGCGCGCAGAACGCTCACTGCCATAAGAAACCAATTGAAAAAAGGCGCCTCACTGCAAAAAACGCGTCAGGTGTGATCGGGGCCTAGAGTTCATTTTTAAACAGTGTTTTTTTAGTCACAGTTTAAAAAATGAAATAAAAACAGCTTTTATATTTAGTCAATATTTTAACAAGTCACTCATTTATCTCAGTAATAGCATTTTAGTTGATGAGAGTATGTAAAATTAGAAGCATTTAAAATAATTATATGTAAAATAATAAAGCATTTTATATATTAATTTAACATTCATTAATTTATATTAATTAAAATGTTTTTAATATTTAATTTTATATATTGTTTTAATATTGGTTTTATTTGAAATAATTTAGTTGATGAGAACAATAAACCAAATATTCAAACATTTTACATATTAATTGTAACATTAATATTTGATATTCATATTTTTGATTAAAATTCCTTTAACTTTAGTCATCATTATTATATCATGTTCATACATTTTTGTAATTACATTTTAGTTGATGAAAACATGTACAATTAAATTCAATATTTACATATTAATTTATTTATAATATTAATTCATATTGCTTTTTAATATATTTAATGAATATTTATTTTTGTTTTTATTTATTTATTATTTTTAAATGTGATTATTTTTTCATATATTTATTTATATTCATAATTTTGAAAAAACTAAAAACATCCCATAAATTGTCACTATTTTGTCATGTCATATTAATATTTCACAATATCACTTTCAATGATGAGAAAATATTCAAGCATTTTATATATTAAATATGTATCAACATTTAATAATAATAAAAAAAAAACATGTGAAAATAGTCTTTAAAAGGGACATTACACTCAAAAACTAATTTTGTCATCATTTACTCTATCAATCCAAAACTGCTTGGATGCCGCCTTTGGATGATCAAATGGTCAGTGGTAAACAAAACTGTTTGGTAGCCAACATTCTTCATACAGATTTGGAAAGACAAGAGGGTGAGTAAATGATGAGAGAATTATAATTTTGTTGTTTTTGGTCTATACCCAGCCTTACCCAGTAACGGCGGCCCCAGCAGCACAGGTCCACACTCCACGATGGTGACCAACCCGACAGCACTGGAGAATCTCTGAGTGCCCACCAAGTCCATGAGAGTCTCAAACAGCACAGAACTGAGCCAGCCGAACGCCACACCGAAAAACACTGCATAAATGGCAAAACCCAAGTAATCGGTGGAGAATGGCGCCATCAAGTGGCAGACGCCATTATACAGCACAGATGCTGCGAAGAAGTACTGGATGCGTGGACGGACCCAGCGTGTGTTGGCCAGCAGGCCCATGGACGGCCGAGCGATCATGTCAGTGAAGGCCAGGATGGACAACAAGAACGCAGCCTTATCCTTGGAAATGTCTTTACTCTTCGCGTAGTTACTGAGGAACACAAGGGGTGCGAAGAGGCCGAAAAACATGATGACGTTTCCGAGCAGGTACAGCAAGAAGCCTCGGTGGGTAAACAGGGTCAGATCCAGAAAGCTGTTGACGGTCTCAAGGCATGTTTTTTTCTCTTGCCGTTTGGGTTCGCCATCCTCTTTTGGAATGGCAGGTTGTGGTTTTGGTCCAATGGGTCGCATTAGCGACCCTGCAACACAGCAGTTTAGCAAAGCTCCTCCCAGGATGAGGAAACTGCCCCTCCACCCGAAATATTCAAACAGCCAGCTGTTCAACGGGGCCAGGGTGGACAAGAACACCGGGCTGCCCGCCATCGCGATGCCGTTAGCTATTGGTCGCCGCTTGTAAAAGTATTTGCCAATCATGGTCAACGCTGGATTCAGATTAAAAGCCAAACCCAGTCCTAGAAACAGAGGAGAGGAGAGAAAGCTTGAACGCATGATTCAGAAAGTGAGTTTGTAACTTTATTTAATTGCACTCACCCTGTCTTCATGATCAGTGTCATTCAATGTACTTACCGCCTATAACTCCCACACAGAAGTAAAGACCCTCTACTGTGTTACAGAAGGATGCTGCGACTAATCCTGAGCCTGACAGAACCCCTCCAGCAATCATGATGGGTCGACTACCATATTTATTCACCAGAATACTGCTGATTGGTCCTGTTGAGAAAAAACAGGTTGGTTTTAAATAAAATAAAATAAAAATCGGACATAATGTCTACTTACAGTTTAAACTGATTTGTGTGGTTATTTATTATTTGTACAGCTAAATACAAATTAATTATAAGACACTAGATTGGGTAACATTTTTGTAAATCTGATTAGTCATTTTAACAGAAAATATGTGGGTAAAAAAAAAAAAAAAAAAAAAAAGGTAAAAACAAACAAACGAGCTAAACCTAAATTTGCAAACCACTTTGGTATTTTATAAAAAAAATATTTTATAAATTGTACATTTAATTTGTTTATCTAATGCTTAGAAAATAGGTAAATAAGCAAATAAGTAAATAGTTTTCATTTCAAACTGTATTCTGTATAGCTAAATAAAAAAAATAATAACACATATCACCCTGTGTAACAGGGTTGCAAAAAATTCTAAACATATTGTAATAAATAGAATGTATATATAAAAAAATGGTAATTTGACCCCCTGAGGTTGACAATCAACATTACCAACCATTTGTTGAAAAAGAAAAATCACTTTATTTAAGAGTTTTAGGCTACATTTTGTACCCTTTTAATGTTCCACCACAAGATGGCATCACAGTCATTCACACCACTGACTGTTTCAAAGCAAGACTCCAGGAGGACACAGGAGACAATTCAGAGGAAGGAAACTTCACTACATGGCATGTGATCAACTGAGGTGGTGTGAGGGAGAAAAACTTAATCAGCAGAATGAAGCTGACCCAAAGTGATCAGAACAGGAACAGACTACTGTTCATTTCAGTAAACATGGCTCAAACATTATGGAAAGCAGACAAAACAAGCAGCCTAATACAACCTTCCTTTCTTCGACAGATTTAGGAATTCCCACACAAATACACAATTGCAAGATTTAATAAGCGGTTTCAAAGATATACAGTGAATATTTCTGAGCTGTACTGTGCATCACAGAAGACAGCAATACAAGTACAAGAAAGAGCATTCAGAAACAAAAAGAACCTGGCTATTTCTTCCTCTTTTTCTTGGTGAATAAATAAACTGCTTCATCAGTGCAGTGTTCTTCTTGTGAAAGGCCCCATTTAGAGCAGCTTCACCCTTAAAGGGCTAGTTCACCCAAAAATTAAGATAATTTTGATGAAATTAAAGAGGTTTCTGACCGCTGTTCCCTCTCATTTTTTTTCTTGCTGGGCAAAACTTCTCTATTGGGCAGACATTTTTCGCCACCTGAGCAAAAACATTCTTTATATCTGACCTGTACAGCATACGTAGAAACACAATGGTTTCAACATGCAGTTGTAACTTTTAACTTGAATGGGCCATTTCTATTGTATTTGAGCCTTGGTGTAACTTAGTATTAAATCATATTTTTGAAAACAATCAGTTAATTAAGAAGTCACTGAATTAAGGTTACCTTGTAGGTTACCCGGGAATCTTTTTTTACAGTGCTGTTAACTGTTTTAACTATTTACAAAATCTTCTGCAGGACAGTTCAATTCTTTACAATAAATATAATATAGTATGAAGTATTTGAAGTGATATAATATGTGACCCTGGACCACAAAACCAGTCACATGGGTAATTTTTTTGAAATTGAGATTTATCCATCATCTGAAAGCTGAATAAATAAGCTTTCCATTGATGTATGGTTTGTTAGGATAGGACAATATTTGGCCGAGATACAACTATTGAAAATCTGGAATCTGAGGATGCAAAAAAAAAAAAAAAAAAATCGAAACATTGAGAAAATCAGCGTTAAAGTTGTCCATTTATGTTTGCGATTGTGCTGCATTCACTCACAAAAATAAATGTTTTATATATTTACAGTTGGAAATTTACAAAATATCTTCATGGAACATGATCTTTACTGAATATCCTAATGATTTTTGGCATAAAAGAAAAATCGATAGTTTTGACCCGTACAATGTCTAGTTGGCTATTGCCACAAATATACCCGTGCTACATATGACTGGTTTTGTGATCCAGGGTCACATATATCAGTTTAAATGCTTCAATTTGTTTTCATATTATATTATATTATATGAAAACAAACTGAAGCATTTAAATAGATCTAACAGCTAAATATTTTCAAGAAAAAGTGAATGTGAACTTTTATAGTAATTTAAACATCCCTGAAACCCTTAAATTTGATTCACGTCTTTGCATTTCTCATTGCCTCTCGTATTTGTTATTCAAATATTGGTTATTTGGTTCGCAAACATGACAGTATTCTTACTGCGACAGATTTGGCTCACTGGCTGCAACTTTCTATGAAACCTGTAAACTGTTTTCACCGGTTTTTACTCTCCCCACACATTTCGCATCTGTCCTCTACGTGAAAAAAAAAAGCAAAGAAGACTATTTAACAACTTCTCTTCCCTTTCAGTCTCTGACGCTGTTCACGTTGTAAACACAGTGCAGCACTTCCAGGTTCTACGTCAGAATGCCGGCTCAGTATTGGCCGGCTCCTGCGTCAGCATCACATATGCACTCACGTGAATAGGTTCGAAGACTGACAAAGAAGAGAAGAAATTGTTGAATAAAGTCGTTATTTTTGTTTTTGCGCACAAAAAGTATTCTCTTCTTCAGGCGCTGCGTCATATCATTACGCCTGCTGCACTCATGGTACGGCAGTAAAGTTTCTTGATTATTACGCAGGAATGAGAGTATAGTTCCTAGCCATATTCCGTCGGTCTTAGTGCACGATGCAACTACAGAAGAGTCAAGTTTTAAATGGGAAAAATATCGAAACTCTTTGGTCATTTTTTTGAGAGAAATGCTAATGGTCTTGTCCACTTCAATGATGTATGCTAAGCTATGCTAAAAGTGGTACCGCCAGAACCGGAGATCGGCTGGAATGGATTCAAAAACGGTAAAACTCAACTGTTTAACTCTGGGGGAGTTGTAAAATGAGCCTATTTCCAAAAAAAGTGGAGTATCCCTTTAACAACCTTTCTGAGCCTTTAAAGTACGAGTTTGAGAAATATGAGAAAGTTATGACGTTGCTGTGTATAGAGCTGGTAAGTCCCGCCCCTTCCGCAAAACCCCGCTGGACCTCAAAGTTGAAAAACCGTCAATGCAAGTGAATGGGAGAAAATAATTATTTTCTGGTCCCGTTTGAATTGTGCCATGAATGTGAACATATGTTGTCTGTGAATTTTTTATATAACTTTTCGTGTAAAGAATGATACAATTTAGCGGGTAGAAGTTTGATACGGTTAGACTTTGTGTGAGAGCACTTTGTGGACTACAACTCTCGACACGTTTGAAACGTCAACACCACTAGCACACGGACACTAGCTCACGGATCCCGCTAAACATGGCTGTGTCTTTGGTGCACTTCACCGCCTTCTTTCAGGGAGAGGACAAAATTGTTGAAGTTGGTGAAAACCACGGGTAAGTCAACTTTATGGGGTGACGTCACATAGGCGACATGTAGTCTTTCTCGTTTTGTCTTTTCCACAACTGCTAGCCGAAGAATCATACCATATACTGTCAAACTCGTAACATGAAAAGTCATATAAAAAATTCACAGACAACATATGTTCACATTCATGGCACAATTCAAACGGGACCAGAAAATAATTATTTTCTCCCATTCACTTGCATTGACGTTTTTTCAACTTTGAGGTCCAGCGGGGTTTTACGGAAGGGGCGGGACTTACCAGCTCTAAAGAGGGGTCAGAAAGCTCTCAGATTTCATCAGAAATATCTTGTATATCTCTGTGTTCCAAAGATGAACAAAGATCTTACAGATTTGGAATGACATGAGGCTGAGTAATTCATGACAGAATTTTCATTTTTTTGGGCGAACTAACCCTTTAAAGCAATCAAAGTTGGATAACTTTAAAATGAGGTTTGGTCACGGTAACTAAGACTTTTAAACAATAAACAGACACAGAAAAGAATGAGAATCTGAGAATCCATCACAGAGCTATTGAGAGTCTGAAACAGTGCAGAAGAATCTAGTGCTAACTCCATAAAAGTCATAGCATATAATTTTGTGTACACACAACCCAAGCTAATGATAACATGTCAAGGTAATGTACATTTAAAAATAATTTTGATAGATAATTCTTTATAGTACACATAAAAATAAAGACAAAAAGCACTAAAACTACTATAAATTCTTTATGTTTGCAAATTTTTAGTTGTAAATATCTGCAAAATTTACATGTGCCGGTTCGCCATAAAAGCTAATCTATCATCAGGAGGAGGAACTTTCCAGTATGTTCCATGCAGCCAATCAGAGTTCAAAGCAATTTGTCGGTTCCCCAGTCACATTCCTTGAATTAATTTATTCTGACAGGCTTTGTGTAGCACCAAACAGGCCATCCTTTCCACCCCACAAAAAAAAGGAAAAAAAAAAAAAGGACAAAAACAGCAGTGATTCAAATACACACATACACGATTATATAAACTGGTTCAGAAACACGGTAATCAGAAGAGGATTTTTTTTTTTTTTTTTTTTTTTTGATATTCAGTCTGAGAGCTACTTGTAAAGTAATTTTTTGCAGTTTTACAGAGATAATTTAAAATTTACAGGAGCACAGCAGTGTGATTCTCACAAACACTGCAGAAAACTCGAACACTCTACAAGGCCGAAACCAGCCACAGATCACACAGTGTTATGTTTTTACACTTACACAACAGTAAGAAAGACAATCAGATCGGAGCTCATCTTGAACACGTCTTTACTGCGCAATTGACCCTTCGCAGGGAGCTTGATTGACATGTGATTTGACCAATCATACTTCGCCATCCGCCATTTTGTCCGACAAAGCAGTCAGGAGAGTTAGTAGATTAAAGGACAAATCAAGTGAAAAATGAACCTGGGGTTAATTAACACATGGTTACCGAGTCGATCGTTCCCTGCGATGCATTTTCATGAAAATCGAATGTAAAGAGTTTTATCTTTAAAAACAGATTAGCTCATAACAGTAGTATATTGGGCACAGAGTAAGTAAAAATAAATTGCTAGTTAATACCACTAACAAGGCTCAAAATAGCCTCACACTAACACGGTAACATGAGGGTCCTTACATACAAACCGAAGCATTGAGAACTTTGTAAGTGTACAGACAGTTTAATAAGAAGATACTTTATAAAGACAGTACATTACGCGTTGACATGAGGATCCATCTTGGAAAACAGTCTCGACTAATAGAGCCACGAACGCCGTGCTACGTTAGATTTCACCTACGTAATTCCTATCGACCAGCTATCCTATCGACGGCGTTCGTGGCTCGATTAGTCGAGACTGTTTTCCAAGATGGATCCTGCATGTCAACGCGTAATGTACTGTCTTTAAAAAGTATCTTCTTATTAAACTGTCTGTACACTTACAAAGTTCTCAATGCTTCGGTTTGTATGTAGGGACCCTCATTATGCTCCCGTGTTAGTGTGAGGCTATTTTGAGCCTTGTTAGTGGTATTAACTAGCGATTTATTTTTACTTACTCTGTGCCCAATATACTACTGTTATGAGCTAATCTGTTTTTAAAGATAAAACTCTATACATTCGATTTTCATGAAAACGCATCGCAGGGAACGATCGACTCGGTAACCATGTGTTAATTAACCCCAGGTTAATTTTTCACTTGATTTGTCCTTTAACATGGGAGGATTTGAACTTGAAAAAAGGAGTGTAATGACGCCTTTCCGTGGCCAAAACAACATTCCTTCTTATGTTTGTTCATGTTTATTTGAGGCTATAAATTAACTAGAAGGAAGAGATGATCGGTTAACAAGCAGCTTTAACTGATGCTCTCCAGCGATCTGTCACGACACATTAAAGAGCCACAAAACGATATTTATTGTTTAAATTTCTTTTAAAAAATGACCAAATTTGAAAGGCGAGACTTTGTTTAATATGTTTAATATCAAACTAACCGAAAAGTAACCTGGTCTGTCAGCGTGTTGTCAGTCTCCTCTCTGCTCTGCGATGTATTTTTCACTGCGTGAGAACATGGTGGGGCGTGAGAACGGCGTAGCTTGTCGGACATAGCGACAGTAACTAAGGGGGGCGGGTCTTTGCGAACGGTCAATTGCAACGATCTCATTCAACACTACAGTGCGCAGATGCGAAATAACTTTTTAGTTATTGACTCAATTCACAACAGTTCCTCTCCTCCAGCCTTGATGTACTCACTTCCGATGATTTGAAAAGAAATAACCTGTGTTGCATCCAAAAGTTAGTACCATGTTGGAACTAACTTACTTTGTAAGTGAGGGGCCCAGTCTTAGTCAATATTTTACCTGGTTGCCACTTTTGGTGTGATTTGTCTAGTCTCTAGCAAGCACATTTTTACCAACTTGCAAGGTCCTGAGTACGTATCATTTTGGATTTTGGCTACACTGCTTAGTTTGCACGTCGGCACAAGTCAGATTTGCGTAAGTCTAGGCGTTAACAAAGACTAACAAAGACAAAGGGCCAAAAGAAAGTTTGCAAACTTTTTTCACAGTGGCACTCTCCTTCCATGGGATTCAGGGACTGAATAAAGTGTTCAGCCAGGCCATTCGTTACAGGAATTCTTCTGAGGTAAACTGTGTACCATCATCGCTGACCAACTGCTCTGGTAAGCCAGTGAGGGAGAATAATGTGTGGGGCAGTTCATCAGTCAGTGTAGGTGTAGCATTTTTGACAGGAAAAACCTCTGGCCATTTTGAATTTGCATCCGCTACTACCAGGCAAATTGTCAAGAAAGGGTGTTGCATAGTCGATGTGGACTCGCTGTCAGGGACTGGTGGGAAATTCCCACACATGTAAAGTGGCTGTCGTTTAATCTGTTTTTGAATCTGTCATTGGATCTGTGACACCCAGAACAGTTTTAGCTAGATCTTCAATTTGGCGATCTAGTCTAGGTCAGCAAATATAACTTCTGGCCAGGCTTTTCATTTGAACAACAACTAAATGTCCTTTGTGTAAGGCAGTGAGTACTTTGCACACTCACTATGTACTCCACATGACACATCCTTGTGTTACAGAAAGCTGCTCACGGTGGTTTGACGCTCAACGCCGCTGGAAATGGATTGGACATGTCTTACGTATGCAAAATAATCGCCTACCATTACAAACTTTTATGGCCATTCCTGGCCCCCTTTGGAAACGCCCTAAAAGAGGCGTTCGTATGACAACGAAAAGATACTTTCACAAGGCTGCCGAATCCTTTATCATGGTACCCTTTGGATTGAGTAGAAAGAAATATGACAAAGAATGGCAAGGACATATTCAAACCTTGGCTATGGGCCGAGTACAATGAAGGTGCTAAGCAAGTAAGCTAAGCACGGTGGTTTGAGTAGTCAGGAAGTTGTGGATCTCCTCTAGCTGGCCATCCTTTCATGGTTAGGTCAAACACTTTGGCCATTACAGGTTCTTGAATTGCCTCCCTTTGTATTTGAGCACTTGTGACAGGTAATGGTTCCATTTGAGCGATGTGAAACATATCAGTGTCATCTTTGACATCATCTAGGTTCTCCTGAGGAAGATGCAACAATCTATCTGTATTGCCATGGTACTTTGTGCCCTTGAATTCAATTGAATAGTCATGACCACCAAGGAACAATGCCAAACGCTGTAGTTGTGCTGTTGTCATCACTGGAAAACTTAAAGTCACCAGAGACTCTTGCATCACCACTTTTCTTGACAATTGGAACTATGGGTGTAGCCCAGTCAGTCAAGCTTACTTTAGACAGAATTCCTTGGTCTTCTAGTCGTTTTAGCTCAGCCTCCACTTTGGGCGTACCGAATATGTTACAGGCCGTGCCTTGTGAAATTTTGGCAGCAAACCAGTCTCAATAGAAAGCCTTGCTTTTACGCATTTCAATGTTCCTATGCCATCTTAGAAAACTTGTGAGGATTGCGCAAGCACATGCTCTAGTTTGTCCTGCACAGAACACAATGTTACCTTGGGGGTAACTCGCATGTCTTTTATGGACTGCCAATTGAGCCAAATGCAATTCACATCCAAATAATGGTACTCCACCCTTTTTCAGCACACAAGGATCTAAAACACACCTTTTGTTTCTCATTTTGGTCTGACTCATAATTTTCCCATGGGTGCAATTTTCACACCTGTGTAGGTCTTGACCATTACTCAAGTGCATTTTAGTTTAAGTTTGTCGAATTTGTCTTTGTAATCCATGTGTGATAATATTGACAGCACTGATGCTGTGTCAAGTTCCATCTTCAATTTTACCCCTTCAATAATTGGAGTCACCCAGATCATTTTGTGGTCCATCTCTGCAGCTCAATGTATGGAAAGCCTGCCATATCAGCAATTGCAATTATCGCATTCAACACTAGAGTGTGCAGATGCAGAATACCTTTTTAGTTACTGACTCAATACATGACACAAAGAGATATTATATTACATAAATTCAATAAGTGCTGACATGAGTCAAGATAAGAGAAGTGTCCAAACCTTGAATAAAAGTAAAGGACAAAAGGGCCACCACACTAGATTTTGTGTTAAAATCAATTTCTTTCATTCACTCATATACAAAAGCATATGTACAGAACATGATTTTAAAAATGCTGAGTTGTTTCAGCCCATGTTTAGGTCAAATATGGACAAAAATGTTTTGTTTGTCCATATTTTACCCAAACACGGGCTTAAACAACCCAGCATTTTTTAAAAGAGCGGGGTTCATGTGGAAACAAAGATCTTTACCTGCAGCATGTCATGTGACTATTAATCGACATCAGAGAACTGTGAACAACTAATAATCCCAAAGGGAATTTTAAGTAAATATTTCAGGTCAAAGGTGATCAGCAGACCAAAGTAGTTTGAAAATGGTATAGAATATTTTCATTTTAGTGTGCCAAAGTTCACGTATGGTGAACTCTCACCTTCAAATTGTATGGCAACAATTTGTTTGACCAAGAGAGGGTCTAAAAGTCACAGATTGGTCAAATCAAAGACAAACAAATTTTTGAAAGTTTAGATAATATAAACTTTACTCATTAGGAGAAGTTGCATGTTTGGCAATGTCAAGGGAGTATTTTTTTAATGTATCATTAATATTGTATTTTTTTTTATAAATGACAGACAACATACGCTACTATTCAAAAGTTTAGGGATGTTACGATTTTTTCCAAATGTTTCTGAAAGAAGTCTCTTATTCTGACCAAGGCAGAATTTATTTGATAAAAAAACGAAAACAAACAAAAAATGGTAATATTGTGAAATGTTAAAAGTCTTCAGTGTCACATGATCCTTCAGAAATCATTCTAATATGCTAATTTGGTTGTCAAAAAACATTTCTTATCAATGTTGAAAACGATTGTGCTGCTTAATAGTTTTTTGTTAACTGTAAATCAATTTAAGGATTCTTTGATAAACAAAGTTCAAAAGAACAGCTTTTATGTTGCAAAAGATTTATATTTCAAATAATAAAATGTATTTACTGTCACTTTCGATCAATTTAATTGAATGCATCCTTGTTTATTAAAAGAATTAAAAAAAAAAAACGTACTGACCCCTAAGTTTTGAATGATACCATATATCAGTGACATTATTTTGATTAGTGTGACCACCCCTTATGAAGAAAGAAGGAAAAAAAAAAGAGGAGAAAGTAATAAAGATTGATTCATTCATTAGGTTACAGCACATGCTCACTTGCATCAACTCTTTACATTTATTAAACTACACTTTTCCTTTCAAACATTCACTTTTTTAAATTCAGTCACATTTACAACAACTGGTTCACAAAAAAGAAAAAAGAAAAGGGCAACTATCTTTCTCTCCCCCTCCCCTCCCACGCTCTGCCTTTCTCAGATTATGGGCGACTGGAAGAGCCTCTTTGTTGAATTCAGGCTACGTGCAAAGCAACATGAACCTAATGTAGTCAGTGTATTTAAGTGAGAGGTGGAAACCACAGGCACGTTTGACACCAGGAAGTGACACCATCAGTATACTCTATGGTGTACTCAGCCACATTTTCTCTGACGTGGTAGTTGACTGCAAACATTAGTCATACTATGTGCAAATTTGTATCCTCCCTAGTAAAGTGTCAAGTGACTGCAACTTTTCAAACCTTAAACCAAAAATTAATAGAAGTAAAGAAGGGTGGTTTAACAGTCTAATGACAAATCAGCACAGCCTCCTGGGTGATTGCCTGTTAGAACATCAGGTAGGAAACCTAGTTTAAACCTACATTTACCTAATCAGCTTAATTATATGAAAACCTATTTAAACATACAGCTGTGTTTCAGATCTGACCTTATTTTACTCTACCAGAACACAGAAGAAACAAAACAGCTAGAGAGAGTTAAAGGGGTGGTTGAGTATGATTTCACTTTTCTAACTCTAGTTAGTCTGTAATGTTGCTTTTTGAGCATAAACAACCTCTGCAAAGTTACAACGCTCAAAGTTCAAAGCAAAGGGAGATATTTGCTTTTAAAGAAATCGTTTTTTAAGGACTACAACAAATGGTAGGGACAACAGCTGGTAGGGACTACACGACATTCCTCCAGGGTTAGTGACGTCACCAACCAACCCTAAAATTGACATAAACCCCGCCCCGGGAACACGCAGTCCATGTTGAGAAGAGGAAGAGTTGTTGTAGTCGAGTACATTTGTGAGTCAGCTCAAACTGTAGCATCCTTCTTTTCACATGCAATAGAATGTCACTCTGGGTGCATCTCACAACAGTTCCAATATGAGCGATTTATAGATTAGCATGACAGAATATGCTAATTGAAGATAGTTAAAGGTTGTATCAGCGATTTCAGGCCCAAACATAAATGATCACATTCATCGAATCTTTCCTAACGATCCGCTAGCTGCCCACCCCATAAGCAGGTCGTCAAAATACCGCGTCTCTGTAGGCAGCCTAGGCTCTGAAATCTGCACACAAAAACAGTTGGTTTCACCAACACTCAAAACCAAAATAAATAGTGTTCCAACCAATCACCGACAGGGGTGGGTGTTGTGAGGTTTTGCGCTCGTGCACGGCTGCCTATGACGGCTGCATGCGAAAACCTCACAATACCCACCCCTGTCGGTAGGAAAGATTAGATGAATGTGATCATTTATGTTTGGGCCTGAAATCGCTGATACAACCTTTAACTCCACATCAGCAACATAAATTCATCAACTAACCATTCAGAGACGTCCTGTTGCATTCTACGTGCTGTCACTTCTTGAGTCTCTCCATCTTTGTCTGACTCCATTTAAACATAAAAGGCAGAACAGTTTCTGTCATTTTAGTGCGTGTCTGCGTGAGATAATTGGAGCTGCTAACAAACGAGCTCTTGAAACCACGCCCTCTGTGTCAGGAGCAGCAGCATATTTGCATTTAAAGGGCCAGACACAAAACGGGGTCGTTTTTGCTAACCCTCAAAAAGTGACAACTTTAACATGCTATTTAAAAATATCTGTGGGGTATTTTGAGCTAAAACTTCACACACACACACTCTGGGGACATCAGAGATTTATTTTACATCTTGTGAAAAGGGCATTATTATGGAAGCTTGTTTCCGCCACAAAATAAAAAAAAATAAAAGATAATTGCGACTTTTTATCTCACAATTGCGAGTTTACATCTCGCAATTCTGACTTTATTTCTCAGAATTGCGAGATATAAAGTCAGAATTGCGTGTTTTAAAGTCGCAATTGCGTGTTATAGTCAGAATTCTGAGATATAAAGTCAGAATTGCGAGATATAAAGTCAGAATTGCGTGAAATAAAGTCACAATTGCGTGTTATAAAGTCAGAATTCTGACTTTTTTTCTCGCAATTGCGACTTTATATCACACAATTCTGACTTTATATCTCAGAATTCGGACTTTATATCACGCAATTGCGTGTTATAAAGTCAGAATTGTGAGATATAAACTATTCTGAGGTAAAAAAAAAAGTTTTCCACCCTTTTCCCCCCTTAGAATTGGACTTTATATCTCACAATTCTGAGAAAAGATGTCAGAATTGCGAGATATAAACTCGCAATTATGTGTTATAAAGTCAGAATTGCGTGATATAAAGTCATAATTCTGAGATATAAAGTCAGAATTGCGTGATATAAAGTCGCAATTGCGAGAAAAAAAGTCAGAATTCTGACTTTATAAGACGCAATTGCGACTTTATATCTCGCAATTCTGACTTTATATCTCAGAATTCTGACTTTATATCACGCAATTCTGACTTTATATCTCAGAATTCTGACTTTATTTCACGCAATTCTGACTTTATATCTCACAATTCTGAGAAATAAAGTCAGAATTGCGAGATGTAAACTCGCAATTGTGAGATAAAAAGTCGCAATTATCTTTTATTTTTTTTATTTTGTGGCGGAAACAAGCTTCCATACATTATACCACCCCTTTAAGGCTCGTTCACACCAAGAACGAGAACTATAAAAATAACTATTAGTGTCCACACCAGCAGACGATATAAATGTTCGGTTTATTATAAGCGCGCAACAGCAGTTTTGTCGTCTGCCACTTTAAATGCTTGAGCTCTTTAATGTTTGGTGGATTCTGATTGGCTGTCACTGTTTTTATCCTTTATCAGCTGGACAAAATCATTCTGAAAGTGATTCTAACAATATCGTTTCCCTTTGCTATTATTGTTATAGCTGTGGTGTGGACTCAGATATTCTCTTATATTTAGAATGATTTTTAGAACCACATCTTTATTGTTATCATCGTTGGTGCGAACGGGCCTTTACACAAAACTCAGAATTGAACAACTCAATAGTTTTCAGTCAGGTGGCTGGTGCGGAGACCTGGAGGGAAACGCATGAATTGAACTGCAGCACAGGACTGTTAATTTTCCATCTGTTTCATGCCATGAATATTTAGATCACCTCTCAAAAGAAGGAAAACTAATTTATGTGAACAAACCGCAAGTTCAGGGCACTTTCGATCCATATCACCTACCTCAGTATTTCAATCACCACAAACAGTATGATATTCACACAGAATTCGTTTTTAACAGGCAACTGCGCTGCTTTTCCATTGTTTTTTCTATGCAAACATTTTCTTTATAATGGTTTTCTATGGGAAAAAGCTTAATCTACAATATAGCGTGTTGCGTTCATATTTTCGGCACAGCTGTTTGCAGGCACTAAAAACCCTCACAGATTACGTTTTCAAGTAATTTTAGGTTTGAATGCGACAAGTCAAAGCTGTGATAAGTGAGTGGGTTGTTTCCCAGAATCCAGAATCCAGAATCGGTCTGTCTTCACCGGCCAAAAGTGGTCAGCGCAGACCACAACGATCTGTCCAGGTCTGTCGGTCCTGGGCGAGCCTCATCCTATTGTGTCCCAGATCTTGTCGTAGCGAGTCGCGCCATCGTGTTGCAGGGCGTCCACGTGGCCGCTTGATGTCGATCGGCAGCCAGACGGTGACTTCGCGCGTCCATCTTTCGTCCGTACGCCGCATCAGGTGCCCGGCCCAGCGCTTCTTGGCCTTGTTGGCCAGGTCCACCGCGTCGTCCACCCTGGTCATGGCCCGCAACTGCTCGTTGCGGACGTGGTCGGTCTGTTTGACCCCGATCATACGGCGCTCGATTGCGCGTTCAGTCACGGCCAGCTTTAACCGGTCGGCCGCCGTCATTGTCCAGGTCTCAGCCCCATAGAGCATGGCAGGCAGGACGGTGCTGTTGAATAGGGCAGCCCTGATGTCCGGGTCAATGGCTCTATTGTTGGCCGTCTCGGCAATTGAGCCGAAGCTGACCCAGGCTGCTCGGCGTCGTCGTGCCAGTTCTCGGCCAATCTTGTGGTCGATGGTCAGCTCCTGGCCCAAGTAGATATAGCTATCTACTTGCTGGAGCTGATGCTGGTCGACATGGAGGGTGGTGTCGGCCACCTGGTCGTTGCGCATCCACTTAGTTTTGGCCAGATTGATTTTGAGGCCGAACCGGGCACCAGCCTGGTTGAGCTGGTCAAGCCGCTGCTGTACATCAACCGCCGAACAGCCTATCAGCACGATGTCATCGGCAAAGCGCAAGTGATTGAGCCAGCGGCCGTTGATCTTGATGCTGACCTCGTCCCAGCTGAGCTGCCGGAAAATTTGCTCGAGACAGGCGGTGCAAAGCTTGGGCGAGATGGTGTCTCCCTGCTTGACCCCGCGGCCGACCTTGATATTAAGCGGCCGGTCGAACAGGGTGATGGTGGTGGCGCAGTTGCTGTTCAGCTCCTGCAGTAGGGCCACGTACTCGTCACCGATGCCTTGTTGTTGGAGGGCGAGCAACACGGCGTTAATCTCGACCGAGTCGAAGGCCTTCTCATAGTCGACAAAAGCCAGGACCAGCGGCATCTTGTATTCCCTGGTCCGCTCGAGCAGCTGGTTCAGCACCTGCACATGATCCATGGTGCTAAAGCCAGATCTAAATCCGGCCTGCTCGACGGGTTGTTGTTCGTCTAGCTGCTTGGCCAACCGATTGAGCAGCACCTTAGTGAAGATCTTGTACACGGCCGACAACAATGTGATCGGCCGGTAGTTGCTGAGCAGCTCGCGGTCGCCCTTCTTGAACAGCAGTACTGTCTTGGCCGTCTTCCACTGTTTGGGGGTTTGACATTGTGCCATATAGCGGCTGAATCGGGCCGCCATGGCCATCCAAAGTGAGTGGCCGCCGGCTTTGAGTAGCTCGATCTCAACGCCGTCCAGGCCAGGCGCCCGGTCTGCCTGTGCCTGTTCGACTGCATGTCGGACCTCACTTTCCAGTACTGGCAAAAAGGACGGCAGCTGGTCGAGCTGAAGGTTTGGTGGAGGGATGGAGACCTTGCTGGCGAATAAGTCACTATAGAAGCGCCTACACTCGGCCTCAATACCGGACCGAGTCCTGATCGTCCGCCCATCTACAGTCTTCAGTGCTGGTATTTGGCGGCGCTGCTGTTGCATTGCCCGCCTACACTTTTTCAGGCTCTTGCGGTCCTCGGCTGTTACCAGCAGGCGCCTCTGTCTATATTGATCGAGGTCGGTCTTGAGCTGCTGCCGGATCTGCCTGCACAGCAGGCCGTACTCGACGTGTGTGGGTCCGTCAGCGCGCATCGCGGGTTGTTTACTTAAAACAATAACAAAGATGTAACTTGATGATGCAGTGATGGAGCATAGAATCATGGGAGTTGTCGTGTTCACCTAATTCTGATACTGGTACCATTCTGATACATCGACCTGTAGACGAACCTGTTTGAGTGAGTGGAGGCGGGGGTTTGCATATTCATACTATACTAAATGATCCACGTATGCTAAATGAAGCAAGGGTGTAGAGATACATTCAAGTTATTTTAAGGCATGAATACATTTTTTAATAAAAAAAAAAAAAAAAAAAAGTTTAAATGTACCATTTTGGTGATCAAAGATGAATTTTAAGGAATTAAATAATTGACAGGGGGACTTTAAGTACCAAGCAGGACAGAAGTGAAAGTAGTAAAACAAAACTGACCTCCCGCATACATGACAGCCAGCATGATTGATGAGATCCATGACACTTGGCTGCTGGTGGCATCGAAAATCACCTCGATCTCTTTGAAGAACACCGTAATGGATTTGGGGAAGGCATAGGAGAAGCCAATGCTGATAAAGGCCCCTACTACCACTGCCCAGCCCCAGCCGCCCTCGGGAGGAGTGTAGCCTACCGGCCCTCCTGTTGCTGGCGGCATCTTTACACACACACACACTGACGAGGATGACGACGAAGAAGAGAAGAATCAGCTGAGCTTCAAGCGAACTGGATCAGTCTGTAAGGGGAAAAAGAGAAGGATTTAGAGAAGGCGGCACACAAGCATAGACTAAAATAAGAGGATTCACATGACAGATCTCAACCCTAACCCTGTGAACTGTGTCAGACGCTGTTGTAGATCACACTGGACAAGATCCAATTCAGGGAAAGTTATCCACGCGGACAGAGCAAGAGTACAGCATGTAAATGAACAAAGCGTGAACAAAAACACTGTGTAAACAGCTTGTAGTTTGAGCGTAACTGCTATAGTTAAGTTACTCTTTAACAGAGCTGATGTCAAAACACACAAACATACGAGACCTCATCAAAAGACATCAAAAACATTAAAAGAACAGAGATGTTGGCACAAGTGCCTTCACACACAAACAGTCTTTTCTGTCTCTCTTAGCCTCTAGAGCACAGAATAGGTTTATTTGAGCATGAAAGTCATGGTCTAGGCTGGTATGTGTGCTTGGAGGGGTGAAGGCTAAATCACTGCCAGGGCCTCAGATAGGAGGAAGGGTCATATATCAGAGAAGATAAAACAGATGGGGGTAAGGATTCCCATTTTAATTAAGTCCTTTCTTTGTTGCTTCAGGCAGAACTTACCTGAGAACTCAAATAGCTGCTATGATGCAACTACTGTGGGGTAATGTGTGGGGTTACATGTGCACTTCAGGGGCTACCGTTTAAGCGAAGCACTGTTTTACTTGGTCAAAACAATCATAATAAAAATACATTTGATTACGTTAACTTTACTCTGTGCCTTGTGGCTAATATGAGACACTTGTTGCACACTGCAGTAAGCTAGATCGATATTCGAATATCATATTAATAAAAGATGGATGACTTATGTTGCTAAAAGACATGCAATTATTTTAAAACATTGTATGGTGGATAAAAAGCTGTATTACTACAAAAAGCTATTTCTGATTATGCTATACGTAAGCCACTTGACAAAATAGTGTTGTCTAATTTACTTTTTGGGTATAAACATGTAACTTGTGGTAAATAAAAAAAAAACAAGAGATTCAAACAATATTGTTGAGCTATGCAGCAATTATAAGTTCTTTGGATTTAAACATTGTTGGAAACATTTGGGATAATGCACGCACACAAGTCAACTTATTAACATTGTTCTAGTGTTTTTTTGAAATATTTTAATCAAATGTTTACATATAGTGCCTTAAATGTGCCTCTGGTCATTGAACTTTTTAGATGAATGCCGTGGGTTTTTAGGTCAGGTAGAATCTGTGATCTCTGACCCAGTTTGTTTGTTGGCTTTCAATGCTGCAATTCGCTGTGTTTTCTGCCCGAGATGTCGAAATGCTATTAGGTATATTGGCAGTAGGCAGGATCACACATACCAAAACAAAAACAGACATTCCGCCACGGAACACACATTTCAAAGCAGAATTACTGGTTGTAACATTGTTTTTCTTAGAAAAAAAGTATGTGAACCTAGCATGTTTCCTAAATATCTGCGAACATATGGTATTTTTACGTTTTAGCACAGCCCCCCCAAAAATTACATACAGCACCTTTAAAGGAATAGCCCTGAACTGTCAATTTACACACTCTCATGTCAATAAAAACCTGTATGGCTGACTTTCATTAGTGGAACATAATAGATGATATTCTTAAGAATGTTGGTAATCAAACAGTGTCAGTTTCCATTGACTTCCATTGTATTTTTTGTGGAAGTCAATGGGAAACCAAACTGTTTGGTTTCCAGCGTTCTTCAAAATATCTTCTTTTATGTTCAACAGAAAAAAAAAGAAAAAGAAAAAAAAGTCATACAGGTTTGGAACAACATGGGGGTGAATAAATCCTTTTAACCACATCAGTCTAGGTTATGATTTCTGAGAAATCATGACAAAGTAGTTTCATTTTGTGTTAAAACCGGTTTATTAATAAGGTCATATGGTATTTGCAGAATCATGGGAATTGTCAAGGCCAGCTGTTGCATGTCTGAAGAAGCTAAAAGCATGAGAGTATGTTAGTACACTCCAGCCATTCAAAGGATGATGAGAGATTCAGCAGTTTTTAGGTAATTGGTGAAATCGAGTGCAGTGAGCAGGGATTTTTGGCATAAATATTAGAGTGAGTTTTGTTTTTTAAGATAGCAGCTAACACTAACAAATACGTGAAGATGTGCCAAACATTCAAGAGGGTTGAACTGAGACTAACAGTTACCGCACATTAAGCCAATACAAATATAAGAGATAACAAAATTAAGAGACTTTTCCATTTTAAAAGTGGGCGCACATTGTTCTAGTGGGGAACGGCTCTTGTCATTCTGCCACTAGACACAGCGAAGACCTCTAGTCTCGAATAGCCAAACTTTTGACAAACAACAAAGTCTGATTCACACAGCAGAGTATCCTGCCCAAGAGCTGCTACAGAAAAACCACTACCTGACCGACATCTAAATTGTTATACCAGGGCTCTAGAGTGCGACCAAATTTTGTAAGTGTGCGACTAACATTTTTCCTAGGTCGCACCGGTGCACCTAACGTCCTCGCATCCGCTGCCTCTCCACGAACGTTTGTTGGCGTTTGTTCTCCTTTGACGGAACTCGCACTCTTCTCTCACGCGATGCCACAGCTCGCACAACACGACAGCCCTGCTTAATGAGTGACGACGGAGGACAGAATTAAACATTCAAACGTAGCCTGGTTACACTTAAGGTCTGTTATATTAGTCTGATTTTATTTAAAATTTCGGCTTCCAAAGATTATAAAAAATAACATATTGAGGTAAAACCATTAAAAACTATCTAACTACGCGCAACTTCTTCCCTTCGCAGCATTACGCTGTCATTTCTCCCTAACACTCAGAATCAGAATCAGAACGATCGGTGATTGTTGTAAATGCAGTCTAGCTACTGTTGCTAAATTGCGGGACGCGTTTAATAATTGAAAGAGCAATTAAAAACACACAAATCTGCGCAAGAGATGTTGTTCGCATGGCGGCGCGCGCTCCGAAACAGACCGAGACAAGCAAATTATACTTTCGGTTTCATGTGCAGATTGTGCGCGTCTAAACGATCAATTGTACACAAAAGCGTGTCAAAATTACCGGCTTTGAGATTCACTAAAAACAGTTTATGTCTTAAATGGACGTAGTTATGGAAATAGTTGGAATATGAGAATATGGTGCATCAGTAGCCTATTAGATCTGCACCCGGTCTTAAAGGGGCCGCAGTCTAATAAACATGCTGACGATTGCGCCATTACTGCAAATCAAACAACAAGAGAAAAATCCCTCACAGCTCTTGAAAGAATAACTTCAGCTTTAATAAGCATTAATCTATTTATGATAAATTTTACAGTGTTTTACATTTTATTACTTTATTAGATTTCTTTTTAGACCATGCCTGAACAGTAGTAGGTCTTCCTGAAATTAAAGCACTGTGTTGGCCTATATAAAGTGTATCTTTGTTTAATTGTTTATCTTTTGTTTATCTATTGTTTATCTTTGTTTATTATATATAAAACAAAAAGAACCATAAGAATACAGTTAAAGTACTGTATCGATAAGCAGTATCGGTAAGAGGAATACCGTTAATAATTGTGCTTCAAAAAAATAAATAAAAGTTTTTACCTACACCTTCTTGTTTAAATTCATTTACATAATATATATGAATGTGTATAGAGCGTGATAAAAAGGTGACCTTAAAATTGTGGCGTTAAAGGTGATACAGCCGAGGAAAAATTTGGGTGCACCCAAATTTTGTGCTGGTGCACCTAAATAAAAAAGTTAGGCGCACCAGTGCAACCAAGGCAAAAAGTTAGTCTGGAGCCCTGTATACTGTTATACACAGCCAAAATACTGGAGAGTTTGCAGATAACAATGAATGAGACGCTGAGACATCTAAGCAGCTGTTCGATCTTCAAGTATTACACATATTCCATCACTGCCAATACTGAAATGCAGAACACTTGTTTTGAGAAAGAAACTCCTGCTGAACTCAACATTTCTAAAGAGCAGCTTTCACTGGCGCCACACGTAAACTTCTATTCTCTCTGCTATATGCATAAACTTAAAACTTAGATTTTTCACAACTTTATGAAGTAGCCTATTAAAATCATTCAGATATTGCAAGCATTTGTGATATGCTTATTGCATTATGTACATTTGCTATATTTCAATGTATTGTGCAGCCCTAAAAATAATAATAGGCCTAACAACAATAAATCCTATGGTCTTAAATAATGAAATAATGGAGGCTTATACTCCTTGGCTGACTGAAGGTTGTCATGAAAATGCTTGGTGTATTTTGTATTAATGTTTGCATTAGAAAAATGGGTAAAATGGGGTAAAATGTATTTTTTATTGAAAGTACACCAACCCGTCGATAAAATTGAGAGCTTTAGAATATCACACATAAATAGATGGACAAGATTATGACACATAATTCTTTAAATCTACTACAAATTATAGCCCTACAACAGGGGTCGGCAAGTAAGTTTGGCATCGGGCCAAAACATATTCAAAGGATAATTTAAGAAATTAATTGATGAAAAATGCAGCTACATTTGCCTGTGACAGACTGTTAAAAGTGTCTTTTGTAACTGGTAGTGAGCTCTGTGTTAAATCCTGTAGTAGGGCAGTCATTAACAAAAAGCCACATTTGTGTGGCGGTGTCCGGGTTTTACTCTGGATAAATTAAAGGATTAGTTCACTTTTTAAAAAACTTTTGCTGATAATTTACTCACCCCCATGTCATCCAAGATGTCCATGTCTTTCTTTCTTCAGTCGAAAAGAAATTAAGGTTTTTGATGAAAACATTCCAGGATTTCCCCCCATATAATGGACTCCAATGGGACCCAAACGGTTCAAGGTCCAAATGACAGTTTCATTGCAGCTTCAAAGGGCTTTAAACGATACCAGACGATGAATAAGGGTCTTATCTAGCGAAACGATCGGTCATTTCAAAAATAAATAAAAAAGTTTAAGTTTTATAAGCACAAATGCTCGCCTTGCTCTGTTCTGTGATGCGCGTTCGTGACGCAATTACGTTGAAAAGGTCACGTTTGACGTGTTTACAAATGTGCGGAAGGAGGACCATATACACATATTCAAATGTATTTGTGTCAGTTTATCGTTTAAAATGCCCATTTCGTGTGCGTATCCTGGGTGCTTTAATATTAAAAAGCCTAAAAGAAAATTTTTTTCAGGACACAATTTTTTCAAGCGTGACCTTTTCAATGTAATTGCGTATTACGTGACGTCACGAACGTGCATCACAGAACAGAGCAAGGCGAGCATTTGTGCTTATAAAACGTAAACTTTTTTATTTATTTTTGAAATGACCAATCGTTTCGCTAGATAAGACCCTTATTCATCGTCTGGTATCGTTTAAAGCCCTTTGAAGCTGCACTGAAACTGTCATTTGGACCTTGAACCGTTTGGGTCCCATTGGAGTCCATTATATGGGGGAAAATCCTGGAATGTTTTCATCAAAAACCTTAATTTCTTTTCGACTGAAGAAAGAAAGACATGGACATCTTGGATGACATGGGGGTGAGTAAATTATCAGCAAAAGTTTTTTTAAAAGTGAACTAATCCTTTAATAAAGCAGTAGTGACACGTAACCTGCCAATTAACCACAATGGAGCCTAACTTATTGTAATAATTATTTGACGTAGCTTACTTTTACACTCAGAATTATTCCTTGGCATCCTCACATACTAAACTGCATTTTTTTTGGTTTGCGTGCTGGAGGTATGCTATTACGTCATGTGCAGAGTGATGTTAAAATTTAAGCTGGTGAGAGAAAATGGCACTATCAAAGAGTCTAAAAGAGTAAAGTTGACAGTGAAAATAGGGCATACGAAGAATGGAAAGACTATGCGTTCATCCTACCTAGTTTTGTGAATGCAAAGCCGGTGTGTCTTATCTGCAACAAAGCGATCCACAGACTCTTTTGAATGTATTGCAGAAAAGTTTTAAATTAAAAGCTCTCAATTCATCTCAAAATAAACCATTGCTGCAAAAAACATTCTCGTACTTTTATTTTGAAGGCAAAATCACTAAAGACGAAGGTTTTGTGAGTAACTGTTGCTGACAGATCTATTTCAGAACCAGCCACCATCAAAATAATCTGGCTGCGGGCGCAGGCCAGATATTATTGCTGGCGGGCCAGTTTTCACCTGTTGTTATTCTTAGACAGTTATTCTTAATAACACACAATAAAACAATAAACAGAAACAATTGTCCTTCTTGTGTGAATAGACTACAGACCTAAAATGAGGGACGGGCCACAAATCCATGAGTACAGTTTGCAAAACTGTGGAAACGGTTTTTGATTTTGATTTCATGTCAACTTGCATGTGACTGTTTCAATCCAGTATGTGATTTCATCTTGTATTGATGCCATCAAATGTACAAACATCTGTGGTCAGACAACCTCAAAGACACAGTAGCTGAATTGTTCTGGAAACAAACTGAGAATGGAGACTTGAGCATTGTGATCCCACATTCTCCAACTTCCTTGTGATGTTTTATTTATGACTACAGACAGACTAACCTCTGTTTGGTTTGCCAATGAAGTGATGCATTAACCCCTTCTCTTAATCCTAATTGGGCTGCAAATCTGTCAATCACCTTCACAACTTGCTTATTTTGATTTTTTCCACTGTACTACACACACACACAAAACAACGTTCCCTATGAGAAATACCAGACAGCACATAGGAAGTGAAACGAGCCGCAATAAATGCTTAAAAATTTCACTTGGATGCCCGGCTGCTTTTTCACTCATGCGCAATGGGTTATTGAAGACAATCACATGTCGACAAAACCCCTGAGTCTGGAAAAATCTGTAGGTTTGAGCACTTTAAAGTGCTGATCTGTTTCCTAACAAACTCCATTGAGACCTGTGAGGGGCCAAAACCCCAGCAGAATACCAGATCAGCTGGATCCAGATCAACTCATACATAAGACTTGTGCATTCCTACCCACTGTTCGTTTAATCCTCTGGAAATGTATGCATTTAATCTTACTTATAACTGGTACAGGAAAAAATAAGGTGCGTGTTTGTTGCGACCTCAAGATATCCAGCAAGATATCTAGCAAAAATAAGCATTTTTGTTTTCCGCTGACTTCGCATATATGCCCTTGTAAGGGCAGTGTAGCTTAACTGCCATAACGTTATTTATAAATCATTAATAAAGTGTGACAACCCTGCAAAAACAAATAAGCAAAGATTAATACTTCTGGTTACTGCAAAACCATGTTGTAGCCTAATATTCAGGGGTCAGAAATGAATTTAAAATCAGTACAACGTTATTAAAACATCTACACAATGTATGCATCCATATCTATGTGGAAATCATGTTGGTTTAAAAACTGCTTGAACCATGACCATGTCTAAAATTAAATAGCCTGTAAATCTCCCAGAATGCTTCAGTATGGCCCAATTAAGTCATGAAGAGTCTCTTTCCTCCTGAGACTGCAGTGTTGGACAGGCTGCTGGTTCAGCGGTCTCCTGAGAGTCTGTGGATGTCCTGAACTGCTCTCCAAAGTGGATCTGTGTGTATATCAGTCAGACTCTCAACACAAGAGGTTATGGCCTAATATTTCTCTACTGGGAGCTGCAGGACATTGACTAGTCATAGGCTGAGATGATGGTCTTGTGCTTTTTACAAGAGACAAGAGATCAGCACTAGAAGGAAGCAGATATCCATTCTTACCCTCTCAGTGTAGGTCAGGTGTTGCATTTAAAGTCCCTGTAAAGTCAAAATTAAGTATGTGTTCTGAGTTTGTCACACCACAGAAAAATGTGTTATTAGCCACCCAGCCAAATTTTAATGATAAAAAAGCCGGCAAGTACATAAAATAAGCGATCAAAATCTTAAAAAAAAGGGGCAGTAGTCTCTGCTCTCAAACGCTGGGGGCGTGTCCGCTGGCTGCGCTGAAACCACGCCCACTCGCGGGAAAGCTCGGCCTCGTTGCCGTCGACTCGCCACACTCAACTGTCACTGCTACAGCCGGAAAGGATGCTCCTAGCAGCTTAATTTGTTTTACAAAGCCATACATGTTCGAGCCTGGACTACCTACTATAATTATAATATAAGCACACAAGGCAACTTACACTCATTGGTGGGCACGCACTGCCGATGATGGCACCAGTTGTCGGCGCGACGGGAGGATGAAGGCCGAGGCGGGAGATAGTCGGTTCGGCCACATTCACTACCAGTAACAGCGGATTATCAGTGAATGTATCCCAGTTGTCTCCGACGAAAGTTTATAAAACTATCCCGTGTAAAATGATCACTACAGAGGCGGGTTTTGGCGGTGATCCTCAGCTCTCCATCAAGGTGGCTCTTCACAAAATCAATCCACCTCTTGTTGATATGATAGTTTTTCGGAAATTTAAATAAGGACACCGATCTGTTTTATACGTGATCGCATCCAGGTAATACGCATTTCCGTGACGAAAGCATAGCTAGCTAGCAAACTGTAGGATGTAGTAACTAATTGTACTGACAGTAACTCGCGATTGAGTTGCAAACTGATGTGAATGGGCTCCAGTGCGTCATCAAGTAGGGGCGTGTCCAGGAGCTCAGGGGCTCCAGTGCGTAATCGAGCCCCTGTTTTAGCCCCGCCCAAAAAATCTAGAAACACAACAATGGTGAAAAACTGTTTAACGGTCTAACTCCACAATTCAGTACTTCACAGTGCACAGTCTTTGTAATATGATTTAGCAAAACATTTCTAACATTTATAATGTGTTTAGAATTTTTTTTTAGAATTGCCTTTACAGGGACTTTAATCTAAAGTTGGGATAAGTCAGAATGGTTGACTAGTTGGTCAACAGATGATCCATCATCAGCCAGCATTAATTAAATCCCATTAAACATGGATCATTTTGCATATACACCATGATGGTGTTATTCCATATTCTGTTCACATTTTCAATGGATTTTCACTTTGCTCTCTGAAACTTAAAGGGATACTACACCGATTAGCATTAAGCTTTGTATTGGTAGAAACCCGGTAATATTTTCGAATGACCATGCTTCCCTCCCTCATGTCCCCCTGAGACGAGAGATTTCTGGGGTGGCATCTCACGATAAAATGGCGTCTTTTCAGTTTCGAGTCAACTAGTAGCCTAGTTGTATAATTTCTTCCAATATTGCCCTCTGTAACCGGTAGGCGTGGCTTGGGAGTGGCCTTGTAGGGCAGCGAAGCAAGTGCATTCTGGGAGTTGTTGTCTTTCATCCACATGAGCCAAAAATACATTCTCTGCCTTTTCTCAGTCTAGAAGGCACCAACTTCTAAAATAATTTCACATTTCTACTACATAAACGACCCAATTTAAATACACATTCATCTTTCCAGCGGTGAAGTATCCCTTTAAATGAAATTATGACATTTTAAGTGAAATTCTTTGGAGACTGAAATGTCAGTTCATGCTTTTCAATTTAAATCAAATCTGTTTCTCAACAGGCCAATCAAACAGGTACGTTTTTCAGAGCAGCCTGATTTAAATGTTCTTATAATTCAGGACACAACAGGTATTCATCACAATGAATGGTGGCTAGGGAAGAATACTGGTGGTACAGGAATAAAAATAGTTTGTGAATTCACAATAGAGTGTCTACTATGTGTGTAGGGAGCAGCGGCACTGAACGCAAATTTTACAAGATGAAATTATTGTCAATGACACTCAGGGATCTGTTGCGCACCAAATCCTCCGCCATCGCCATCATTCATCTCATCTTTCCTTACTCTCATCACGTAATAAGTGAAATCTGACTCCTGTTGTATGGAGCAGAGCAGATGCTTTCAGTTTATAATTGTAGCATCCTTTATCCAATTAAACAAAATGGTTTATATTTCTACAAAAAGCAAAACGACAGTGGGGCTAGTGCCGCAGTGCCATGTATTGAAGGCCAAGTATGGTAACCCATACCATTTTGTTGTGGCGCCCGGGGAGCAATTAGGCTAGGTGCTTTGCTCAAGGGGTGCAAGGCCACCTCAGTAATTTCCTGTCAGTATTGAGAATCGAACCCGCAACCTTTGGGTTACCAGTCTGACTCTAACCATTAGGCCATGATGGCAACAACTGCGTTGGGCAAGTAATGTAAACGGTGTATGGCCAAATACTGTGTATACACCAACTATCGCAGAAAGTCTCATATTAACTTGACAGGTAGTTAAAAATAAGTACTCTGGTGATTAATCTGTCAAGTACTCAAATATACAAAATGATAAGAATGCATATCCCTAGTTTTGTATGGCTTAATTGTTAAATAAGTCTGAAAGAAATATCACTTCCTATACTAGGGCTGCACGATATATAGCGTTAGATTTTGGTGTATTTGGCCGAGCAGTGGTTTGAGTGGCTCGCCAATGTATTAGATTTCTCCAATACATAAAATAAGTAAGCTTGACCAGAGTTCTTGTGGGGAGAAGAATTTATTGAAGGTTTGTAGTGTAGCAGTCCTTCAGCAGCGATGTTAGCATGTCGTCCTTCAACAATCCTGTTAGGACCTCCCACAGGAGATCAATCTAACTTGCTAATCCACTCTGAGCAATGCTGATTCTTTCTATTCATTCACACCAATCAGTTTCTATGGGCCATACATCTGAATGGGCCATTCATCTGTATGGGCCATTTGGCACACAGCTTTGCAGACACAGACAGAGTGGATTACATCTGAGTCACAATGTAAATGAATCTGATAACTGAAAATACAGAATCTTTCAATAGAAATTATTGAAAAATCGCAAATGTACATATCGTAATATGTATATCAAGCTTTGCATAGCCTAATCGCAACGGCTTGCGATATCTGAATCATTTTAATAGGCTACTACAAAAAGTTGCGAAAAGACAAAGTTTCAGATCGACTCCCTTAGCAAAGAATAAACTGGGCACATGACTGTTACTTGGGTGTGAATTGCATGACGTTAAAAAGAGTTAAGCTCAATAAGCTGCAGAAAACAACTCACTGCAGCACTCGCACTGTCTGACAATTTAAATAGCATTTAAATAGTTGTTTTGTATGTTTAAATTGATGTTAAAATGACATTGTCAGATTTGTGACATTACTATTTATGTAATGCTAAAACACTGCTGTTCACTTTTAGAAGTTGTGATGCTTTCCTTTCCCAGAAAGAATGTGAAATATACACTCACCTAAAGGATTATTAGGAACACCTGTTCAATTTCTCATAATGCAATTATCTAATCAACCAATCACATGCCAGTTGCTTCAATGCATTTAGGGGTGTGGTCCTGGTCAAGACAATCTCCTGAACTCCAAACTGAATGTCAGAATGGGAAAGAAGGGTGATTTTAGCAATTTTGAGCATGGCATGAGTGTTGGTGCCAGACGGGCCGGTCTGAGTATTTCACAATCTGCTCAGTTACTGGGATTTTCAAGCACAACCATTTCTAGGGTTTACAAAGAATGGTGTGAAAAGGGAAAAACATCCAGTATGCGGCAGTCCTGTGGGCGAAAATGCTTTGTTGATGCTAGAGGTCAGAGGAGAATGGGCCGACTGATTCAAGCTGATAGAAGAGCAACTTTGACTGAAATAACCACTCGTTACAACCGAGGTATACAGCAAAGCATTTGTGAAGCCACAACACGCACAACCTTGAGGCGGATGGGCTACAACAGCAGAAGACCCCACCGGGTACCACTCATCTCCACTACAAATAGGAAAAAGAGGCTACAATTTGCACGAGCTCACCAAAATTGGACAGTTGAAGACTGGAAAAATGTTGCCTGGTCTGATGAGTCTCGATTTCTGTTGAGACATTCAGATGGTAGAGTCAGACTTTGGCGTAAACAGAATGAGAACATGGATCCATCATGCCTTGTTACCACTGTGCAGGCTGGTGGTGGTGGTGTGATGGTGTGGGGGATGTTTTCTTGGCACACTTTTCTTGGCCCTACTTCCTACGCTGTCCCTGATACATAATCTCCATTTGTAACACAGGTGACATTTAGTCTACGTTCCAAATGCCATATGTTCTTAACATAAGTTTGTAGAACTGGATCTCCCTGTGAACATCAGTCCTCTCTGGCACTGAACAAAACAGATAACAACAAATAAAACCATCATAAAACCTATAACTTTATATATGCTAGACACGAGTATGCATTTCTGAGATGCTCAAAAGAATAACAAAATCCCAAGAATTATAAATAGATTGCCTTACTGAATATAAATAAACCTTCAATTCAACCTCCATCAAAACATCTGTAAACATTAAATGCATCTTCCGTTGGAATGTTTAAAATACAGAACATTAATGCAGAAAGGCCAATGACAGTGTAATAAGAGAGAGCATGGTAGATAAACAAAAGAAATATGTAGTCACCCACTTAGAGAAGATAATACTTTAGATATGGCCAATTACAGCTGTCTAGACTAGAGCGCTGGTCTGGTCAACCAGTTTACAGCTGCCATTATAATAAGAGGCATCAGCTATGTTCAGAAGAATATACTATATTCTTACTATAGCTGCATTAAGTATGCACATTTTCTTTACTGAGATAAAGTATCTGTATAAGTGTGGGAGAATAATTTATCCCACAATGCATTGTGCTCTATTTTATCTTTTATACTGAGTGTGATGGATGAATGTGAGATGTTGCAATGTCTATGGCTCAATATATGACTCATGATTTGACTGCCCAGAATTGAGACATAACGCAAAATCGTATTTATTTTTAAGATGTAAACTGGGACTCCACTTTTTTAAACATTAGGCTAAACATGCACTATTTAAAAACAAAGCAGGTAGTTGGCTATACAGTGTATATTGAGCAGTACTAAAGCTTATCACAACCCACTACAATGCGAGTAAATCATTCACATATGCGACTAAATCTTCAATTTGAGTTAATTGGGTTAATTATTAATTATTATTATAATTATTAGCCATTGGATATCTAACAGATTCTTAGATTTTACTCGCCAGTGTGTGTGTTAAGAGGCCAAGTATAAGTTTAGCATAGCATAGATAGTCTGAGTGTTCAGCGAGTGAAAATAATGTATGAGCGCTTGAGAGCTATGCTTATAATTGTGCTCTTACAAACTATTCCAACTAAAACATTCTGGGAAAATGTGTTTAGATAAAAACTGAAAGAGTTGTTGGAAGCTTAATGATGGTGACGTTGAATTTGTGGGACTGTGGTGTAGTTTGTTTATTTAGTTGTATTTTCCTAATACACACACACACACACACAGACACACACAATATCAGTAGTCTGGTAAGTAACCAAAAATGTTTTACTAGCCAATGGTTACTTGAAGCGAATTATCTTATTTCACCAAAGACAATAGATGCATGACATCTGGCTGCATCTCAAAAGAAGGAAGTGATCGTTTCCTGAAACTTCTTGGTCTAACAAATTTACAAGTGTTAATGTTTAGTCATTAATGGTCAAAAAGTCAGGGGGGAAAGTGTGATAAAATGAATATGTAGCCTATGCCTTGGTGTACAATCTTTTAGGTTAAGGACTTTACGTCAAAAGTTATTTGCAGAGAGGACATACTCCATTGTTTTAACTTAACCAGTGTTACTAAACTACACTCTATGACTTGGAACACCACAAAAGAAATTACAAAGGACGGAGTGTAGGGTTCAGATTTAAAAAAAAAAAAAAAAAACACATTATTAAAGTATCACTATATTCTAAGTCTTCTGAACAGACTGATATTGTCTATATTCAATGAAAATCTTCTCTCCTTGGTGGGCTCATGAGAGAACAGATTCATGAACGGATCATTTATTGTATGGCTTCAGAAGAATTATGATGTATGGTCCATACTTTTATGGTACTTTGAATTCTGAAAGCTTAACATTCATCCACATTAGAAAAGGAAGCCATATGGAATGATATGCAATGACATGACAACATGAGTAAATATTTGCAACAACCCTGAAGAACTCCTCAAACCATTTCCTCTTCTTATGAAATCCAACACCTATGTGTCATAAGTGAACCACTCATGAAATCTGCATCATAATGTGTGTCCTCTAGTCAGAAACCAGACTGTTCATTTAACAAAGTTTTGCTTACATGCATTTTAAATTTTGTGAACTTTTACAGTTCATTGAAACCAAAGGCCTTGTAAAGTCTATCAGACTGATGTTATTTTTCACAATCCCTTGTCTCTCACTCTCAGTAGAGCAAAAAGGATGGTACTGAGTGACATCCTTTATTCATCCATTCACTCTGCCAAAGTACACACACACACACACACACACACACACACACACACACACACACACACACACACACAGAAGGTTATTTGCTTCTGAAAACAGACTGCTCAGTATAATGCCTGATGGAAATCTAAAAGTGGGCCCACAATCATTAATACATAGAAAGAGCCGTTCATATGACTCTGATTAATTATTAACGGATGAAACAAGTAGCACACACACAGTATAAGGAATAGCCTTTAAAAAAAAAAAAAAAAAATCACAGGCACTTACACATACACAAAGACATTAAAATCACTTGCCCCTTCAAAGTCTTGAGTCCTGAGAGGTGGGTTTAAACACTCCCCCAACATTCATTGGTCTCTGACTGATATACGCAACGTTTGTCTCCACAGGGCTCTGACGAGGAAACATTTGACTAAAGCAATAACCTTTACATGTGAAGAGAGATTCTCTTCCACTCAGAGTTAAAGCAATAATTCATCCCACAAATATGAAAATTACACTGACAATTAAGGACAATAAATGGGGACTGAAGCTTTCAAGCTTAAAGGCAAACAAGCTCTAAAAAATACCATAATAGTAGTCCATTCCAAACATGCTTGCTATACAAGTTCTTGAGTCATAAAATAACTTTGTGTGAGGAATAGAACAAAATTTATTCTACACTGATAAACGCTGTTGAAAGCTGCAAACGGATTAAATGAGTCAGTTGAGCACAAGAATCCATCCAATTTGTAAAAGAATCATTCATTCATAGGTTTAAGTCATTTTTTAAGTTCCTCTTCACTCTTCACACAAAAACAAAAGTCTCACAATTAAAATAATGTTATCTTCTCAATATAATTTTATGTAGCCTTTTATGTAGCCTATATGACAGACTTGCGCTGCACATGTCGCACTTAACTGTATTTTCCATTTTTTAAGAGAATCCAGTCAATCAATTCAAAAACCATAAAGGCGAACAGTGCGCATCTGAAGTCTCTCAGCAGAAGGAAATAATTTATTGGCTTTAATATATCAGCCAAATTTTCTTATTGGGTCGATAACATCAAAAATGAGCATATATCGGTTGACACCAATATATCGTGCATCCCTACAAGATATTTATTTTAATTCACCCCCGTAAAAAAAAAAAAAAAAACTTTGAAGAACCAGGATTCCCATGGTCTTGGAATACCAGGATTTATGAGGAGGCCTTAGTTTAAAAGTGTGATTTCTAGACCTGTACAATTCATGTACATTAATAAAATCTTGGGCATTTTTATAATGAACACATTTGACAAGATATGCCAAGCTCTAAAATATTTAATGAGTAGAAATTGTGAATAAATATATTCTAAAAGTTATGGCTCCTTTGAATATTGTTGTGGACAAAGCAGGCCTTGGAGTAAAAAAAAGGTTCAGAACCACTGCTTTTGGTTTTGACAAGTGTTTAAGAGTGCGCATCTCAATAGAATTAACATTTACCACCAAGAGAACAGTGGAACAGCCAGATGGACCGGCCCCAAGCCATACACACCTCCCCCTTTGCTCCATTCTCATTCAAATTCCCTTTTGATTCTCAAACTTGACACACTCAATAGATAGATGATGAGAAAGCATGTCTTTAAGCTCATCTTTTCCCCCCTTCATTAAACCACAGCCTTTAAGTTACCCAATACGTTCCCGCTGCTAAGACTGATGGTGCTTTTACACAGCATGGTACGGCTCACTTTTTTTGGGGGGGTGGGGTTCCACTGAGTACAGTAGCTAGTTTTTAAGTACCTACCTCAGTTGAGGTTCCAAGCAAGCCGCCATACCAATACTAAAGCGTGACGTGTAAACACTGCAGATCACTGATTGGTCAGAGAGAATCCTCACTACCAGCGTAATTTAATTTGTGACACGAGACACCAAACCCGCTAGATTTAAAAAGTCAACAACATTTCAAATCATTTGTTTGCACAACTTTTTTAAACGACTTGCTTTAAACGACTGGTTCACGCAACTTGAAAAAAAGAAATGGCTGTATCGTGGTCAGTAGACGAGGTGTCGGCGCAACTATAACGATCAGTCTATAATCCCACCCACTTTGAAGCGGTACTAAACTGCAGTGGAAAAGCAAACCGAGCCAAAGTAAAGTGAGCCGAGTCGTGCCGAGCCATGAATGTCACAACCATTGACTCTGAATTTTGAGTGTCTACTTTAAGAGTGGACGTGCAACATGCACATGCAACAGTGAGTTTGTGGCATTCATAACTATCCAACAATAGAACGTCCTTTAATTGCCACCTAAACAATACCTGTAACGAAATATAATATCCATCACGGTGTGCTTGATGGTGACAGTTTGGCATCCTACACAAATCAATTCAATTGTGTGATCTTGTGACTCTTTTGAATTGCTAAACCCGTTTTTCTCCCACAACCTCAACATTTGCCCTTGTGTGAACCTTTGATCAATTACAAATCTGACGTGACCGCTGAACTTTACGTCAGCCAACTAGAACTCAAACACATAACAGCCCAGTCAAATGGACTTAAACAAACATTACATACGCAGTTTTATTTATGGGAGATTATCTTTACACTCTCAACGTGGGTCAAGGTTGGAAATTAAATTGCATCAGAAGCCTTCTGGAATTCATTACTGAAATAGTTTCAGGTTGCTCTTTTGTCAAGTAATGATTGTGTGTGCATCTTATGCCTGATTTCCATTTCCAGAGACAAAGTCATATCAGATTTCTGATAGTACCACACACAGAGTGCCACCATTTGTGCCCTTATCACATTTTGACCTCACTGACATATCTCTACCAACCATTGTTCTTCTCCATGCTAGTTCTTCTCCTAAATTGAGTAGAGATCTGTTTGATTCAATCTGAGGTGACTTGGCGACCTACATTTAACCTCATGAGATTAGCTTGCAACATTGATGATACCAATAAGCTCATGATGAAATATCAGAGATGTTGAAACTTTCCCCTGCAATAAAAAGCTGATAAACTAAATCAGATTCTCCTCATGAGAATGCACTATGAAAATGGACTATATAAATACAGCTAGAATTTTTACCCAAATATTTGTTTATTCAGAGTGTCGGTTTCCTCTCACGAATGGAAGCGGAGCTCTAATTTATCTTAAAGGGTTAGTTCACCCAAAAATGAAAATTCTGTCAGTAATTACTCATCCTCATATTGTTCCAACCCCGTAAGACTTTTGTTCATCTTCGGAACACAAATTAAGATATTTTTGATTAAATCTGAGAGCTGTCTCACTTCTCCATAGGCTTCTAGGTAATTGAAATTTGCCGGCCCAGAAAGTTAGTAAAGACAATGTTTAAAATAGTCCAAGTGAATACAGTGGCTCAACCATAAGTTTATTGAGCGACGAGAATACTTTTTGTGCGAATAAAGTTGAAAAAAAAAATGAATAAAGTTGTTATTTTTGTTTTCTTTGCACACAAAAAGTATTCTCGTCACTTGATAAAACTTATGGTTGAGCCACTGTAGTCACTTTTTTAAAATAGTCGACTATTTTAATGATGTCTTTACTAACTTTCTGGGCTGGCAAGTTTCAATTACCAAGAAGCCTATGGAGGAGTGAGACAGCTCTCAGATTTAATCAAATATATCTTAATTTGTGTTCCGAAGAAGAACAAAAGTCTTACGGGGTTGGAAGAACATGAGAGTGAGTAATTACTGACAGAATTTTCATTTTTGGGTGAACTAAAAAGGCAAACAAGCAGTGTGTTTCTAAAAGTCAGACCATCAGTGTTTATCTTACCCACTTTTGGTCCGAGTTGCTTGGTGACATTGGTTGAGAAGAAATATACAAACTGGCCAAATTGCTCTGAAAAACAAGCTACTCAATGTCTCAAAACCTGGTGATATGCCTGCCTAGAAAGCATCTGAAGGCATCATATAAAACACAGCGCATGCCTCGGATGCTCAAAAACTTATCTAGGTAGGCATCTCATCAGGATTTGATCCAGCCTGAGACAAGCCTAAATGACTGAGTGAAAGCACAAAAGTAATCTTCCAATAACTATCAAAATGATAAAACAAAGGATATATCCGCAACTGAACAGATGCTTTTTTAATTATATTTTTTTTCACCCCACATCCTTCATTGCGCACGTGACACGTGAGCGTGGCGATAAACTCAAACTGCGAGAAAAGCGAACAACGTAATAACTGAGACCCACTGGTCTGTGAGAGAAGGGTCTGTTTCGGTGTTGGAGGGTCACAAACCCCCTTTTCACTCAACAGCCCGTCTTAAATGTCCACAACTGTCTCAATCTGCAGGTCCGCGCGCACTACAACATCGCGAATGAATCACAAAGAGAGTGTGCTCGCACCACCAGAGTTCATGCTCGCACCACTAGAGTTAATGTTAATTCATTGTGTTCTTCTAAAGCTTCAGATGTACTTTTAAATGGATCCCTCTCTCTCTCCAGCCGGACCGTGTGGTCCACAGCCTGTAAATACACACAGGAAACACATACCTGCGCGTTTCATTCACCAGCTCCGGTTGCAAGTGTGCGATATCCTTCTGTGGTGTGAGCTCCCGGTTCACCGAGCAGCATGGAGAGCTCGGAATGGCTCCGTGGATTCGTGGATATGTGTGGTGTGACTTTTCCCATCCGCTCGTCTATGATAGAAACGCTGCTGCGCATGCGCACAACTACTGAACGGCCCCACGAGCGCTGTTGCAATATAGTCTCCAGTTACAAGGACATGAGGAGTTATGATGACTTTGAACGTGATGTTAAAACTTCACAGGGACCCTTTTAAGTTAATGCCATATGTTATTTACAACCCCATTGCCTTTTTAATGATAACGAAAAATGCGTGATTTAAAAATCAGGAAGTAAAAGTTCAACTGAAGTTGACTCCAGGCCAGCTCTGAAACGTGTTGAAAACTATTTTGGCCGAATTATGTGAATTACGAATTATTATAAATTCTATTTAATGTGGATAGGCTACTTTTTACTTCCAGTATTTTTCTTTCTTTAAGTAGGCATACATTTTCTCAGTAGGCTACTTTTGCTGTAGTCTACCCTTGAAAAGACATGATTTCTTATGCAAGATTACTTCTCAAGCCAAATTATTGTTTAAAAGTATGCTTAGACATCCTTAGGATGTTTTTTAGGGATGCACGATATATTGGCCGATAAATCTATCGATATGTTCATTTTTAATGAACCCGATGAGAAAATTGGGCCGATATATTTAAGCTGAAAAATAATGGATTATTTCCTTTTGCTGAGACACTTCAGATGCGCACTGTTCACCATGATGGTTTTGAATTGCTTGAAATATGATTGGAATCACTTAAAAAGAAAAAAGAAATACAGTTAAGTGCAACCTATGCAGCACAAGTCTGTCATATGGGCTACATAAAATTATAATGAGAACATTATAATTGTGTGCTTGGGACATGGCTTTAAATGTTGAGACTTTTTTTTTTTAAATCAGACTTTCAAAAATTATATAAAAATGTGGGTTTAGATTTATCGGCCAATATATCTGTTATTGGCTTTCAAATATAAAGAATTATCGGTTATTAGTATCGGCCAAAATCTTTATATCAGTGCATCCCTAATGTTTTTAGACTAGTTAATGTCTGCAGCTTCTTTTGTATTCACCAATATTCTGCTGTCTCCCATTCTCTCATTTCCAGTTGACAGCATGTGAAATTGCTGTGCTGTACCAGCAGAGATTAATTAGTGCCTTTTGTTAATAAGCATGAGTTCCAGTTACAGCAGCAAAGAGAACAAATTCCTGCATACTGAATCAGAGATTGACATATAAAAGAACACTGAAATGAAATACATTTTTTGAAAATAAGTCTTGGTTAACAACTTGTTCTGTTTATATGAATATTTCTGGTGTGCACAGGCATGCAAACACAGACAGTGGCCACAAAGTCCATAACCAAAGAAGCTCTTGGTAGAACATACGGAATAGCCGCATACATAAATCACACGTGACTCAAAGCGAAATTCAGTTGCTTCAAATGATTTTGCACATCTAATTTGGAATAATTATAGTCCAATTTGGACATTCTCACCACAACTGTGCATTTGTGAAATTACTGAAACATTTGTGTGAACATTCAACAGACATGCAGTTTACAATGGTTCACCTTTATATAGTGGGTGCGTCTTTAGTTTATGATTGACAGCAATGATCAGGATTTAATATATTTTTTTATGTATTGAAGCTGATATATTTTCATAGAGGCCAGGAGTGAGAGTAATAACTCTATCAAAAAACGGAAATTCCAGGAAACTCCCCACACAAGCATTCCAACTTTAAATAGGAGTGGACATCAATACAAGTGGAATCTCTCAGATCTCTATAGTCATGCGCTACAGGCACCATATGTCCAAAAACATTATTGCTAACATGATCCACGTGTCAAATCAATTAGATTCAAATGTGAAATTATTACCTTTTCAACACATTTTTTTTTTACATTGTAGTAAGTTCAGTATGATGTTTAGCACAGCTCAAAACAAGCACTTCCATTATTCATTCACTGCATAAATAAATTATTAATATGCTAACCTTTCTCTCTTTCTTGCACTCTCTTTTTAAACAAAGACTGGCATTCTATGTAACTTGCTTTCATCATCTTTTAGGGTTCGAAAGCCATAAGGACGGCTTTATCAGGAGCAGACACACCCATCACTGCCACCGTTAAAATCTCAGACTTCACCTATACAGGAATAGTACATTGTGTCATTGTACCTATTGACCTCTTTCAATTGCCCTTTCTCAGTCTAAATCACCAATTCATTTATTTTCTCAGCAAATGTTACTTATTGGATCATAGCAAGGGATGGTTTCAAGTGTCAAAGTCAAGAATTGCGTGATAATGCAACCAGTCCTCAACCCACTCTAAGCGGGATTCAAAACGGAGTCTCTTGCATGGGAGGTGGGTGTGCTAACAAGGACTCTAAAGACTGCAAACTCCAGCATCAGTCGTTAGCACACCTCTTGAGGCCAGGGGAGTGAGGTTTACACTCAACCCCCTAAACCTCAATCCAATCCGGGTCACGGCACTAAATGTAATGGGTCCTACTCACCGGCGTCTCCAGAGTGAGGCTGCGGTTTTAAGCGCCCTTGTTAGCGCACCTGGCTCCCACACCAGTTCAAATCCTGCTCGGAGCGGGGTGAGTAGGACCGGTTAGTGCGGTTACAATAACATAATTTGGTTAGATCTACGTATAGCAGGCTAAAAGCTAGATTAGGTTTAGTTTTAGAGCAGTTTCCATAAACAATGATTTTAAAAGGGATGGTTTTGAATTTTTATTTCACCCTTATGTTGTTCCAAACTTTTATGACTTTTTTTCTATTATTCTGTGTAACACAAAAGAAAATGCTTCTGTTTTTTTGTCCATGGAATTAAAGTGTACAGTGTTGTTGGCCACACTGACATATGTTAAATGAACAAAACAGTCATTTCAAATATCAAGATATCTTCTTTTTTTTTTTTTTATAAGTGTATCTTTCCCATATCACAGAGCCAAATCCTCTCCCTCTATCTGTTGTTTTTTCACTACTGCAGATGTAGAATGACCCATCTCTGTTTGAACAGATCACATGTGGGAACTTTAACCCACAACACAAGCAAACTAGTCCGCAGGCCTGTTTATCCACGCTGCACTTCTTCTCTTCTCAAGTCCCTTTCAAAACATCTCCCTGCAGTTCATGAGGAAAAACCACCTGTATCTTCTCCGGTTTCTGTTCCATTTATGATAAACAGAAGTCTATTTTTCTGCACACAAACCAAATATTTACATCGGCAGCTGAGGTGAGCAGTACTTTAACAGAATAATGTGATTAAACTGTGGATACGGTCGGTCACAACCTTTAACAGGGTGGATGGCTCTCTGATTTCAATTGGCATGGTTAATGTTGTATAAGCGTGTTCTAATATCCCTTCTGCTTATCTCAAAGTCATTTCCAGAATTCGTAACCCGAAGAACAGCACAATTCAAAAATAGTCTGTATCTATGGTTGTTTTAGTGATTCATTTTTATGTAAGAATGTTTTGTGTGATTCTGACAGTACTGGATAAAGCCAGGTGGAAAGATTCCAGTGTAGAGGCCGGATTAGTTCAGGTCAAACGACCATTGAATACAAATTGAACTCACTACCCCTGCATCACAAGACCTTCAGTACAACAAAAATATAAAGTGCAAATACTGTTATACATTTAGATAGCCAATACAGGACCACAACTGTCACCATGACGCTCACCAGAGACACGCAGAGAAGTTGTGCTCTTTTTTTCCGTTACTAAGGGGAGGCATGTGGAGGGAGAAGCATGTGACATGCTCTAGATAGTACAGAATGTAGTATAACACATCTGATTTAACTGCCTAATTCAGATGCACATATAGACCAAACTAAAGAATGTATTGCCCACTGGGGATTTTATGTTCTCTGACTGATCAAAGCCAAGAATGATCACTATACCCATCAACACGTATTGATCACAGATTGAGAAACAGGTTCTAGGTCCAAATATGTAACATATAAGCCAGACTGTCTTGTCCTCTGCTTTCTGTACAAAATAAAAATGGTGTAGAGCAGTGGTTCTCAACCAGGGTCCCTCAAGATGACTTATAGTAGCCTAAGAGTTCACCTAAAAATGAAAATTCTGTCATCATTTACTCACCCTCAAGTTGTTCCAAACCTGTATGAATTTCTTTTTTTTTTGCTGAACACGAAAGAAGATATTTTGAAGAATGTCAGTAACTAAACAGTTGACGGGGCCCATTGACCTCCATAGTACCATGGCACCAAATTAAGAAGCAAAACTTGCGATTGCTTTCAGACAGACTGTTTAAACAAACAGAGCAATGTTTTAATTCCACTGCACATGCACATTGCACCGTATTTACATTTTTTTGTAATGCAGACCAACAAATGGCTTACTTGTCTCTGCAAATTAGACATCACAAAATTATGCACTTCTTCTGCTTTTATATATCTATACATATACGTTTGTTGTGATGGTCATGCGCGTCATATTTATTGCATATGGAGGGGGCTTTTCATCTTCACATGCACCCTGTCACCCTTCAGTACACCAGGAGGTGGAGCCTGCACCCGCCTCTGCTGTGATTGGTGGACAGGAGGTGACTGTGTGGCCATCTGTATCTGATTTAAGGAAGGGATTTGAAAGTGTAGGGGGTGGTTGCTTTTCAAAAAGCTTGTGAAGGAAATGAGAGATCTGCTGGCTGCTGGCTTTGACCTTTAACAATGTGCTCAAGAATATGTGTATGTAGTAAAACATGGGAAGAGAACAAGGGTCTTGAATTCTTTAGATGTGATGATTCCTGATGGGATTTGATCACGGCCTGAATGAGTATATGGATACTGACCTGTGACCTCTGTTAAGACTTCTTATAAATCACTTTGAACCCTTCACAGAAGTGTATTTATACAGATACATACATGTGATTAGTGTGTTTGTAATGCATTTGTGTGTGCTTGTGAAAAGTGTTTTTGCATGACATGTTCCTCTTGGTGTGGGGAAGTTTTAACCAGAACCAACAGGCTGGAGTCGGTTTCAGTGTGTGTGTGTGTGTGTGTGTGTGTGTGTGTGTGTGTGTGTGTGTGTGTGTGTGTGTGTGTGTGTGTGAGAGGTGTTCTCACTATAGTCCTTGTGGAACAGTGCATGACATAGTAAGTGAAATGCTAATATACTAATTATAGCAACAGTGCTGCAGATTTTCCAATGAGTTGAAAAGGACAATCAGCTTGAGCACATGAGAATCAGTTTGTCATTCAGTAATTCTATGTTTTTCTCAATGTAACAAATCTACAGAATGAATGAAAGTTGCACTTTATGGAGTTTATAATGACCTCATCTGTCAAGGACAAATTAACCCTGTGAAGCCTGATGTGTGAAATAATAGTCAGAGAAATTAATAATAAAATAGAACAGTTTATTGAACCTTTAGACAAAATATTTTAAATATATATTTTTAAAAAAATTGTGTTTTTGATTAGTAACAAATTTGATAAATCAGGCTCATGGAGCTCATACTCTGGGAGGAAAAAACAGAGGCTCAAACTGAGGAAAAATATGCAATCTGGTGCAGTTGTTGATATTTATATGGCAAAAAGTAAGATAAAAATCGTGATAGCTTAGGGCTTTTCACACTTGATAGTTAACCCTAGGTCATTCTAAACCCTGGGTAAACGGAATCCTGGGTTATTTTTATTCACGTTTCACATTGCTCATAGCCTACCCGAGTAAACATTTAATCCTTGGTATTCTTAAACTGCCGTTTTACACTGCACATTCCTAAACCCATGGGTTAAAGTTCTTTTTTGCATATTTGCTGTGTCAGTGTTACTGACTGGACGGACGCGGCACGTGATCTGTTTACATGTAGGGGCTTGCGCATCCTCATATTACACATTGCTTACTGTAATATCATGTTTTTTTTTTTCTGAGTGAACTTTTCAAACTATAAATGTAAGAATGAAATGAAAATCTCTTCTTCACTTCAATTGTCCCGTTTTCCATCGGAGTTTGACATTTTTCCTATCAAACGCAGAAACGATATTTAGTCTATATTTTGGGCTGGATGAAAATGACAGGTGTTTGCCGGATCTGGGGTAGGCTTTATAGGGTTAAAGCACCATTAAAGTAGTCCATAAAATATTGCGCATAGGCCTATCTCAGATTTATGTTCCCTTGATAATCTTCCTCTCTGCCAAAGCTCGATTCTTAATTGTGTCCACGTTCGAACACACAGAACAGAGAATGAGATTTAGAATGGGCAGCAATGGGGAATATTTTGCAGGAATAATGACTTAAAGGGATAGTTCACTTTGAAATTAAATTTTGGTATGTTTTAGCTTACCTCAAGTACATCCAAAATGTAGGTGTCTTTTTTTCCGCAGTAGTTTCAATTTTGATATTTTTAGGTCAAACCGTTCTTGTCTGTCAGTCATTTAATGCAGGTCTATGGTCACTGTCTCAAAGAGCATGCACAGAGTCCAAATTAAAACAATTCCCCATCGTCCAAATTAAACAATTCCCCTTTGTAAGTACACATTGATGGCCTAAGACACGAAACGAGCGGTTTGTGTGAGAAAACGAACAGTATTTATATCGTTTTTACCTCTTATACACAGCCACGTCCAAGTGATCTGAGGGCGCTCGCGCATCCTGGTGTGTGACGTGTACGCAGACTGGTGCATAGATATATACACTAGATGTCGCCTTAAAGACATTCGTTCCAATGAACTGCCGTAGACAAGGCAACATCTAGTGTATATATCTATGCACCAGTCTGCGTACACGTCACACACCAGGATGCGCGCGCGCCCTCAGATCACTTGGACGTGGCTGTGTATAAGAGGTAAAAACGATACACTCTTAACCCGAATTAGTTGACTTTACTCGCAAATTGCGAGGAAACCCGTTGCCTTATACCACTTTAGTTTTTACACAAGCAGAAACTAAACATGTTGAGTTGTATTAACATGGAACCCTAACCTTTTACACAAGCTGAAACTAAACATGTTGAGTTGTATTAACATATATCCCTAACCTTTTACACAAGCTGAAACTAAACATGTTGAGTTGTATTAACATATATCCCTAACCTTTTACACAAGCTGAAACTAAACATGTTATGTTGTATTTACATGGTTTAGGATAATAGGTTTACTATTGGGTACCCAGCATGCATTGCAAGTGTCACCATTGTTGACATTCATATACAATTCCGTTGGATTTTCTGCTGGAAAATAACAGCAAAAGTCAAGTGCTACTGACTTTAGTGACTTATAATCTCTATTGATAACAGCATTAATAGGCAGTTAAAATCGATTGATCAGTTTACTCTTGGCTTTTTGCTATAATTATTGTGCCTTTCAAAGTCACAGTTTAAGCAGCTAGAGAACATATAATGTTTAAATGTCAAAGGCAAGAGCCCAACTAAAGGCAACACCTTTCACCATCATGGTGACTACAAATGAAACAATAAATAATCAACATCTAAACCTCTGTTGATTCTCAACAAGATCTTTTGTAGACGTCTGACAGAAATAAAGTCAGTCTGTTTAGTAATAAGTTAAGCTGGTAATGTTCGACTCTTTGGTTCAAAATTTAAATGGCGCACTCTGCGCACTGTCACCTGTTTAAATAGGCCACGCCCCTCCCTTACAAAAGCTTAACATAGCGAGTTATCTTAGCTTAAAGCTCCAATATGTAGGAATTTTGTAATAAAATTTCCAAAAATAACTTGCACAGTGTGATATATTTCCTCCAGTTGTGTACTTACAATATCTCAAAAGTCTCCAAAGATTTTTTATTTCAGAGAAATTCCGATTTTAAATAACTGGCCGTCCCGGAAAAGAAATGTCGCTCCTCAGTGACGCAATATCTCTTTTTTCCGGTGTGGACCATGTGATAGGATATTCCACCACACCGGATTTTTTTTTTTTTTTTTTTTTTTACAACAACTTTATTGAGGGTTTTTTTCTTATCACAATAAACAATAAAGACGTCTGACAAAGAATAAAAAAAGAATAAAATAAAAAATATGACCCACCACACCGGAATATCGCATGGTCAAATGCGGAAGTGGTGGTTATAGCGTTATAGCCATAGACTGTATGGTTATAGCTGTTATGGATCACGAACTCTTTGGCGAGTATGGAAGTGCCAACAAAACGAAAGCGTCCATATTCGGATACACTCAGACTGTGTGACAAACGGAGGAATAAAACCCAGATAAATATCGGCCAGGCGTTTTCGAGATGGAGAGAGCTGCGCGTCAATCTTGGACTTGACAGAGACTCTGCTCTCGCGAGTGTATTGATAGACAGGTAAGACATGCAACTGTCAATAATAGCACTTATAAACAAAGTTATATTGCTCTTTGTACTTTGGTAAGGCTTTTTATCACGTGTGGTGACCGAACTTATGGCAGTACAATTAAATACAATCGGATATGATGTTAAAAAAATATATTTAGTCATTACTTGCAAATGTTCGTTCAAATTTACTTTTAGATATTGGTTTGAACACGTTACACAACACGGCATTAACCATAAAAACGTAAAACTGCACAACATTAACCAAACAAATCATTTGACAAATAGCTGTAAGTTGTAACGGGATAATATAGCATAACATTTCACGTTCCTTGCAGTTCATTAATTATGATGAAATAAAATAATACGATCAGACATACAGGTAATACAAAAACGAATAAATTACCTCATCCGTGATCATGATTCATTAATTCCATGTAGATATATCGCTAGATGGTGAAAACGCATTAAAAAAAACGACATCTCCCATCGTCACCTCCTTCATAGCGTCATCAAGCTTCGCCTTTGTTATTGTTGAAACTGCGCCCTCTTGTGGTCAAATACCAAAGTCGCATACTGGAGCTTTAACATGATTAGTGCAATGAATCTTTCAGCTAAATAGTACAAACAACTAATGTTGTTTAGTAATGATAGCAGGTTTTTACTAAACATAAAAGAATAAGTAATGATTACTCGTAAGTTTAATTAGAAACAAAATCTGGGTTTACAGTGTATAAATACTGTTCGTTTTCTCACACAAACCGCTCGTTTTGTGTCTTAGGCCATCAATGTGTACTCACGATGGGGAATTGTTTAATTTGGACGATGGGGAATTGTTTTAATTTGGACTCTGTGCATGCTCTTTGAGACAGTGACCATAGACCTGCATTAAATGACTGACAGACAAGAACGGTTTGACCTAAAAATATCAAAATTGAAACTACTGCGGAAAAAAAGACAACTACATCTTGGATGCCCTTGAGGTAAGCTAAAACATACCAAAATTTAATTTCAAAGTGAACTATCCCTTTAAATTTTGGTCCGTTGCTCGTACTATCACAGACTTCAGAAGACCTGAAGTATCATGCACAAGCCACGTGAAACACTTTTATGGTCCATTTTTGTTCCAGTTAAAAAACAGAAGCAATACTATATCCAAAGTGCTTTGTTCAAGGTTATAATAGTGATAAAGCAAGACTCTAATCTCTCCATTTCATAAGCCACCCAGTTTACATCTCTCTCAACGATTTACAGTCTCCACTCAAGCAACTGGAAATCATTAAGAAACACACGAGGCCTTATTTAACCCTTACTTAAAATTATAGCCTATAGTTAATAATTCAGTAAATTAAAGTTAATGTTTATAAAAAAATATATATATATATACAGTATATATATATATTTTTTATTATTATTATTAAAACCTTAAAAGAGATACAGCAGGATGCTAAGGAGAACTGTGACCCAAGAATAATCCGTTTCAATAGGAAGGGCCTTTTATAGGCTAGCCTACTTGCTTAAAGTAGCCTATTAACAATCAATTAGATGACAAAAGGTATGACTGCTTTTAAACAAAGCTTTGATCATGGTGATAATTTAGAGGCCGTAGAAAATTGTATGTTAAATATAAATCTGGATATCATATATATAAAACTTGAGGATCAAATCCGGACTAAGCAGAGACAGAGCGCCGGATGCGGATTATGTTACCATGGCGACATCTAGTGGAGATCAGGAGTTATTACAAAGTCGGTTGCAGGCGGTGCTGTGAGTGAACTTGATGTCCAAAAATACGACTGATAAATTATTATTATTATTTTTTAATCTGTCACTGTTTACTTGCAGATGAATGAAAGTAAACAGATGTTCAGATCCTCACACGGGTTTTCTGTCGGCTCAGGATATTTCTCGAACTGTCTGTAGCTGCTGGGTTTCTTTCTTCCTGTCCGACTGGCAGCTGCAGGCTCATTCTCAGCATCAGATGTTCACAGCAGGTGCCGAGCAACCCAGAGAAATGATGATTCATATTTCAACTAAACAACATTGACTCTTATGGAAGCTTGTTTCCGCCAAAAAAAAGAAAAGAAAAAAGAAAAGTAAAACAAACATAATTGCGACTTTTTAATCTATTTTTTTTCCTCAGAATTATGAGATTGCGTAAACGCGCAATTGCGAGTTCATATTTAAAAAGAGGGGAAAAGTCAGCTCACATTCATTCTGACATTTTCTTACAATTGTGAGTTTATTTCTCACAATTTTGACCCATATCACGCAATTCTGATAAAAAATAAAATAAAAATAAATAAAAAAAGAATTGGGAGATGTAGCCTAGGCTAGGCCTAAACCCGCAATTGCGAGAAATTATTCAGTGGCGGAAACAATCTTCCATAGTAAAAAATAAATAAAATTGGTAACACTGACAGTCGACTCAATCTTCACATGAATCTTACCTTGTTTGCAACCACCCCCCTCTAGTGGACAAGATGAGTCGGCTGGTAGGACTTGAGTAAAAATGACAAATAAAAGGCAGGTTATGTCATAATTACACCTTACTTTACCTTAGCTGCCCTTATTTTGGGCACGTGATGTGTGAATAGATATCATAAGATAAAAAAATATTGATTACTTACCTTTGCACCTCTGTACTTGCTATCTTATGTACATAAAAGACAATACATTTATTCATTTCATGCAAATACTTTTATACAAATTCTTCATAAACACATTAAATGAAATAAAATAACAACTCACCCAAGAAAATTCTTTAATATCCCTGAACTATGAATATAGCCTACACAGGTTCCAAAATATTGGAACATGTTAAAGACATGCATGAATGCCATTATTTGCTACATTAGTTCATCACATGAATGATCATGTTCAACAAATATTTGACTGCCAGAAAGTTTTCAAATATATTTTTGACTTAATTTTGAACAATATTATATTTATTTATTTATTTTTATAATATTAATTTACTTTGTTTACAGTTATTTAGTTAGAACAGTTAAAGTGAAAATCTTTTTAATGTCAAGCTTTTAAATGTTGTTTATATGTCTATGTGGTGTTTTTAATATGCTTTAAGACAAACCATGTGCAAATTCATAAGTCAACACCATTGCTGAGTATTTTCTCCTTAAAACTGCCGTGAACCAAAGACAGTCAAGTCAAGTCATCTTCATTTATATAGCGCTTTTAACAATGTAGATTGTTTCAAAGCAGCTTTACAGAGATAAGCGTATAATTTAAGGTAACAGAGATTGTTTTGGCTTCTTTAATAAAGTTATTTTCCAGCTAAAGTTAGTTTTGATCGATTCGCTTCTGTCGCAATGATCATTTGTTATTAAATTAGGGGCCGCTAAGATGACACCATTCTCTCTACACAGACTTTAAATAAGAACCTGTGAGAAACGCTGATGGCGTTCACATGCGCATTTAGAATTGGTTCTATAGTTATGTGCGTTTGAATATATGTGCGCAGGCAGTGGCGGCTGGTGCTAAAAAATTTTGGGGGGGCGTGACAAACTGAATTATTAATCCAGGACTGAATGTAGGCTAATTGTTAAATAACAATATAACAGTGATAATAATGTAGCTATCATTAGCCTAAAGTTTAGCTAAAACCTCAGCCGGTTGGGAAATATCCAATTGCCAAATAAATCTGAATATTTGGGCTAAATGACGATGTATGGTATAATCTGAGTATTTAATTATTATTTATCTATTTGAATAAAAACAACAAAAAAACTTTATTTAATAATAATAAAAAAAAAAAGAATATCCTGATCAATATTGTCCTACAAACAATGTTCATATTGAAGGTTATAAAAACAAACAGTGTAACCTTTCTGTCTATCTGCATTCTGCAGTCTATCCAAAAAGGGGGTCACATTACATTCTAACATTGCAACATTACAATCTAAAAACAAAATAATGCTTTATAAATAAGTAGTTAAATTTACTAAACTTAAAAACAAATAAAAATAAAAACAAAGCTAATATCATAAAAATACACATGTAGGTTTGAAATTCTCTAGCACATTTATGTTCACCAACAACAAATATTCAACAACAAATGTTTTAGCTAAATATATTTATAATTTAGTGCTAATGTATATTTTAGTCAGAATAATTGCGCTCCTATTCTATTGCGCTCCGTCTGTTCGGCGCGCATGCACGCGGCGGCGCTCGTTCACGGAAGTTTAGCTTGCAGAAAGCTCGTTCACTCAATATTTCCAGTTTGCTGTCGACTCGACAGCAAACTGGAAATATTGACTTTCAGATGGAGAATATGTAAGTGAATATGTGTGAAATGTAAGTTATGCACTGAGGAAATTATTGGATGTCACTTCAGCTTATGGCTAAATATTATTAGAGGTATATTTTGTTTCCACCAATCGCTGCACAAGTGAAGTTTACGTATGATGACGTAAGCACGTTAGTGCGAGCCCTCCCGGAACCCATAGAGAATGCATTGCAGTGCCTGCAGTTCGAAAAAATCTTTGAATGTAAGTCTATGGGAACAGGGCCGGATTAACAATTTCCTGTGCCCTGGGCAACAAGACTCAAGGCCCCCCCGTAGTTAGGGGGGTTCGGGGGCATGCTCCGCCGAGAAAATTTGGATTTCTCTGACCTACATATGTGCAATTTAAGACTTATGAAGGCCAAAAAATTATAAGAAATAGGCTAGCTTTAAAACCTTGTCATTAGATTATTTGTCTGCTCTCTCCTCATCTTCATATTTCTTATTCTCTCAGTATTCTTATACTGGCCTATTTCTACCTCTCCTAAAGCTGAACTTTGACTGATAGTCTTTTCATTTTCGTCTGTGTCAGTGACGAAAATAAACATAGGCTCAACTGATATTTATACGTTTTATGAATCATTTTCTTAGACATGTTAATTTACTCAAGGCTACCAGGAAAGCTGTATAGCTGTAAAGTCAGTATTGACATTAGGAACCTTCTGCAAGCTTTGGAATTTGAAAACGTCTGTTTTTAAATGTTAAAAGTAATTTTAAATAATACAAATTATAGACTACGTTTACCGCAGTTGGTGGAATTGGCAGATGTTCCCTTAAGCATCGTGCGCTGTGGAAACGCGTCAAAGCATTCTCAGGTATAATTATGCAGCATTAATGCACGAATGATTTTGAACGAATATTTCATCATGTCGATATACAATGGTCACATAATGTTAAAACTAATCTTGCTATTGATATCTTTGTTAGACTACCGACCCTATAGAACAAATGTCCGGCTAATATCGAAACTGAAACGAACTTTACCGCGCTCAACCAGCGGGAGTGCATTTCACGAATTAGTAATCGCTGGCGTTCAGCGGGGAGGGAGGAAAGTTGCGTGAACCCGCGTAGATGCACTTTATGCAGTGAAGAAGATCGTAAAGAGTTTGATAACTTTATTAAATTTCTGTGTATTTCCTACCTGTCAGGGCCCCCTAGATGTCATGGGCCCCTGGGCAAGTGCCCAGTTGCCCTAATGGTTAATCCGGCCCTGTATGGGAAGACTCTGGGCGATTCTCAGCCAGAGTGAAATCGCCCAAAAAGAGGCGGTACTCCACAGAACGTGACTTGGCGCTGATTGGACTATATCCAGAGGCAGAACAACAGTGAGTGACTGCTGCTAGCGTAACTCTGTGGTTGAATGAGATTGATTGAAAAAGTCCCTTTCACACTTTGGTGGTGGTGGTGGGTCGCCCGATCGCCCTAATGAAGAAACCGCCGCTGTGCGCAGGTTTGGAATTCCCTACAAACCAAGCCTAAACAAAATACTGGTCTTTCCTTATACATTTTGATACAGAATTTTATTTTATTTTGTCACTTCTGGGTAGGTACGTGAAACGAATTTTCCCGACAACGCTTTATCTGTAGAGTGGTAAAGGGATCCTCCATAGGGAAAGACTAGTTGGCACTTCAGCACTGCGTTGTCATCAGGTCCAGGCGAAGGTCCTTCATCAGATCTGGATACGGCCTGGATCCGGCAGGCTGCGGGAAAACCTCGGGATAAACAAAGACACTAAAATTAGCGTAGATGCCATTCTTCTTATGATGTAACAAGTACATCAGGATTTATGGGAAGTGTTCCCGGTTCCGGCTGACCTAATCTATGCAGCCTAACATTGAATTATAGAAGTCTATAATGTATTATGTGAATGCTAGGTCAAAGAGATGTGTCTTTAATCTAGCTTTAAACTGACAGAGTGTGTCTGCTTCCTGGACAATGTTAGGAAGACTGTTCCAAAGTTTTGGTGCTAAATAGGAGAAGGATCTACTGCCAGCAGTCGATTTTGATATTCTAGGTATTAGTAACTGGCTGGAATTTTGAGATCGCAATAGACGTGAAGGACTATAATGCGTTAAGAGCTCGCTCAAGTTCTGCGGAGCTAAACCATTAAGTGCTTTGTAAGTAATCAGCAATATTTTAAAATTGATGCGATGTTTAATAGGGAGCCAGTGCAGTGTTGACAGAACTGGGCTAATATGGTCATACTTCCTGGTTCTGGTAAGAACTGGAGATGCTGCGTTTTGAACTAGCTGTAGTTTGTTTATTAAGCGTGCAGGGCAACCACCCAGTAGAGCATTACAATAAGCCTTGAGGTCATGAACGCATGAACTAATTGTTCCGCATTTGTCAGTGAGAGCATATGGCGTAATTTAGATATATTTTTAAAATGGAAAAATGCGATTTTACAGATACTAGACACGTGACTTTCAAATTAAAGATTGGTATCTAAGAGCACACCAAGGTTCCTAACCGACAACGAAGACTAGACAGAGCAGCCATCAAGTGTTAGACAGTATTCTAGGTTATTACGGTGTGGGAGTTTTTTGTCCAATAATTAGAATCTCTGTTTTTTCAGAATTTAGAAGTAGGAAATTACTAGTCATCCAATTTTTTATATTAGCTATGCATTCCGTTACTTTTGTGAATTGGTAAGTTTCGTTATATAGAAATATACAGCTGAGTATCGTCAGCATAACAGTGGAGTCTCAAAAACGCGGTTTGATATCGCTGGTGTTTGTGTTTCTGACGTCATAAACTACCTTGTTACCAATAATGTTAACGTGATCGTCAAAGAGTGGATCTCTGAGCTGGTGTGAGTGAGTGGGGGTGGTAATTTGTGAGTAATTTGGGAAAGTAATGTGTTAAGTTACTTTTGTGCTTTTTGCTTATTTTTTAATAACAACAAAAAGTTATATTTTTGGGAAATGTAAAGGACATTTTACACCAAAAGTGAAATGAATAAGCCTCAGGCTGAAGGAAATGCAAATTCACGTCTGTACAGTAGAGGGTGCAGCTCAAACAAACCTTTCAACTGGTCTGCTATTCTGGATTGCAGAAAAAAAAAGAACACAAAAGTGAATGTTTATCATAGTAGGTTTGCATCACAGACATTGATTAATAAAGTGAGATTAAATACATAAGGACCAGGTTTCACAGACAGGGTTTAGATTAAGCCAGGATTTGGCCTTAGTTCAATTAGGGCATTTAAGTAGCTTTTATAAATGTGCCTTAGAAAAAAAAACATTACTGGTGAGCATCTTGAGACAAAACAATGGCACTGTATGGCACAATAAATGGGAAAACAAAGTAACTTGCATTACTTATTTAAAAAAGTAATTTAGATATTTTGCTGTCAATTTTAAAGTCATGCTTTATTTTACTAGTGAAAAGGTAATCTGATTACGAATATCTTTAAATTGTAGTATAATTGAGTTTTACTGACATTCAACATTCTGAGCTGACTTTGCACACTAAAATGTTAGTTTTACTCACAAAAAAACTTGCTTTTAGGCCAAAAGAATCTGCAGTAACCCACTAAATCTATTGTTTTCCATTCTGCCTAAAGAACACTTTGCATAAAGTGAAACTCCTTTGAGTGCTGATTTATATGCTGGCTTTCCCATAATACAACAACTATGACAGAGAAAACTACTTTCAGTGAGAGCTGGTAAAGGTCAGATGAGGTCAGCGTTTTGACTGTAGACCTGCAGGATTAAATTAGAATAGATTAGATTAGATGAGATTAGAGGGATACGATCAGAAAGTCTTGTCAGATGCATGTGTCCTGAAAAGCCAAAGAACAATAAGTCATCAGCATATTCAGCCTTTAAGATGATAGGGATTCAACATTACAACACACTAACACTGATGGCCATTTTTTTGTCTGTAAACATGGTTTGAAATGTAAAAGATTTTTATTTACTTGGAACGTTAAAACATTCAGTTTTAGTTTAAACGGTTTTCAAATAGAGTTTTAAAGCTGTCAGAGCCTGAAAGACTTCTTTTATAGGCAGATAGAGAAAGAAAGAGTGAGAGAGGGAATGGTCTTCTCTTCGACAGTGGTCCTGACAGACTCTGAGTCCATTCTGATGAGGAGATTAAAGGCCCCAAATTCAATAAATGCACCCAAGTGCGTGCACGCACACACACACACACACACACACACACACACACACACACACACACACACACACACACACACACACACACACACACACACACACACACACACACACACACACACACACACACCTCAGTGTCACACAGATACGCTCACTGACACATAATTAAGATAAGTGGACAGGGGCATTATTGCAGCCCCACAGAGACAGACAGGTGAGAGCAGCAAATTAACCCCTGTGTGTGAGACAGAAAGGCAGAGGGAGATCACTGGGCTAAAAAGAGACAGGTAAATTGACCTTTGAACGAGAGTAAGAGTGCGTGTAATTGAATAAAAAAAATAAAAGCATGCAAGAGGGTTTCTGTCTGACATTGATAAAATGGCTTCTCATGACTCAAAAACATATTTCAGAGATAATGATGAATAATAATGGATGGCATTTTATTTAAGGGACACTCTCAGCAGGAGTGTTCTGCTCAACTGCCTGGTGTCTAAATTAATTTACATAATACACCACGGCTGCATATATATCACATCTGGGCAAAACTTACAACTTCATTGATGAAATAGCAAAATTGGGTCATATATACACAGTTAATGTATAGCTTCTTTAAAATAATCAAATCAAATAAAGTCCCAGATTATTAATGTGGTTTTGTACTGTATTGTATAGATAATTTGGTATGTCTAATGAAGATTTACTTGTTTTTTAAGTGTCTGTTTCACACAGAACATGATATACAGTAAGAGCATATAGCCATGACAACTGAGGACATCTCTCTTTATCACTTTCATTCTCTAGTTTTGTCATTGTCCATCTTTGTCTTCTGTTTTTCTCTGACAGTGTCCTGTGTCCCGTCTACACATCAGCGTGTGAGAGTGATGTGTGGGGAGGTCTCGGATGTCAGGCCGTTGTTTAAAGTGCTATCTGTGGCCTCAGAGGTATGCAATATTAACCACCACTCACCGGAGGCTCTCGTCCATCCCTTTCTGTCTTTACAGTGTTATCAAAAAGAAATGCTATATATTTTGTATATACCCTAGACCTTTTGTATTTTATGCATATTTGTATTGGTTAATAATGTAAAATATGGGCACTTTTAGAAGGAGTTGTTAAAAAAGAAACACATTTGAACCTTTTCCTTTTTATTATAAAAAGGTTATTTTCTCCACTCAATACTTCAGTCTGGGGACATCCTTATATATATATAACAAAATAACAATAACAAGTATCAAATCAGCATATTAGAATGATTTCTGAAGGATCATGTGACACTGATGACTGGAGTAATGACTCTGATAAAAATTCAGCTTTGCATTACAGAAATAAATGATATATTATAGTATATTCAAATAGAAAACCATTCTTTAAAAATGTAATAATATTTTACAGTATTACTGTTTTTTTTCTGTATTTTTGATAAAATAAATGTAGGCTTGATGAGCATAAGATACTTCTTTCAAAAACATTAAAAATTGTAATGTTTCCAAACTTCTGACCAGTAAAATGAATGCTAAAAAGGTCCATATTAAGTTTCCTTTTAAAGAAAGTAGTGTAGTTAATATAATTACGGTAGTTTTTATAAGAACAATACATGTCCTAAAGTATGTCCTGATTTGAATTGCGAAGAAAACGCTTGTGTGTGTGTGTGTTAAAGACTCCTCTGTGACTGTCTGAGTAAGCGTCTGCTTCTAAACTGTTCTGCATCTGTTCCTGCTTCAATGGGTTAGCATGACAGCAGGACAAACCCATCACTACCACGCTTAAGAGCAGCAGAGGAGGATTTGAAAGTTGTGATACACAGAAAGGGGATGTGAGTGGATTACTGTGGGATTCCAGACAGGGATATTTAAAAGAGACGTCTCTGGAAGAACAAAAGATTGCAGGATGTTAAACTAAGAGTCTCTTTGTAAACACAGGTTTGGTAATTTCAAATTGATTTTAAGACAGAAGGCTAATGGAAACGAAATACACGTTGGCTCACACACGGTATGCAAATATTGGACATTTTCTCTGATTTGGTGGGAGGCCGCAAGCGAGGGCACGCTAGCTAGCGGAGGTTAGCGTGGACTCATTAGCTTGTGCAGGTTAGTGATGGCTACTTAGCTCACTCTATAGGGGGTCTCTCAAGTCAGCTGGCTAATTACTCCCCATTCATCTCTTCTTAACAGTCAATTAAATAATTAATGTTTGATAAAGGTGCGATGTCAGGCTGATCTCGTCTGTGAAATATTAATTAGATCAGGAAAGTAATTTATGAGAGTAGATTAGTGGAGTAATTTCCCTCACCCATGAAAGAAAGAGCCAGAGTCTTGGACTTTGATTGTGGCTTTGATTTTATAGTAATTTTATAGAAATATTTTGAAAAATGAATGAATATGCAAATGAGCCCCGCCTCCACTCACTCACACCAGCTCAGAGATCCACTCGCTCAACTCATAAACAAGTTGATGTATTAGAATGGTAATGCATTTTATGTATCACTCTCTACACTGTAAAAAGAGATCAGTTGACTAAAAAAAATGAGGAAACCGATTGCCTTAAAAAATTAATAAACTTCATGTATAATTGAAAAAAATAAGTTATGTGAACTTGACAATTCCACATAACTTATTTTTTTCAATTACGCATGGCTTATTTACTCAATAATTCGAAGGCAACAGATTTCCTTGCTTTTTTTAAGTTATATCAACAGTGTACCTCTTTGGACACAGCTGTAATTAATATAATTAGCCTTTGGCTTGACTACGTTATCAAACAGCTAATAATGTGTTGCAAATGTTACACAAACCATGTTCTCGTTCGCCATCTTAGAGTCAGAGAGCTGCCTTTTAACAATCAGCATCCTAGGAATGCTTTTAACAACTTAGGCATATAGTTCATCATAACATTGTAATATAGATCATAATATACATTGCTAAATGTAGGCTACCCAATATTTTCATAAACAGAAAAATATACCAGGATAACCTGGCTTCTCTTGAGACTCCCGTGCTTCGCAGCATAGTAATGATGATACGCTAAAGCCTGCCTACATGTTGACGTGATTAAGGTAGTTTGTGACGTAAAAAACGTCAATTTCAAACCGCGTTTTTGAGACTGTTTTTGGTTAACTGCAGTTTCAAGGAGAAAATACTCAGCAATGTTGTTGACTTATGAATTTTCTTAAAAGGTATTAAAAACACCACATAGACATATAATCAATATTAAATGTTTGATTTTTACCACAGGGGGTCTTTAATAGTTTTAATTACTCCATCACACTATTTGCTCCAGTTTGACAGAATGACTCATCAAATAACTCATGTACATCTAATAAGTACAGTAATATAATTGGATGTTGATTGTATAAGCTGTAGAGCAGCATGTGAGGAGAGGCAAAGTGTTGTGTCTCCACACCGTTCTCTATCAAACACACAGTCACTTACACACAAACAATTGTTCTCTGATTCTGGGAAAGGATAATATCAGCAGGAAGTGGTGGCAAGGGCCTTAGATCAATGTTCTCTTAATAACAGCACAGTACAGATCAGGACGAGGCTCTTCCTCGGAGCACCGTTAACTCGCACACACAGCACTGCTGGGCAAATGAGAGAAAGATTAGGGGAGTTTATTGTGTGTTCACTCACAGTAAGTTCGGGCCCAAAACTTGCTCCAGGCTGCAAGTTGAGGAGAATACCAAGGCAACAAATGACTGTGCGTTCGTGTGTGAATGCTTTTCGATTGCTATGGAAACGCATCTCCGTGGGCAACTGGCACCCTGAGAGAGTTATTGGATTAGCATAAAAGCTTCTTTCACAATAAAAAGCACTTTTATTGCTCTGATCGTTTAATTTCTAATGAAGTTATGGCCAGTGGGAGATCTCTGACCCGACCCTGCATGGTCTGTTCTTCCTCTTTGGCTCTTTCTTTTCATCATGGAGTCCTCTCACATAACAACAGCTAAAGTTTATTTAAAAAAGACATCATACCAAACACTTGGACATTGATGAGAGAGGTTTGAAAGTAAATATATGGATAGACAGACAGAGAGACAAACAAACATATAAAGATATGTAAAAGCAAATATTGTCAAAAGAAACATTTTAAGAGGTTTGAAAGTTGACAGATGCGACAGGACAGACAGATGTACTGTAAAATATTTTTCTGAGTCTGTCAGGCTGCTCTAAGATATTGAGATCCGTTTTGTTGTGTCTGAGTGAATCTAAACCCGCTCTGGGTTTCCTCTACACTGTTAAATGTTTCTGTTAATTTACACCCAAATTTCAACATGATTACCCTGTTATTTTAAGTAACTGCGCCTTACTGTTATTTTTAGGAAATATATGTTAAATAACACCTCATTTTTGTTATTTAACACCTCATTGTTAAATAACACCTCATTTTTGTTATTTAACCGCAAAATCGAAAATTCAAGATGTCGGATCGAGTACGATGGTCTGACTCTGGTATGTATGGAGATAAATGCTGATATGCAATTTTATGCTCATTATAAAAAAATTTAGGCTATTATTTATCAGTAGAGAAGTTAGCAATTTCATTTCGGTTTTTTTTTTTTAGGTTGCTAAACAACGACTGATTCATTCGTCGACGGTGGCAATCCATTACTAACAAACTAAATATTGTATGCATTTACTGAATGAAGATTAGACAAATAAACACCCGATTTCTCTACTGCAAATGTTATCAAGAATAATATTGCATAGCCTATTCCACAGACAGAAATAAGAAAGTTTGCGGTGTTTTCTGCGCATACGCAAATGTGTTTGTTATCGTGGGTGTAAATAGCCTTTTATTAATACCCTACACTCCGGATTTTACGCGAGACGGCCTATAGCCTACATTTAGTTGAGGAACTGCGCTCCCAATGTCTGTCTCCGCTGTTATTTCTGAACACGGTGTAAATATCCGTATGACACGCAGCACGCAGGCATGCGCCACTTTATTTGGCGCCACTATCTGAAATAACATGTTCATACAGTATTTTTTTTGCAATCTGGGAAGGAGCGTAGAAGGCGGCATTTGAACCTGCAACGAACACGAGATCCATGTCTGAAGATCGCGGTGGTTACATCGACCAAAATCACAATAATCAGGTGAGATTAAAGAGTTTTTTGAAAGTCATGCATAGTTTTAACATATATCAGTGATGTTGATGTGACGTTATACTAAACGCCACGGACTTTCACCACATGAATAACTGCTAATGAGCCAAGGTGATTCAAGCTAGCAACATTTCGATAGTTTGTCCATTAATTTTAGAAATGCGCTTATTTTAATGTCCATTTATGTATACGATCTAAATAAACAATAGGCTAACGTTAGGCCTATAACGTTTAAGTAGCATTCCCGTTGTCAAGTTTGTGTGGCATTCTTTCCATGTGCACGTCTGGTTAAAGCAGATTCATCCTGAAAATCAAACGGCTAACATAAATCTGATTCTGTTTACTGATGAATTTTTTTTTTTATTTGATGAATTCATGTCTGCTGCTCGTCTTTGATGGATTATAGCTGTTTGGGCTAACTTACCTGACATGCTGGTGTGATTTTATGTGCAGGTTTTAGCCTATCAATGTAAATCCAGCAAAAACAGCTACTACTGATCGGGCTAGTGCAGTATCTAGCTATGTGAACAGCTATTCTCTTTTAATTGCATTGGCATAGTGCACCCTATTTTTTATTTTTATTTTTTTTGCTGTTTTGATTATCATTGAGTTGTAGATCAATGTTTACAATTTTTTATTTTGTTTTATTTTTTTTTATTACAGATGCAGATGCAGGGTACCACCCCTGATCACACTGCTGTTCAAGATGATATCCCAGGATTTATATCTCAGAACCAGGTGGGAATTTGAATGGTTTCTTGCTTTAATCTAGCAATTTACTGTTAATCTATCAATAAGTCTAATTGGTTTGCATAATGTTTTCTTGCCAAATTTGTGGACAACAGTCAGCCACCTCTGTGGCCTATGTGAGGCACATAAAAATTCACAGCAACATACCCAATTTAGTACTGCAGTGCTGTATGCCTAATTGCCAAAGGACATTTAAAAAATGTGCTGGTCTGAAGGGACATATTTACAGACATCATAAGGATAGTATTGTTCATATATATATATATATATATATATATATATATATATCTCACTCAGTGGTAGTCTTATGTCATTAATATTGTGTTTAATTTGTTCTGTGTCCTAGGGATATGCCACTGCAGCTGACCTTGAGAGTTCACTCTCAATACCCGCAACTCCTCGTCTGATACTTCTTGGTAAGTTGGTTTTAGATAAGACAGTTGGCTTTAGTGTTGTATGTAGTGAATTCAATGGTATCAAACTAAACTGTATTCAAAATGAAAACTAAAACAGAAATTTGACATTTAAAACGTTTCTGTTTCAGGAGAAACGGGAAGCCGCTTCCAGCGCTGGATGCTCAGCCTTGAGGGCCAAATCATTTGCGAAGGGATCCAGTCCACCTTTGTGACAGGGCTGGCGTCTTTTTTTTCCTGTTTTTACATTTTTAACCTACAGTACCAGGAGGAGGCAGCCTGCACGCTTGAATTCATCCAGAGGTAAGATATTGTCTGTTAACACCTGGATTTTTTCTGGCCTAGCTGTGGCTCAAGCATGGTTTCAACAGGTCTGGTGATGGGATTTAGCAATTAACTTTGATTTAGAAAGTTGAAATCGTCCCAAAAAAGAAAGTTAGAAAGTTTTAGTGCAACTTACAATATTCAGGCAAGAAGATAGTGCATGTTGAGGATAGTTCATGTACATTTGTTGTCTTTGTTGTGCTGTTAGTCTGTGTGAATTACTAGATTTTTAACCAGTGTATAATTTTTCAGACACTTTGTGGGGATAAACCCAGAAAAAGGGACAAAGGCTGCAAAGGGGAAAAAAGGAAGAACTGTCAATTCACACGTCGCCAGCCTCTTGCGCAAGCTCATGGACTTTCAGTGGGATTTCATTTGAAAATGGTGAGTAAGATGTATACATTACACATATGTTCAAACAGCAATGACTCAGGAGACTGGGGAAATTCATTCTAATGTTCATTCTCAACTGCCTTTCAAAGTTAGAATGCTGAACTCCTCTTCCATGCTCTTTTGCTCTTTTCCATTCTTTTTTTGTTCTTTCAATGAATTGTCACACTTTCTATTATTTTATGTTATTCTGTCTGTTTTGTGCTCTGTTTCTAAAATTAGCTTTTGTTAGGTCAAGCCATGTGATATAATTTTGGATAAAAAAATTGAAATTATGGAACTCATCTCTCTCTCTCTCTCTCTCTCTCTCTCTCTCTCATACAGACCCAAGACTTTGCAAAGGATCCTCATTGTGTGCTTTGAGAAAATGGTTAGTGTTCTAAGCAGTGACAGTGTTTTTATTGTTTATTGCTCTGTATTGATGAAGAGTTCCATTAAAGGAGAACTCCGGTAGATTTTAACATTGAGCTCATTTTTTTGTACATTTGGAGTGCTGTCAATACAGAGAACAACGACAAAAATCGGTGTTGCCTACACCGAGATATTCTATTTTTAAAGTTTGCACCCTGTTGACTTCAATGGGGCAAGTACTAAACCTGCTTTTAGCCTCTTAACATCCTTGATGTGTCATTACAAGTGCACAGAAAATGTGAGTGATTCCTTCAGAGTGAACACGAGTGGATCTGACTGCAGTAGATGTAAAAGATATGTATAAAAATGATGTTATTTAAGCCAGCGCAAATACCTGTGTTTACATCCTGTTTTCGGTGGAAGTCCAAAGTAGTCGATTGCCGAGTTAACGCGCGTGATCATAGGTAACTAAACCTATGCGCGTGAACTCGGCAATGGAGTTACAGGATGTAAACAGGTATTTGCGCTGGCTTAAATAACATAATTTTTATACATATCTTTTACATCTACTGCAGTCAGATCCACTCGTGTTCACTCTGAAGGAATCACTCACATGGCTGTGCACTTGTAATGACACATCAAGGATGTTAAGAGACTAAAAGCAGGTTTAGTACTTGCCCCATTGAAGTCAACAGGGTGCAAATTTTAAAAATAGAATAACTCGGTGTAGGTAACACCGATTTTTGTCGTTGTTCTCTGTACTGACAGCACTCCAAATGTACAAAAAAATGAGCTCAATGTTAAAATTGACCGGAGTTCTCCTTTAAGTGTTAAGTATTGGTTTGAATGTATTCATACATGTTGAATTTTAGTGGTTTAGGTAACACTAAGTGTTGAGGTTCACTATTTTGTTATAATGAACAATGTATGTGGGTTTAAAAATGTATTTGCTACTTTTTAAGCCATGAACATGAGAAAATGAGATTTGTTAGTGATTAATCTGAGCCTATGTGTAACATTTTTATGTGACCAGGAGTCACAGTGTATATCCTTGGTTTGAGTCTTTTTGGATGAATTTTAGCAGCAGTTCAGGGAACATTAAATGTTGAGGTTTAGGGCCCTATCTTGCTAGTTTAAGACAGACACAGTTGTTTTCCGTCCAGCGACCACAGATGTAAGCAATGAACATGATATCTGTGATTGGTCTGATCCATGTGTGCCTACATTTGTATGTATTTTACCTTTCAGTGTTTGTATTACAATAAAAAAAAAGTTAATTTCAACACGGAACTATTCGTTTTCTTTCACTTAAGTGTTATCTGATGGATTATGCCTATTCTTGTATTAACTCAAGCTAGAATATGTCTATAACAATCAGTGGTACATGTTACTATGCTAAAAATAATTAATATTTAATGGAAATAAAATAAATAGTGATTTAACAGGAAAATAATGGTAACACTGCTGCCAGTTATTTCCTGTTTTTTTCTGTGATTCACAGTAAATTCCTGTTGAAAAACATTACGGGGAGTGCACTGTAAAAAAAACATTAACAGTAATAAACTGTTAAAATAACAGGAAAATAATGGTAACCCTGCTGCCAGTAATTTCCTGTTATTTAACAGGGAAATAATTAACAGTGTAGGTATGCTAAACGCTTAAGAAAACTATAGCGCATTCTGTTTCATCGATTCTTTGAAGAGTTAGTATGTGTTTGTGAGGTCAGAAGTTCCTATCAGCTCAGCCTGGTGTGTGATGATAACTGAAATCCTGCGGCCTGAAGCTCCTGTGAGGGAGTGAGGAACATCACATTCACCCCTCTGATGTTCCAAACATACCAGGAAGTCCCTCATGTCTGGATATCAGCTATAAAAGACACCTGCGGGATGTGCTGTTTTTAGGATCGCTTCTCCTAGTAGATTCTGTTGTCTTTCATTTGAGTTCATGTAAAAAAAAAAAAGAGTATTGGAGCTGTACAGTAGCAGTTAGAAGTTAGAACACACTTGACGTTGTATCTACATTATGGTGATACTGTTTTGAGCCCTTGTCATGTCCCGATCCAATTTTTCCCTCTTCTGCCAAACATTTCTAGTCATCCATTGGGATATCCAGACTTTTCTAAATGGACTGACCCATATGGAGAAAAGATGGCATGAAGTATTTGTCAGGATAAACATACTTGGCAGGGAGGTAAGTGAATCCACACAAGCTTTACTGAACGTACAAACTGAAGCAGAGGTAAACAGTTGAGTAGTTATCCAGAGTTGTGAATGGAATGCATGCAGATAATAAAGAAATGACTCGTACAGGTGATTGATGGAAGGAGCGGATGGTAGGGAGGAAGGGATTGTTGAAGCACACACCACAGCAGGTAGACGTAGGAGATGAGCACAAGCACGTGTCTCTTTAATCCACAAGAGAAGAATCAAAACCGGAGTTCAGGTGACGATCACATAAGGGTCCATGTCCCAGTTCAGGGCCAGACATTGAGTGAACTGAGGTGTTTGCCTATATGTGGTGGCTGATGAGATGGGTAAATGACTGACAGGTGTCAGTGATAAGAACTCAGGGGCATGTTCAAGCTCAAACCGGTGCGCAACGTTTTGCTACAGTTTCCGGGTTGAACGACATGTTTCCTGGAAACGGTGTGCAATGGGGTTTGAGATACATTTTCTCTTGTTTGGTGGGTGTGTCAAAAATTTACATTTAGTCATTTAGCAGACGCTTTTATCCAAAGCGACTTACAAATTAGGACTAAATAAGCGAGTCATCTAAAAGAGGCAAAAACAAAAACAACGCAAGGAGTGCTCAAAATACGAAGTTCAGACAAAATGTCAGCCCAATCAGCAGCAACATATATATAAACCATGCTGTATTTAAGAGACAGCTCGCACAATGGGTCCAAGTAAAGTCGTTTACAAATGTGTCCGCTGCAGCTCGGTATACGCAACAATTGAAGATAGAAGACATGCTTGTTGTAGTTTAATAGTAAAAATATAGCATATCAACAGTGATCAGCAATAATGATAAGCCTAATACTCACAATAAAAATAATAAGGTCATATAGATCATAACACAGTCTCGGAGGTAAGAAGTGGATTATCCTTCACCTGAAATGTTTGTCTTTTCATCCTGAAATGCGAGGCAAATGTTGGATCACAATAATTAGGAACCACAGTTTCCACAAATCCCTTCACTCGATTAGGATGTTCTCTTTTATTCTGGATGGCAAGGGCAGTTACTGTAACACCAAGCGTGTACGAAAATTCTTCAAAAAGAACACAAAGAATGGCCTTCTCAGCTGCCATAGTTACAACTCTTGCATCATCATAAAAGGGTGTTCAACGCACCGACGTTTCTGTTTAAAAAACGTTTTGCAACTTTTTGTCGCGGCTGAATGCAGCCCAGGTGACTGGGATCGTTGAATGGTGGTGGTGAGAGAGCCTGGTGTACCACAGACAGAATTATCCAACTTTAATAATAATAATAATAATTTAAAAAAATTGTCAGGTGACCTAAAAAATAATAAATAATGTAAAAATAGGTAAGTTGATAAGATAAGTTGAGCACACATATTGCTATATAGTAACACCACCTTACAGTTAGTTATTTTCTGAGTTGGAGCCGGTGGTATAAGTTGTAGAATTATGGCGAGAGCAAACTGTTCTTAATCAAATTAGGTTTCATAGACATGGTAAGCTTCAGGTTTACTAAAGGTCCCGCCTTTGACTTGACTTGGAGACCAATTCAATTTTAGAGCATCGCTCTGGCCATCTGGACACACCTGTGCTGATGTAATCTCTCTCTCTCTCTCTCTCTCTCTCTCTCTCTCTCTCTCTCTCTCTCTCTCTCTCTCTCTCTCTCTCTCTCTCTCTCTCTCTCTCTCTCTCTCTCTCTCTCTCTGTTTATAATAGAATTTTTGGGAGGATCAGATAAGCTGTGAGCAAGTCAAAAGTATCTCTGGCTAGAAAACAAGTTTTATTCAGTACCATGGGGGAGCATTACACAACAGAAAGATCACCAATCATAGAAATTATAGAATATTAGGATATTTATGAAGCACAGACATAGACCCCAGACAGTCAGCTCCACCTGTCTGAGAAGTATCAGGAAACAATGAGCACAAACAGCATTGATCTACAGTATATGTGCTGTCAGCCCTGATGACTCAGAATTATTTAAAACATTTTCTGTTCTCTGATTTATTTATGGCTGAATGGATTAAAATAAAATCAAAAGTTGAGATTTTTTTTTTTTTAATTGGGCATAGGTTAAAATCTGCTTATACATTTGCAAATGATGCTTCACTGACAGCATTTTCTGCTGTAGGACTTATCAAAAGCTCCCATTTTGTTTGAATCTCACATTTCTGATATGATGCAGGAAGTGTGTGTGTGTGTGTGAGTGTGTGTATGTGTGCGTGAGAGAGAGAGAGTGAGAGAGAGAGAGAGTGAGAGAGAGAGAGACATATCATAGTGTATTTGCTGTTTGCTGCCACACGATGATGTTCCAAGCCGGATCAATATCCAATCAGACCTGCATTTCTCACCTACCCAGAATTCCCTCTTGCTGTTGGAGCGCTGCATCCTGGAGATGTGGAAAAACAGACTAGATGAGAACAGCTCTGTGCGTATGAACAATATATATACCAGCTACAAGGACTCGCTGCCAGAGATCAGAAACTATCCCGCTTTATTAAGGTACATTATTTTAGGTTTCTCCTGCTGAGATCTGCTCTTCTAAAACTTCATGAGTGTTTTCATTTACTAAGGTCCAGTGTTGGGGAGTAACTAACTAAAAGTACCAAGCTGAAGCTGAAACAGACAGACAGACAGACAGACAGATAGATAGATAGATAGGGATTATTTGACATTCAAAGCACATTTCTCTTAAAGTGAATCAGTTTTAGTGATCAGTGATGCTTCAGAGATTGATCACCTGTGAATCTGAGTCACAGGCTCAATTGAACACACATCACTCAATATCCTGCTTATTGCAGCTGAACGTGACGTCTCATTTCAAATACAAAAGACATGCTGATTATCTCGTTTTCTCCTTTCCTTTTCTTTCATCTCTCCATTCTCCTGTGGGTTCGAGCCTTGGGCGTCAGATCTGACCTCTTTTGTGGAGGGTTTTTAGGGGGGACGTGATCGATTAATGAGAAATTCTCAGCAGAATAATGAAGGATGACAGGAACACTAATCACTCTCACTGTGATTGATCTGCATGCTAGAGTGATAAATTAGTAGCTTCACCTTCTTTCTCGCTCGGACGTATTCTAATCACTCTCACTAATTAAAAGCTATTGATGAACACAGTGAGGGGCGTAACCGGGCGGCTGCGACAGAGATGAACTCTCAGTGACACGTAACTCTGTCTGTACTGTCTCCTGTTTGCATGTTAAGTGTGTTCTGTAAGTGGCACTCGTCTTGGTTTCATTCTTTCATAGTGAATTTTTTATTAGAGCATCACAGACAGTATGCAGGCTCCGAGGAAAAGATGAACAATTGTCAGGGGCGGTTCCTCTTTAAATCGGCATCACTAGTAAGTCAAAAGTAGCCTACCAGTACTTTAATTGGTACCTAGTCAATACAGAAAATACATAAATAATATGATGATACCAGTCTTTCTGCAGTACAGTTCAAATCTGTACTTAGGATTTTCTTTTTATTAAATCAAATATTTATTTGCCCAGCCAAAACATTTACTGACCCTTCCTAAATAAATAAATAAATAAATAAAGTTCTTGCTTTCGTTGTTTTTGATCTATGTAACCTTAGGATACCAACATTTTAGAATTACCAGTGAAATTTCACAATTTTCAATTCCAGTTTACAATCACAGCAAAAACTAATACTAGCCAAAGATTAAAGGGACACTCCACCCATTTGCACTAAGCTTTGCATTGTTAGAAACCCAGTCATACTATTGAATGGTCGTGCAACACTCTCTCATTTTCCCCTGAGACGAGAGAAATCCGTTATTTACCTCTTACACTTCCTCCCACAATGACGCAAAAATCGTCATTTTGCGTCATTGTCGGAGGAAGTGTAAGAGGGGGGGATTTCTGTTGAGACTACAAGCACTAGTTCCTCATCTTTCCCAGGGGGCAGGACCCGCTCACGCTACAGACCTATTACAGATCAGTGGGTGGGACTTTACTCTCTGAAACTGAAAGCAATATCCTCCATCTTGTTTGAAGCTAAGCTAACAGGCGCTGTGGAGACAGATGTACAGTTATGACAATAGCGGAGGAGAGTACTCAATATGATATAGAAGAAGATGATTTCGGAAGTCTGATGCTTGAATCAGGTGTTTATGGCTACCTTTACAAGCCGCATTATAGCGAAGAGCAGCCGAGGCAGAAGACCTGCCTGCCGCAGACGAGGAGCCCGGACTGGCTCGAGTTAGGGCGGACTGGTGGCGCCGGTGATCTCACTATGCAACTCATAGACTGTAAGATGCAACTACGAACACAGAGATAGAGTCCGTCTGCGGCAAAGAATTTCAACGATGACAATTTCTCCTGGACGAAATCTCTGAATCAGACGAGGACACAGACGTTTGTGTTGTGAACTATCCTAGTTTCGCACCGCATATGTTCTGACTGAACATCCCGGTACCATGCAGTAATTCACCTTTTCGAAAGAAATACAAACGAGGAGTAATGCTCTAATGTGTTCGCCAACTAACTAGACATTTTGTGTGAAATGAATTTCAAGCTCTGGTGGTAGCTAGCCTTGTAGACGGAAGAGTGATTTCTCTTATAGGCAGATATGCGCTGTTCTGGATTAGTGGGAGTGGCTTGCGGAGCTGTGCAATGTGGTGCATTGTGGGAGTTGTTGTCTTTCATACAAATGCGTCCTGAAGTTATTTTTTGTCTTTCCTCGGTCATGAAGGCACCAAATTCAAAATTTATTTTACATTTCGACTACATATATGACCCACTTTCAATAAAAAACAATGTTCCTATGGGTGGAATGCCCCTTTAAAGGCAGGTAAACAGTCAACAATAAAATAAGAAAGAATATACAAATTTCAAGCAATAGGACAAATAAATACTATAGAACAAAGATACAAATCAAATAAAAAGTACTTTACAGTGCTTGTGAAAACTGCATTACTGTATGAAGTAAAAACTGTGTATACAGATACCAATTACAGCTACAAAAGTAATTTAGTTAGAAGCAGTAAGTTATTCTCTCTTTTCATTTTGTTGTTTGATTAATATTATTAACAGAGGAAACATATGATGCTGCTGTCACTTTAAGACCTACTGAATGGATCCATTATATTGACACATATCCAATATTTTCGAAACGGTTTAAATTCAATTAAGACTGTGTTTATGTGGATACTTGTCAAGACGGGCATCTTGAATTTTGTGTACACAGTGGGGGAAATAATTATTTGATCCCCTGCTGATTTTGTAAGTTCGCCCACTTACAAAGAAATTAAGGGTCTATAATTTTTATGGTAGGTTTATTTTAAAGTGCCCTTATTATGCTATTTTAAAGTTTCCTAATGTTGTTTTGGAGTCTCCTACAACAGGTTTACATGCATCAAAGGTAAAAAAAACTGAGCGCGATTCCGATGATGAAACGTTGGAAGGATTCATTCAACACATCGACTCGAGCAGGACGTCTCTCAGTGATACTCTACTTGGTTTGAGGTACATTATGAGATGTTGCAACTGTAATTCCTCAGCATTAACAAGTGCATGACCAACAACAAACCGATTATTTTACTTGTATAAAAGTAAGGGGGGCTTCTGTCACAGATCTGCACTACATCTCCCATCACTCTCCTTGGTTCCCAACTGCACGTCATTCCCAATCACTCACACCTGCACCTCATCACCCTCATCACTGCCTCTATGAATACAGACACCTCACCCCAGCTCATCGTCCGGTCTCGTTTTCACATTGTGGACTATCTCCAGTGCCTCGTCCTTCCACAGTGTCTCCATTCCCTCCTGTGTTCATCTGCCTAGTTACCCACCGTAATATCCATAATTCCCTCCACTTATTGTTCAATAAACACCCTGTTTATCACCCATCATCCTCTCCTTGTCTGCATTACGTAACAATCACAGAGCACGAGTACCGCATTGAGTTCTCTTTCAAGTGTCTTGAATGGCTTAAAATAACTTGAACGGCTTAAAAATCACTTGAATGTTTAAACCGAAAACTAAAAACATATGCAAATGCTAAACTTTCTTGAGGAAGCAGCACTGGCCTGATCAGAGGTCTCCAGGAACAACCCACAAATGAAACTGACAATAAAAGGGTGTCAAAACACATTGCCATCCTAACTTTTTAAGTCTGAAGAAAGTCTGTGTGTGTGCGTTTGTGTGTGTAAATCCCTAGATTAGTCCAGAGGCCTTCTCACTCCACTTACACATGCTGCTCTCACTGGGGAATTTCTGTTAATTAATGCTAGATTGGAAAAATTAATTTAGCTGCAGGGTAGCTAATCAATAATCATGTCCCAAGTCAATTAAACATTTCTTTCACTCTCTCCTTACCCCCCTCCTCTGTTTCTTTCTGGACTCACAAGGTGATTTTCTCCCCAATTAATCATAAAACCCTAAAACCCTGTTACATCCACTAATGCCGGTCAATCAAATCAATAGACTCATTATTGGATGACACACTCCCAAAACACACTTCTAACATACCCACAATATCTCTGTTTCAGAAGCATTGTGGTTATAGAGACAGTGCAAAGAATATTTGTATATCTTATACAATCAAGTACCCAACAAATTTATGTTTCAAAAACTTTGTGGAATCAGTGTTTTGCAATGTTTCTAAATGTTCAAATATCCAGTTTTCCTTCCTCCCAACATTTTTGTTCAAGAAACAACCCTGGTTTAAGTGAAAACATAATTTGAGATGCATGTGAGAAATATTAAACTCTTTGCACTTCAACCACTTCGAATCTCATTAGTTGTTCCTCAGAGCTCTTTTTTTTCAGGTTTCTCTCTTGAGTGTTGATTTAAAGTTGGACATTTAATATTGCAGATATTTTTCTCTGCTAAAAAAAATCTTCAGCTCCAGCAGACGGAATCTATAAATATGTATTATGATGTAAATGACTCAACATGAATGCTCAACTGCTTCAGACATATTTTCATGTCTTTAAAAAAGGTATTGATAACTTTAAAGATCTATCTATCTATCTATCTATCTATCTATCTATCTATCTATCTATCTATCTATCTATCTATCTATCTATCTATCTATCTATCTATCTATCTATCTATCTATCTATCTATCTATCTATCTATCTATCTATCTATCTATCTATCTATCTATCTATCTATCTATCTATCTATCTATCTATCAGCATGTGTTCTTAAAAGAAAACCTGCAGATGCTAACAGAACTATTTATATAGTGCGAGACAAGTAATTAGCAAATCTTTTTCAGTTTCTCAAAACACAAACTAATTTGAGTGTTGCTAGTCAACATTTCATTAACATAGAAAACTCATACTTTCAATTTTACTAAAAACTTGTAATTTTAGCAGATTTACAGTTTTTCTCGGTCGCTTTGGTGCATTTCTCACATCACTATTTACATTTGCACAACAGTTAGTGCAGTTCTCAAAACAATTAGTACAAACTGCAAAACCAAGTTGATAACCTTCAAAAGTGTGTCACTTGCTCAAAATGGATAGCTCATTCCTCAAAAGCAAGTATTCATGTCAATGAAAGTGTCCGTGTCATCAAGATGAAAAGTCCTGACACCATTGTTTATGAACAAGATAGTCAAATGGCTTTGTCATGTTTTCATTATGACAGTTTACTCTGTAAATGTTTTCCAATGCAAAAAAGTCAGATCTTGGTGACACTACCTGAAAATGCTCAAGACAGCAACTATATACTATTTGCACAGCCATTTGAAAAATACAGTAAAGTTACACATTACAGTATTTAGTGAGGTAACTGAGTACAAGACACTGAATATGTATGTTTCACATTTTTACTGCATATGCTCTTTGCAATTCTAATTTGTTCACAGCATTGTGCAAAAGACAAAATACACCCTTATTTACAACAAACATAAACTCCCTTTGGGTAGAGCTGTGCACAACTGTAAACAATACTGCAGTACATATTGGAACTGAACATACAGCATACATAGTACTGTAATCATTCATGCACATCCAGACGTTCCTCATCAGTGAAAGCTGAGATTCACCTGAGAGAAATTGTTCAATTTAGGAGACATTTTCAAAAAAAAAAAAAAAAAAAGATTTTAAAAAATGTGTAAAATTTGCTTGACAGATTTTGACAACTAGTTCAACATTTTTTTATGTAATGACTCAAGCAATGAAATGAGGACTATTAGTTTTATATGGAATGACTATTCAGCATTCACAAGTATAGTTAATTTTGACTGACATGACATAAGCAAATGATAATGTTATAAAGCAGCAGAGAGTTGTATGAAAGCAATTGATGCATGTCCAAAAGCATTTGCAATTTGTTGGAAGGAATGAAAAACTGCTACTATGATGTGCACAAATGACTAAATGTTGTGGAGGTTGAACTAACTGTTGTGCAAATGTAAATAGTGATGTGAGAAATGCACCAAAGCGACTGAGAAAAACTGTAAATAGTTTTTTTTTCTGTGACCCATTTGTGTATTTTTGACCTTATATTTATTAAAACATATTTCAGAAGATTTTATCTTTTTGCAAATATGACAATAACATGAGAAAAAGCAAAAGCAACAGGACATTAATGAAAAATCTGAAAATAATATTCAACAAATTTCATAAAACAGATGCATCAACACAAAAATGGTCATGAAAAACAAAAATATTTTATAATTATTGAAATATATTTAGACATCAGGAAATCTTTTTTTAAATAATAATAATAGAAATCCATATCATTTATAAATAAACATTTCTTTCAGCTCTGTGAACTAAACAGTATATATATACTGTATATATATATATATATATATACTGTATATATATATATATATATATATATATTTTTTTTTTTTTTTTTGCTGAATCTACTGCAATACACTGCGTGATTACCTTTTCCACAAAGGAGACATGTATTGCTGCCTTAAATTTAGCCAAAAAAAATGAGGTATCCTTCAATTTACTTGCTTTAGTTTGAAGAAGCAGCCATATGCTTCATAACAGCTCACATATGGTGGCTAAAATTCAGTCTATATAGGCAGCTTTAAAAAGTTTAAAGCAACGTTTCACACCGCATTTGAACATCCCTTGGGAAGTCATTCCTCAAGGGAACAGCTTCTCAGTTTGAGACAGGAAAAAAAGCAGTTGCAGAGTGTTTCTTAAAATTTCATACCCCACCATCACAAACTATGTGTGAAAAAATGTGATGAAAACAATCTTCTCTGCAGGAATATAACTTTGATTTGATTGGTAAGACTTTTTTGAATCATTGTTCAATGCTCCATCTAACATTGTGTAGGTCTACAGTATATACCACAATATGTCTGAGATGCATAATGATGCATATCTCCATGACAACCTAAAATTACCTGTTTGTATTTATATGGTTTCTGTTCTGTAGATTGAAAAGTTTTGCTTCTGAAAGTCAACTGGGTTTAAACAAGGTATGAGCTTTCAGTGTCTTGTTTATTTCCTTTTTTTGCGTTTCTCTCATCAGGATTATTAACTCGTGTATCATTCAGAGCTCTGAATAATCAATACAACCTCTCACACAAGCAATGCACTAATCCAATCACACAAAGCCTAATATTAATTACAGTTGCATTATCCACACCTGTATCGATCTCTTTCTCACACACAGATCGTAACCCAGATCAATCATTAATCAAAACCAACTTGTCATTCTGAGTTTCTGAAAGATCTTTAACATTCAATTAATTTTTTTTTAAATGTCTTTCTCTGTTAATATAGATTTATTTATTTAGCAGTAAATGTAATGTAAAATCAAAAAATTAGAAATGAATTATATTGGTACCATATTGATTATCAGCCCATAAAACAGATTCTTTCTTTTAATGGTATTTATTGTACAAGCTAATTTAGTCTATTTTATGTTTATATTTGTAACTGCCTGGCAGCAGAATACAGCGTTTTTAGTCGTTTACGCGGATCCCTGTGAATGGGGATTGTTTTGACAATGGTGTCGTCTGTATGCCGAAAACTCAATGGAAAAACTTCTCCATTTTCAGCATACCGTTGTTTTAAGCATACACGACACTTGTTCTAGGAGCGTCTGGCCCGGAGAAACAAAGGTCTGAACACAGCAGAGAGTTTGGCGGCAGGCCGGGTATTTGTCACACGGAGCGTGCTGCTCTGCCACGGCCACCTCGGGACTTGTTCATGAAGCCAGTGCTGAAGCGGCCTTCATATGGAGGAAGCCGAACTATAAGCGGCTGCGTCTGCCATATGCCCCAGGAGCCTCTGAAAGTTTCAGTGGGACCCTTTCTCACTTCTGGCACCGACCGGACACGTTCCTGCTGAGGAACGTGTAGACCGAGTCCATCTCCATAACTGAAAAGAGATCCTCAGTCTGTGGACGAGTTTACCCTTCCCCAGTTGACCTGAAGACCCAACTGGCTATGTAGCACTCGAAGGGAGGGACTTGTACTGAGACTTCGACCCCTCAAATGCAAGAGCACAGGCATGGCCTGTGTTGCGGAAGGGTAGAGATCTGAAGTACGCGTCCTTCAGGTCGAACGCTGCAGACCAATCTTGGGGACGGAGCATTAGGAATGCGTTTCTGTGTTTGTAACTTGAACAGAGGGCCCAAATCAAGAGGCATAGATCCAAGATGGTCGTAACTCACCATTGCTTGAGTACAATGAAGTTCGGGCAACTTTCAGAAGCCGGCCTTCATATCGGCTGGAGGGACGGCTCAATCGCATGGATTCCCCCATCCCTGGGTGGCCTGTCTCAGGGACGCTTGGTCTGATGCTTGCCACCTGGTTTGGCAGCGCCCGAGATGGGCTGGGCGGCCTGCCTGCGGCTGGCTCCATGCTGAGGCCTGGTTGGAGGCTGCTGCGGTGGCCTAGAGGGAGTGGAGGCAGTGGCAGGGGGACGCCCTCGGCGACGAGCAGGCAGAAGATCTGCCACCGGTGGTGTGGTGGAGGCAGCAGCGGGCCGCCGGGGCAGGATGTGCCGGATGGCCTCTGTCTCCATCTGGGCGGTAGAGAACTGTTGAGCGCAGTCCCACGAACAGCCCAACCTGGGAAATAGGGGAGCCAGAAACCGAACCTTGTCCGCATCCCGCATATTGACCAGGTTGAGCCAGAGCTCCTGGACCACTAAGGTGGACATCGCCAGACCGATCGCGCAAGGAGGGTGAGGTTGGTTGCGGTGCGGAGCTCACCTTTGACAATGGTCTGGGCTACCCTCCTGCATGTCCATGAGTGCCTTGGCCTGGTAGACCTGTAGCAACGCCATGGCATGCAAAGAGGAAGCGGCTTGCCCACAGGCTTTGTAAGCTCTGCCCGTAAGAACGGACGAGAACTCACAGGCCTTAGAGGGGAGACGAGGATCACCCGTCCAAGAGGCAGCGGCCGCCGGACACAGGTGCACCTGGTGGAGGATTTCACGTGAGCCCGACAGCCTCGGCGGCCCGTTTAAGCATAGCTGACATTTCTGGATCTGGCTCAGGCAACGTTACACTCCCAGAGGGAGATGCAATCGGCATCCTGTCCTCTGGAGGGGCCCCGAATGAAATGGCTGGTCGGTCCATTACAGAGGGACCAGCGTGCTCAACGGGGGGCTCCACTGGCTGCGGTGTGATAGAGGAGTGAGGGGCCCACAGGGATTGGTTACCGGGCGGGGAAGCCATCACTATGATCCTCTGATCACCCATCCCACACGGCACCCTAGGGTGGGGCATGATAATGGGGACTACACCTTCGCGGACAAAGGCGAGTCTCAGTCTCAACACTCACAATGAGAACATGAACTATCCACAAAAGCTGCTTCAGCATGCTGTAATCCCAAACACGTGATGCAACTAATGTGACCGTCAGAGGGGGATAGGGAATGGCCGCATCCAGAAATGCACGGGTGGAATGACATCTGAGTTATGAGCTCAGAAGGCTCGCGACCACTGCTGCACTCGCGCTGTAGAACCACCAGCACCGGGAGAGACTTCCAGAAGAAGCACCGACACACTCGTTCGATCTTCAGACATACCGTCATGAAGACAGATCGGTTTTATCAGTACTCAAAGATGACAGGCTCCCTAAGCGTGATCCCAATTCAGTCACGTGAGCGACTGAAAGGGAACCAAGATTTGCCAAGATACCAAAGCCAGCAATCAAAAGTCAGAACTCAAATATTTCTCATCAGCAGATGCAAATCACCTATGCTAGCCACATACATTTTTATGCCGTTATTAAAACTTCCATCCTATTTGTGCCCATTTATTTTTTTGAATACATATTTTTAGGAGAATTAAACTAATTGGTTAGACAAATTATACATACAAAAACATGAGAATTAGACAAATTATACATCCAATATCATGCAAAGCTTTTTGAAAGATCAAACTATGAGCAATATAACTTTTATCAAAATCTCCTTACTCACTCTACACTCACATAATCAGACATTCAATCCACAAGCGGAACACAACCACAGGGGTTTGGGAACCAAAGTTCAACCTTGTGGACAAAATCCATTATTTTTTGCCAGAGGGGAGATTCACTTTATTAAGTCAGTTTAGTGTTGGTCATGCCAGCTCTCCTCATGCTAATGTTTCTAAATAATCCTGTGTCTGAAAACAGGCTTTAAGTTTCAGCAACCATGGGAGAGTGGAATTCAACCACAGAGGCCCTTGTTAAGCTTGTTAATAGACTTTTCAAAGCTGCTGATTATTTACTTACTGTGTAGAGCTGCCAGGATGAGAAAAGCCTAATACACAAAACTCAACTTCAGACTGTCTTATCTATCCAACGCTAAATGACAAGTTCACTCAACAGTTTAGCGTGTGGTATTTCAGCGCAAAAACCTGACACATTTTTTCTGTCGAAAAATAAATAAACAACAAACAAAGTGAATTATAACTGAATGTGTGGTGGAAATCTTTCCCTCAACAGTCTCCTGTATTTTCATCTGTGTCTGTCTGTCTCATAGCAGTAGGTTTTGTTCTCCTATCAGCATCTCATTATGTGACAGTAAATGAGAGATTTATTATTCTGATTAGTCATGTTTCTCCAAATTCTTTGTTTCCGATGGGAACTATAAATAACTCTGTAATAGCTGGGAAAAACACTTTAAACCTTTTATACCAGAGCTGCTTAATAATGCGACTCTTAGAAAAGTGATTATTTCTCATTTGGCGCTGAAGATCAGAGGCCGTATCGTCTTTGCGATTTACGTTCCACTTCAAGACATTTACAGCGAAATGAACCAAAGAAATAACCCCAGCTTCACCTCATACTCTCTCCGAATATGATGAAAAAAGACTCAGTGAAGTGATATGTCGAACTACAGCTCATTTCAAAATGTGCAAACATTGTTAAATGTGTGATATTTATGAAAGGCTATTAACATGATGATGATCATCATCATTATATACTCCAGACAGTGATATGTAGTCATTGATGCTCAACCAAATGAAATTCCCGTTTTCAAATAAGATAAAATGAAGATTTACTTTCTAAACACTACTGTTCAAATGTTATTTTTTTTAATTAAGCATTTTATGCTAAACCAAGGCTGCAATTATTTGGTCAAAAACACAGTATAACATTAATATTATGAAATGCAATTTAAAATAACATTTTTTTACTTTAATTGATTTAAAACGGTAATTTATTCCTGTGATGGCAAAGTTGAAATTTCAGCATCAATACTCAATACAATACACAATACAGCATCAATACTAATTAGAAATCATTCTAATATGGGGATTTTGGTGCTTGACAAAACATTTCTTATTAGTATCAATGTTAAACAGTTGTCTTGCTTAATATTTTTGTGGAAAAGGATTCTTTGATGAATACAAAGTTTAAAAGAACAGCATTTATTTGAAACAGAAATCTTTTGTAGCATTATAAATGTCATTACGGTCACTTTTGATAATGCATCCTTCATGAACATAAGTATTAATAAAAAATCAGTCATCGTACTGACCCCAAACTTTTTAACGGTAGATAATGTAGATAATTATATCAGTTGCATTTATGTAAATATGAACCCAAAAAGAAAAAAGCGACCATGTAGTCCATTCTTCAGAATATCTCCTTTGTACTTCTGAGTAAAGAAAGTCATAAAGTAAGAGTGATTAAATAATGACAGATTTTTTATTTTTTTGGTGACCTGTCCCTTTAATTGCAGAGGATTGTGGTTAAAAATAGAGCTGTGCCAGCTGCAGGAAACAAGCACATTTGAGTGAAATTCACATCTCCATTACAGAGATGAGAAAAAACACTGATCAGTCAGTCAGCAGGCAACAGGTCACACACGTCTGCACACATTCACATGCTGTAATTAAGAATGAAGTACACCATTGCCTTTCATAAAAGAGATGATGTAGAGTTCATTGGTTGTAATTAATAGGTTTAACCTTTGTCAGTGCAAATAATCAGTATGAATAGATTTTGATTGCACTGAATTGCTCATCCTGGCTGCTCATCGCTTTAAATAGCACTGAATAATGCATTTGAAATTTTGTTTTACGTATGCCCTTAGTCCCATCATAAAGCCAGAGTACCTGTATAAGCACACATAAGTACACTTTTTACATTGACTGTAGATTATAAAAAATATTCAAAGGGCCATGGTTACATTGATTTACATTCAAACTATCAGTAATCAATACTCTGGGGAAATAAGACTTTCCAAATAGCTTATTCTTTTAGCTGATTATTTGCTGTTACAGAATACAAACAAAACTTGATTTGATGATGTCACATGATATTGTAGGATCGGATGGTGTCATAAATTCATATGCACGTTATACCATCATACAAATAAACTTAAATTCTCATATATATATATATATATATATATATATATATATATATATATATATATATATATATATATATATATATATATATATAATATTATATATATATATAATATTATATTATATTATATATATATATATATATATATTATATTATATTATATTATATTATATTATATTATATTAGATTAGATTAGATTAGATTATATTAGATTAGATTATATATATATATATATATACACACACATACATACATTTTTTTCAATTAGTTTCACAAAACAAAATCAATTTACCCTCTAAACATAAACTGTTTTATGTGTAGTTTTTTCACTTGCAAACAGCTGTTTTATACAAAACTTCCCCTCAGGGATAAAAACATTTTTACCAGCTGCTGAGTTCTGCAGTGCTGTATAAAATATTGCATTTGGATGTAATAATTCCATCCGCCTTGAAGGGAAATGATTATTAAAAGGAGAAAACATTAATTTAGAATCCCGGAGCATGGAGAGGTCAGCATCTTAGACAGCCGTCTGACCTCGAGGCTAAGACACACAGATGAGAGAGAGCTTGGAGCATCACACAGATAGATGTAATCCATGTTCACCATCACACCATTCTGCTTGCTTTGTTTCCTCTTATTTCGCCCAATTTCATCCCTCTTTCACGGATATTAAAGAGATTCAGAGCCACCAACACAAACTCTCAGACACTCAAACAAACTCTAATCCTCAGGGAACATCTCATATCTCATTTCATGCACTCACTCATGAACGACAGTAGATACATCAGCATATAGGAGGTGATGCGTTTGTGTGGGGGAGGCTGAAATGTGTGTGTGTGAGTTCAAGAGTGTGTGAGAGACAAAGGCATTGTGCATATGCTAGTGAGTGGGTAGTTAGTTGTCACATTAACTATGGGCAGGGATTGAGTTTTATTCAAACTAACCTACTTAAACTTTATTTAAAGGTCCCGTTCTTCGTGATCCCATGTTTCAAACTTTAGTTAGTGCGTAATGTTGTTGTTAGAGTATAAATAATATCTGTAAAATTATAAAGCTCAAAGTTCAATGCCAAGCGAGATATTTTATTTAACAGAAGTCGCCTACATCGAACGGCCCGTTTGGACTACATCCCTCTACTTCCTTCTTTAATGACGTCAGTGGAACAGTTTTTTGACTAACCTCCGCCCACAGGAATGCTCCCTCAACTCTACCGAAATTCGTTTATGTACTTGCGCACTTCTTATAACTTACTGTGTTTACTCAGCTCTTACGGTGATTTTCTGAAGTAAAAGTGACGCTTCATCTTTTGTGTGATGTACAATACACTTTATTAAACTCATCAGTATATGTTTGATCATCATTCGGACAGCAGACTTGTAGGCTATTAATAAATAATGGATACATACAAGCAGATGACAAATACGTTATAATAACCGTAATTAAACTACTAAACTATTCCTGTTTCATCTCTATACAGCACTCTGACTCTGTAGGCATTATTGTCCGACTCGAAATGAACACCGTTACTGAGAGTTTCTGATATTATCATCATTCCGTGAGATGAAATTGTCCTGAGAGACTGAGTGCGAGCTCATGAAGCTCCGCCCCCTGTGTCGTCCAGCAGCAGCTTATTTGCATTTAAAGGGCACACACTAAAACAGCGTGTTTTTCTGATCCCCCAAAAATGACAATTTAAACATGCTGTAAAAAATGATCTGTTGGGTATTTTGAGCTGAAACTTCACATACACACTCTGGGGACATCAGAGACTTATTTTACATCTTGTGAAAAGGGGCATAATATGGGACCTTTAAAAAATAACTTTTTGTTATATGAAGGTCACATTTAAACATAGGCTACTTCAAATGTTTTACTTTGCTTTTATCAGTGTCCCAAAATCAATTTAAAAAAATCTCTGTAAAATAAAAATAAGTGAGAAAATAAATTAAAAAACCAACAAATGAATAAAATGTGTGTGCAGTGGTTTGGAAAATGGAAAATTGGAAAATTTACTGTATAAAATGTTTCAGTTTGGTTCCAAAAACGTCCATCTTAAAATATAAAAATGTGATAAAAATGTATTATAAAATAATTATATAAACAAAGAATTATCATCATTTTCACCATGGCAAACAATATTTTTTTGTCATAATCAAGTTGTAATTTTGGAAAATTATGCAAAATGTTATAATAATAATAAATGTGTATTTTCTGTGTAGCTGTAGACAAATGAGTGAACATGACAATGTGGTGGAATATATGTATGCATATTATGTATATTAGAATCAGAATCAGTATAGTTTATCCACCGTTGGACATTGTTAGTAGACAAAATAGTTCATTTTCCACAAGTCCACAGGCCCATAAGTGTCCATAGTTGAAGAAACACCCAATTATTGATGCTTCTCTTGTGTGGTTTGTGTGTGTACATTTTATGGGTTTTGGCTGAGTGTGTTCACAAACAGGCCTATATCTGTAATGTGTGTGTGTGGTTGAGTTGAGTGTGGCCATGTCATTTCCTCTCCAAAAATGACACAGACAAGGTGCCTTAGCCTTCAGCTCTGTTTCCTCTTTATCCAACATTATACGATTGATGACCAGATGTGTTCCACCACCTCGAAGAATGTGACTTTTGAGAGATTGACTCATCATTTAAAGGAAAATAGTGTGTTATGCTGCAAATTTTCCGGGAACATCAAAAGTGCTGTCATCCTAATCAATAAAAGTACAGGCACACCAATAAGGTATCCACTTCAGTCAACAATCCTTGAGGTTTGGGGATATGTCAAGAATTTAAATCAAAAGCTAAAATTTCAGTAGTTTTAATAAGCTGATATGCTCAATCTATATGGAATACAGCCATTGTTTTCCATGGAGTATTGCAGTTGTCAATGCTTGATTTAAAAACTCAAAAAGTAGGTATAAATAAACCACAGCTTTGATCCTCTTTTGTCAGCATGAAAGGGATAATAAGCCTTCTAATACTAAAATGACCATAGTTTATCCCTGAATGGCCGATATGGATCCATAACAGGGTAAATGAAGGAGAAAATTAGCATGTAAATGTAATAAGATGTCATTAGAGATTTAAGAGTGGGTTAAATAAAAAGGACCCAAAGGCAGACCTTCTGACAAACGGCTATCTACACAGAATTGCATTAGAGTTTTTATTTAATGGGCCTAATAAAATGAGCATATGATCATAGTTATTATAGATATGCACGGGAAGCGCTTCGGTACGCGAGCTGTGAGGAAAAAGCGCCGTTAGATTAATGTTTTCTAGTGTATTCATAAAAAGCAGACTGCCTTCCCCGCTCAAAGCCCAATACATCTCTTCCAACTATGCGGCAGCCAATGGCACATCACTCAGAAAAAGTGACAGATGCCCCCGCACCGCATTCCGGAATGTTCTCTCGAGTTCTGAGTTCCACCTCGGGTCAATCTTACAAACGTGATTATGGCTCAGGATAACTGAGCCTGCCAGCGTTCTTCAATGGCCGACATGATAACCCACGAGAGTGCTTCGCCTAACCCTTACCTTCCCCGCTCGCTCTCTCACTCTCTCATTTTCTGTCTTTCCCCATTCATAACATCTGCAGGAAGGAGAATACTTATCTGCAGCCTAACGGAAAACAAACCTGCTCAATTAACAGCGGTAGACAAAGCTCTTCCCCAGGTGATCCATTTATCTTCGACTTGGTAAAACAAGTGCAGCTTTGAGTTAAAAAAGGAAACGGAAGCTTAAGGACGCAGAACCAAAACGAAACGAGCCAAAAAAAAAAAAACAGAATGACAGTCGGGAAATGGACTAGATCTGTAGTCTGCACACAAATAAGGACGAAGAGAGCGAAACAAAAGAGGAAAATATGAGATGGATGAGTGAACAGCAGAATTGGGGTACACAGCGGGAGCCAATTTCCAGCCCAGTGAGAAAAACCCATCTTTATTTCACACCTCTGAACCCTGCATTCGCTTCAGTTCGGCTCTCACCTGCCAGCTGAACCCAGACCAGCGTGCCGTTTCCTCATACAGTAGACTGAAGAAGCTTAAAAGTGCAGGAGGCTGATCCCGGATCCATGTTTATGTTATTGCTTTATTCGGAACAGGCAGAAAATCAGCACAGCAGCAGAAAGCAAAGTGCATTTAAGGTCCCGGCCTGACATCATTTGAGCTGAAACTGCAATACCTGACAGTTTTCTCATATACAACTTGCTTGGCTCCGCCCACCTGTTTGCCCGCTGTGAACTGATTCAGGCTATAAAAGTGGCACTGTTTTATAATTTCACAGATGGTCCCTGGAAGCTGCTGTCCTTACTGTTTTTCAGACCTATACAACACCACTCAAACATGAATCACACAACAAACATAAATAGAGCTCTTCAGTTTGTAGAGCTAAAATGTTTTGAGTTTTGAGTTTATGAGTAAAATAAAGTCTGTGGTTAACATTATTTGAAGTGAACAAATGTTTTGTTCTACAACACATTACAATCACAATAATAAGTCAAGTATTAATTCTGAAATAATTGTGCTTTAAAAAAAGAGGTGCGAACAAGTTGCAGTAGCAGTAAGTCGCAAATAAATTCATACTTTTATTCAGGAAGGATGCATTAAATTGATCAGAAGTGACATTTCTAAGGTTACAAAAGATTTCTGTTTCCAATAAATGCTGTTCTTTTGAACTATTAAAAAATTCTGAAAAAAAATTATCACGGTTTTCCACAAAAATATGAAGCAGCACAACTATTTTCAACATTGATAATAATAATAATAATAATTGAGCAGTAAATCAGCATATTAAAATGATTTCTGAAGGATCATGTGACACTGACGACTGGAGTAATGATGCTGGAAATTCAGCTTTGCCATCACGGGACTAAATTCCATTTTAAAATAGAAGACAGTATAATATTTCACAATATTACAGTTTGACTATATTTTTGCCCAAATAAATGTAGCCTTGGTGAACATAAGAGATTTCTTTTAAAGAAATCTTCCTTTTAAAATCTTCCTATATTTCTTTTAAATGTATTGAAAGCACACATGGTTTCAAGATTATATTTCAACAACTAATGTTCACAACAAAATGAAATTCTAAGAGAATCCATGGTGAATTAGCCTTTCGGGTCTGGCTACAAATTGTCAACGTGAATCAACAGATCTCAACAGGCCATCTAGTTGAAGAGAATTATTGTGGTTGTCCTTGTTCCTTTGTTTGCTGTTCCCAATTAAAGTGAAACGCAGGAGGACACCACGCTAGAGGTTCAGTTTAATCATGAAATACAGGATAAATGCTGATTGTTGAGCTATCAGTCACTAGACGTTGCTCATCCTAAACTGATCCAAGCACAAACATCATAACAATAATATCAGTGAAGAATTACACCACCCAGGGCCTGACACTTAATTCATTTTTCAACAGTTTCACCAAAACATTTTTCACAAAGTTTGCATGAAAAATTGTTTATTATTACGAAAGTTTCAAGCAATTCATCGTTATGGAAGGGGTGAATATTTTTAATATTCTTCCCACACCACAAAACTCACGCTCTCAACAGAGCCGGAGAGAAAAATTCAGCTGATATCCTCTTATGTATGGGATTTAATACGATCTTACTGTCTGCCTGGCTCTCACTGTCGATTTTCTCTATTCAGAAGGCCAAATAGGATATCTGGTACTGTATATTTGGTAGGCTATTATTATTTATTCACACATGTCAGCTGCACTCAGTGGCCTTACCAGTATGCTTAATAAAGATTAATTAGCACTGTAGATAAACAGATTTTCAAAAAGGCTTGTAACTCAAATACTAGGGCTGGGTACAAATATCGATTTCTCTATTTTAATCGATTCCCTTTTTTAACGAACCGATATCGATTCTTAAATTCCAAGAATTGATTAGTCTATCCTGTTTTCAGTTGATGAATGAACGGAAAATTGCAGCGCACTTCCCATCCAATAAATCGATATGGTTTGTTCTTTGTTACTTTTGATATGAAACAAAGTATCAGATATCAAATCTGTCCAATTTAAAAAAATAAACCGTTTTGGCACTGTTTAATGAGGCGTGACAGATCGCTAAAGCACCTCAGTTCAAGTGAATTGGCAGCACGGAGAGCACATGAACTCAAGGATGGACTACTGACCGGACCTATGGGGCCAGTGCCCAGGGGCCCTTGACTACCTGAAGCCCGGGGGGTGGGCCCTGGGGTTTAAGGCCGCGCGATGCAGTTTGGTTCAGAAAAACCATTAACAATGAAAACAAATGTTTATTAATGCTGTAATATTTGTGTCCCATAGCCTACACAAGGCCTCTTAAACAAGGCTATTGGACTGAGGGCTCCCTGGAACTTACTGTTGTGAAATACATAGGCAACAAAATGCCTTCTGTAATGCCTGAAACATTGCCACCTTACTTTGTACAGATAATATCCAGCTACCACAACTGCAAGTATCTTATTATATATTTAACAGGATTTTTTTTAAAGACCATCCAGATGCGTGAGGCCAGAGTTTAATTTCATCTTGGGGGAAACAGACAGGAGGACGCCATTTAAAAGTGTGAGGTGATAAAATATGGGACATGCTATGCTCCATATGGATTTAATACAGAACACACTTATTTTCCTTTTAAATACGTGATAATTCCGAAATATATGAGCTTGCTGTTATCGCAGGTAAATAAATATTCTTATAAACTTACGATAAAATCCTGCCAGCTGTGAGTTGCGTGAGCCAGAAAGTTCGACAAAGAATGAAAAACGTATAAACCAGTAGGGCCAAAATAACCCAACCAGCTGTTCAGCTGCGAATGAACCCCTAACTACCCATTTGACAAGCAACCCAACAATGTGTTTACAGACACAACCCAGCACTTTTTGAGTGTACCCTCCCAATAAACCAGTAAAATACAGAGAAAAATAATGAGAAAATGAAACAGAGGGAAAGAGATAAAGAAAAAGAAGATATGACGAAAACGTGGCTTTTCTTCTCACTCCTGGCCCAAAGGCCATTTACTCAACAGCCTCTCTCTCTCTTATTCACTCACTCACTCACTCACTCACTCACACACACACACACACACACACATAACTACTCAGACTCAGTTATTGCATTAGCCACCACTTTCTTCCTGAGTGATTTGTGGGTAAAAAACAAATCCGGCCTCTGATAGAGCGCTGCACTGATGTAGATTACCAGCGCTCACATACACACATCACAAACGGCAGATAGGAAATGCAGCGGCCTGATTACGAGTCTTACTAATGGTGCATTACTGAAATGGTGCTTTTAAAATAGAATGTGTTTTATGAGTGAGCTGTTTATGGGGTTTTGAGGCTGGCTCCCTTCAGTACCTCCATGGGAATTCGCATGGCATCCGCCGCCCAGCGCTGAGCTTTATAGAGATGAATATAATGTGCTCTGATGCAGTGGGCCGTTATTAGATTCTTCCATAGGCAGTTATGGTGTGAACTGCACAACAGATGCTGCTATACGTTTCTCTCCTTCCCTTCACATACTCTCCATTTCGCCCCCATTTTTCCTTCTCAATAATGACTTCTAAACAATAAATTTGATCAAGTCGAATGGCAGCTTCTCTGAATAAATCCAGTTCGATATATTTATTAAAGTTCAAGTTGTTTCTTTACTTAAAAACCCTCAAAACCAAAGGGTCAATATGCTTATTGTTTCAGGCACACAAAATGCATTAAGCTTACATTTAAATCAGCTTAAGGTCCCCATGAGATCAAAATTGACAAATCTTAATATTGCAGTATTTATTATAAATGATTGTCTTGTCATATTGTGCCGTCATATTCTTTAATCAAAATAACTTCCCCTCCCTCTTGCAGTGACATTCTTCTCTGATAATGTGTTTGCTGGCGTGAGGGCGGGGCAACCTGTCACTCACATTAGATTGACCAATAGCAAATCACAACCATCCAACAAACCAATCAATTCCTGATGGACAAAATCAAGTCACGCACTACATTTTTTTTTTTTTTGTTCAAGAAGCTGTTTCACTCTAGTCACAATAGAGAAGAAAAGACTATTGCAACTTACATTTTGTGCTGACTTTGAATGGACAGTTAGCAAGAGTAGAGTTCAGTGCTAACGTAACAAGACTAAATGATATCACAGTAAGATAAATGTTTACTGTTTCTCAATGGCCTTGCCCTGTTGATAGCCCTAGCCTTCACGGTTTATGCTTTCTGCGGTGATCTCTGGGGTTAAATGAGGTGTTGTGGTGTTTGGTGGGTATCTGTAACAGCTCTGTAATGCTAGCTCGCAGGCCCTGCTAACCTTTGGGTAACATACCTGCATCACTATACTCACTAGCAACTGACGCATTTGACATTTAGTCATCGCCATCTCCAATTAAACAGGTAATGTATCTTGTCCGGACAAAACTGGCTAAGGGTTTATCAGACAACTTTTTCATTACCTTTTAATTATTATATTTGTATATTTTACTAGACATTTCTAAGCCCCTAATCCTTTCCCTAAATCAAAAAAAAAAAAGGGATTTACATAATTTACAAAATTGCTCTCTTAGAAAGCTGCTTAGTTTGTAAACTTGCAGAAAAAAAGTCCTTTAATCTCCCAAACCAAATGCCGCTTAAAGGTGTATGTAACTTTTTCACTCTACTAAAAATACCATAAAATGTTTGCAGAGATTTAGGACACATGCTGAGTTCACATACTCGTTTCTCTGAAATAAACTTCTACAGCCAGTTATTTTACTTTGAAATGTACGTCGCCCCTAAAGGGACGTGGGGGTAAAAAAAAATCTTTTGCGTTCCCTCGCAAAATGTTTGCGTTCCCCCGAGAAACTTTGTGTTCCCTCGCCAAATTTTTGCATTCCCTCGCAAAGTTATTTACGTTCCCACGCAAAACTTTTGACTCAATTCAATGCAAATATCTTTGTGAGGGAACGCAAAAGTTTTGCGTGGGAACACAAATATCTTTGCGAGGGAATGCAAACGTTTTGCGTGGGAATGCAAATAACTTTTCGAGGGAACGCAAAAGTTTTGCGAAACCTCCAGTTTCTCCTTGCCTGTCTTTTGCCATAGTCATTAATTGAGTTATTCAGGTGTTGTGTGTTGCCTTAACGATCTCTGTGTGTATTTAAGCCCATGGTTTACTCAGTTCTGGGTTCCATGTCATTCATGTGGTTGCGTTCCCTTGGTTTGGATTTATTATTAAAGACTGTTTTCTCTTGAGCCATTCATCTTCGTTCACTACTTTACTGCAGCAACGCGTGATACCTACAAAATAAGGACAGCCCAGAGACTTTTTTTACTTTTTACTAACTTTTTTTTTTTGTTTTTTACTTAAAACTAACTATAATGACTATAGATTAATCATTAAAAAAAAGGATTGCTGCAGGAAACGGAATGTCTGCTAGAATCCTGCATCATCTAGGTAATCCTGTTATGCTCATAGGAATTACAGAAGCGGTTTGTACTCGCACACACACACAAACTGTCACAAAGTAATAGAGCACCTGTGAGTGTAATATGACGTCCAGTGGCTCAGGTGTGTTGGTCAACTACAGATCCATTAGCACTGTGAAATAACCTCCATTTCCTCAATACGAGTGTGTGTATGAGCGAGTCCAGTAATTCCAATAATCACAGCTGTTGGTCTGATGAAAAATATCTCATGTGTGCTATAATTCACTGTGTGTCTAAATGGTTTTAGCCAAGAAACGACTTGTTTAAATCCTTAATGAAAGGAGACAAAGAAACTTTATTGAAAATATGAGGCACTGGTGGGCATTACCTAAGGAATTAAAGGCAGAAAAGCATGATTGGCACACTGAATGTCAGTCAGAGACAGCGAGGGGTGAAAGCGGGAGCTGGAGTCGCTCACTCACACCTGCAGTAGAGTAATTGATTTCTGCCATGCTCTCTGCGTGTGTGCGAGCACACACACACTAAAGGCAAACAGATTAAAGTTACTTTCCCTCACACCACAAAAGCGCTGTCACGCAAACAGAACTTTTAATAAGCATGCATATCCACACAATCACATTGGTGAAAAAGTTCACTCTGCAAAATTATTTAATAGAAATTATTCAGTTATTTGGCCAGGTGCAGAGTGACACATGCAGGATGGAACGGATCTGGAATGGGAAGAGAAGAAATTTATATGATAATTGCACTAAGTGATTTTATGAATAAATGCAAGGAGATTGCAGATAAAAATTCATCTAAATTTCACAGCCGCTTTAGCCAGCTAACCACAGAGTGATTGGTAAAATGCTCTGAAGATCATTTGAAGGGCATTTTGTTCAGATGTCGGCCATGCACAGATGTGCCCTGACAGTAACAGATGTGTGCACATGTGTATACTCAGCCCACTAGCAGTTTGAACTCAGTCATTTATTCACAGCCATTTGTCAATAGATGAAATCTACAGTGCAAATGTGAATTGATTATTGGATTTGTTTAGTGAATCTTTGGCTGTGAGTCTTGTTATGAAGACGGTGAGTGAGCTAATAATACAAACAAACCTGTTCTCTTTAAATCCTGGGTAAAAAAAAAAAAAAAAAAAAAGGTTATTTTGCACCAATATTAAAAATTCTAGCCATTGCACTTTCCTGTTATGGCTGATATTAACATGTCTAAATAAATGAAAAATATAACACTAAAACTAAAATGAAATGTTTAAAATGCTAGAAGTGAATTTACTAATCACAACATTATAATGTACAATTTGAAAAATGGATATTCATTGTGAGATTTTCTAAACATTACATTTAACAGTGTTTTTAAAGATGAACTTTATAAAGATAATCTAAATGTAAAAATTTGGGAAAGAAGCGCACATAATTAAATATCTAATAAATAACCTAAAAAATAAATAAATAAATAAATCAGTTCATCACCCTTATAATAAAAAATAACACTCTTGTCATGATTCAGGTCTTGTGTTCCCCTTGTCTTGTGTGGACTTTTATGTAATTTCCTGTTCTGTGCCACGTTTTGTAGTCCTCTGTAGTTTTTCTTATTGATTAGTTCCTGATTGTTCCCAGGTGGTCTTGTTTGCCAATCTCCCCTTGAGTGTATTTATACCCAAGTGTTTCTCATGTTCTTTGTCTGGTTTTGTCCTTTGTTGGAAGTATGTTTGGTGATGCTCATTCGGTTTTCTGTTCCCTGGTTCTCTGGTTGCTGTGGTCTTATGTTATTTTGTTATTAAACTATAAAATTGCATTTGGATCCAGCTCTTCTTTTTTATTTTTTTTTAGTTCACCCAGCATTACAACTCTACAGTTATATACATAGACAATAGTTTAAATTAATTAATTGAAATTGTACACAACTTTATTTTAAATATATATTAGTATGTATAGAAAATAAAATGCACCTAAATAATGTATTTTCTTCTTTGTTAGTTCATGTTAAATATTGCAAATATTATAAACTAATGCTGACATACACAATATAATTGTAATGTCCCATAAAAAAAAGAAAAAAACAATATCAAGAAATACCAAGCTATCTTAAAACAAAGAAAAGATAAATATGTAATTTTCATCTGTATAGTAAATAAAACTTTCTCCAATAGCCCTAAACCAGTCCATCTCCCACCACAGATGTTGGTGAAAGTGTGTGGATCATCAATGATCTATTCTGATGGCAGGCTGATGGATTGGCTGTCAGTGAGATTTGGGAATTGGCGCAGTGGAAGTGTAGCTCACAGTAACGATTACCAGGGGAATTCAATACAGTCAACTACAGCCCTCTGCTCAGTGCCATTAAAACCTCAAAGGGTTGAACGGCCACATACATCAGCCTGTCATCCGCTGATATGAAAGACAACAGTGGTCATTTAGAACCGCTGTGCTACATGTCAGTCATGTATGTTTATAAATGAGAGTGTGTGTGACATATAACAGAAAATTGCAAAGCAAAAGAGTCACTCACGACAAATCAAAAACATCATAATTCTACACCTAAATCTCCATTAAATTCAAAACGATATATGAGCATAGCAAACAATTTGGAACACTTACAGTGGGGAGAACAAGTATCTGATAGACTGCCGATTTTGCAGGTTTTCCCACTTACAAAGCATGTAGAAGTCTGTAATTTTTATCATAGGTACTCTTCAACTGTGAGCGACGGAATCTAAAACAAAAATCCAGAAAATCACATTGTATGATTTTTAAGTAATTAATTTGCATTTTATTGCATATTCACATATTTACAAAATGTTCCCTCTGGTTTCCCCCACAATACAAAACATGCAGTGCTGGTGAATTGGAGATGCTAAATTGTCCGTAGGTGTGAATGCCCAAGCCATGTAACAGGGAGGGTTGGGGAAAGACCTGGCAACCTACCCAGGAAAAGTCATTGCCAAGAAATATCATTGACAGTCTCTTGCACATGGCAAGAGTTGGCCATAGAATTTTTTTATATTTATTGTCTTTTTCTGTTTCCTTCTTGTTTACTCTTGTCGCCATGGTTATTCCTTTTATCATTGATTATCACACACCTGTTTCTAATTTAGTTCATTAGTTCACACGTATATAATACCCTCAGTTATGATACTCTTTGTTGTCTGTGCTATACACATGGTTACGTTGCCTTCTCACTTGTTTGGATTACTCTTCGTTAGTGGAATATGTTTTTTTTTTTTTTTTTAATAATGTATTGCTTAGATCCACTGTGCTTCAGTCTCATCTTCATCCTCAAACCAGCCGTGACAATATTCAGCTTTATATGATACTTAAGTATCATGTGTCAATTAATCAAATCTACAGTGCAAATGTGAATTGATTATTGGATTTGTTTAGTGAATATTTGGCTGTGAGTCTTGCTATGAAGATGGTGAGTGAGCTTTAGACCTGTTCAAGCCAGTAATGCAAAGATAGACTTGATTAAAAAAATATATTTTGCACCCATATTAAAATTCTAGCCATTACAGATAAGTTGATCACTTTCATGCTATGGCCGATAGGGTCATATGTGTATGAAATGAAATGAAATGAAATGAAATGAAATGAATTGGTCCCTCTCCCACCACAGATGTTGATGAAGGTGTGTGGAGTGTCAATATCTATTCTGATGGCAGGCTGATGGATTGGCTGTCAGCCAGATTTGAGAATCTCACTGAGAGTCAAGTCAAGTCAAGTATATTTGTATAGCGCTTTTCACAATTCAGATTGTATCAAAGCAGCTTCACAGTATTAAATTAAAATAATACAACAAGGTTTGTTTCTAGTGAAATTTATTGATTGATAAAATTAAATTAAATATTCCCAAAATATCCCCAACTGAGCAAGCCAAAGTCAACAGTGGCAAGGAACCGAAAAAACTCCATCAGGTGACCTAATGGTGAGCTGAAACTCCATCAGGTGACCTAATGGAGAAAAAAAAAAACCTTGGGAGAACCCAGGCTCAGTCGGGGGCCAGTTCTCCTCTGGCGTTTATGAACTAGAGGCCGGATTGTAGCTTTGAACTGTAAGATTAAGAATATTATATGAATGCCTGGCTGAAGAGATGCGTCTTTAATCTAGTTTTAAACTGGGAGAGCGAGTCTGAGCAACGAACAGTATCAGGAAGGCTATTCCAGAGTTTTGGAGCTAAATGTGAAAATGCTCTCCCTCCTTTGGTGGATCTGGATATCCTAGGTATGACCCGAATTTAGTGATCTTAAAGAGCGCGATGGATTGTAGGGCGATAGAAGATCCGTTAAATAGACTGGAGCTAAGCCGTTTAGGGCTTTATAAGTCAGTAACAATACCTTGTAATTAATACGGAACCAATGTAGAGATGATAAAATCGGTGTTATTTGATCATATTTTCTTGATCTAGTAAGAACTTTAGCGGCTGCATTTTGGACTAACTGTAGCTTGTTTATTGAGGATGCAGGACAACCAGCTAATAAAGCATTACAGTAATCTAGTCTCGAGGTCATGAATGCATGAACTAGCTTTTCTGCATCAGAAACTGATAGCACGTTACGTAGCTTAGCAATGTTTCTAAGGTGGAAAAAGGCTGTTTTGGTAACATATGAAATATGATTTTCAAAAGACAGGTTGCAATCTAATATAACACCCAGGTCTTTTACTGTAGAGGATAAAGTAACAGGACATCCTACTATGTTAAAGTTGTATTGTGAGAGGTTTTGTGGGCGGTTTTTTGAACCGATAAGTAGTACCTCTGTCTTGTCTGGATTTAATAAAAGAAAATTATTTGTCATCGAATCTTTTATATCTTTAACACACTCTGTCAATTTGGATAATTTAGCGTTTTCATCCGGCCGTGATGAAATATATATTTGAGTGTCATCAGCATAACAATGGAAACTAATTCCATGTTTCCTTATAATATTTGTAAGTGGCAGCATATATATTGAGAATAATAGAGGGCCTAACACAGATCCCTGCGGCACTCCATAGTTTACTGAAGTTATGATCGATTTTTCTCCATTTAAATAGACAAAATGGTACACTCTCAGAAAAAAAGGTACAAAAGCTGTCACTGGGACAATACCCTTCAAAAGGGTTCTAATATGTACCATTTAGGTACTAATATGTAGACTTTAGGTACCAATATATACCTTTGAGGGACTAATATGCACTCTTGAGGTACAAAGGTGTACCTTTTGAAAAGGTACCGCCACAGTGACAGCTTTTGTACCTTTCTTTCTGAGAGTGTAGCAGTCAGATAAGTATGATCTGAACCAGCTTAATGCTTGTCCTTGAACACCAGTATAATTTTGTAGTCGATCTAAGAGTATTGTGTGATCTATAGTATCGAACGCAGCACTAAGATCAAGTAAAACTAGTATTGAGATACAGCCTTGGTCAGAAGCTAAAAGTAAATCATTTTAACGAGCGCTGTTTCAGTGCTATGATGCGGTCTGAATCCAGACTGAAACTTTTCATAGATGTAATTTTCTTGCAAGAAAGAGCCCAGTTGAGCGAACACAACTTTTCCTAGTATTTTAGACATAAATGGAAGATTTGAAATGGGTCTATAATTTGCTAGGTTATTATGATCTAATTGTGATTTCTTAATGAGTGTTTTTTTAACTGCCAATTATAACTGCCTACTTGGAACATGACCTAAAGTTAAAGATGAGTTAATAATATTGAGGAGAGGCTCTTCCACTACAGGTAACACTTCTTTCAGTAGTTTAGTTGGTATAGGATCTAATAAACATGTTGTTGTTTTAGATGAAGTGATACGTTTATTTAACTCTTTTTGTTCTATAGTTGTAAAGCACTGTAGTTGTTCCTGTGTGGCGATAATTGAGGCTGAATTATAAGGCGCGATTGAAGATTGAACGTTTACAATTGTGGTTCTGATGCTTTCTATTTTCTCAGTGAAGAAGTTCATAAAATCATTACTACTAAACTGTAACGGGATATTTTGCTCATAGTGCTAGTTAGTTTCTCTAGTTCATCTGTTTGTTTGGGTTCAGGCAGCAGCTGAGACAGATCAGATAAGCAATTTGAGAAATTATCTATGGTGGATGGAAGGATTGTTCTGCCTGGTCGATAACTCGGCGCCGCATGACATATTACAGCAGTATGTAATATGCAAGTTACCATGTAATGGTCAGTGACATCATCACTTTGTGGAATGATATCTATATCGGTTGGATCAGTTCCATATGATATAATTAAATCGAGTGTATGATTTAGACGATGAGTGGGACCAGTGACGTTTTGCTTGACCCCAAAGGAATTTAATAATTCTGTAAACGCAGCCCCTAACGCATCATTTGAATTATCTACGTGTACTGTATGTTAAAATATCCAACAATTAATGCTTTATCGACGTTGACCAATAGATCTGAGAGAAAATCTGCAAACTCTTTTAGGAAATCAGCGTAAGGCCCTGGCGGTCTATATACAGATAATAGGGATTTTTTTTCTTACATCTGAGAGCATAACATTTAGTACAAGTACTTCAAACGAATTATTCTTGTCACCTGTTTTCTGGGTAACATTAAGAATATCTCTATAGATTGTTGCAACACCACCGCCACGACCAATCAGACGGGGCTCATGCTTATAACAGTAACCTGATGGAGTAGACTCATTTAGACCAAAATAATCATTTGGTTTAAGCCAGGTTTCAGTAAGGCAAAGTACATCGATGCTATTATCTGTGACTATTTCATTTACAATAACTGCCTTAGGTGTGAGTGATCTAATGTTTAGAAGACCTAGCTTTAGAAATTGTTTTTGTTCACTAATAGCGAGATTTTCTGTTTTAATAACAATTAGATTTTTTCTCGATACTGCAGTAGATTTATTATTTGATCTCACTAAACGAGGAATAGACACAGTTTCTATGCAATGTTCTACACTAGTATTTATATCAATTAAGTTGGTGCAGCAGAGACTGTAATTTGGACTTTTGGTTACTAGTCAAACGGTATTTAACGTCTTGGATATGTAATCAGACAGAAGATCTGCTCCGATTCTCCGAATCAGCGTGGAAAACCTAGGACGCTCCCAAAACAGATTCCAATTATTTACAAAGAGCAGTTTCTGCTCATTGCACCATGACATTACCCATTCATTTAACGCGAATAATCTACTGAACTTTTCATGCCCTTGTCGGTACGTGGGAAGCGGTCCAGACACAATGATCGTTATTTCAGGCGATGTGCTGCGTACCGTCTCAATCAGGCTCCTGAAATCTTTCTTCAGAACCTCCGTCTGCCGCAGCCTGATATCGTTCACTCCCGCGTGCAACACGACGGCTCCGACACGCTCGTCACCGTTCAAGATCTCGGGTACCCGCGCAGTGATATCGAAAACACGAGCACCAGGAAAGCAGTGACTGCGTACCTTACTTTTACCTAATGTAGCGTGGACGTGCCGGACGATGGAATCGCCGATGATGACAGCATCGCGTTCCGTTTCGCGAAGAGGGGAGAAGCGGTTCTGGGTTGAGATCTCGAAAACCGGGAGGGGCAGAGAGAGTCTTGCTCTGGTCCTGGCTCGCGTCTTCCGCTGCGGAACCAGCCAGGCTTCGTGGTGGTGTGTCGGAGCCGGAGTGAACGAAACCATGGCTGATCGTGACCTAGGCACTCGGGACCAATGCTGAGAAACACACGGAGTAGACGAGGTCGGGGTCAGCGGATTACTAATGCTAGTCGCTGATTTGTGTGCATCGGCGCGTGATGTTTCAAGAGCTAAACGTCGGTCTCTAATCGACGCATCGGCGCGTACTGATTCAAGAGCTAAACGCCGGTCTATCAGCTCGGCTTGTCTCTCTAAAAGGTCGCGGATCTGCTTCTCTACAGCTTCCAGCTCAGACAGCACCGCGTGCAGCTCGAGTGAGTCTTCACCTGCACCAAAAGGTAGACAACATACATCTGATATATTCGCCATTTTAACAGATGGGCAGTAAGTTAGCAATGACGCTACCGGTGATGCTATCAATATTAATACTAATTTATGACTAAAGTCTTGGATATAGTCCATCTTTTTAGTGGTACGGGTGTAATGTAGACGCACGATAGGCGAGAAAATGTTCGTTTGTAAGTGAGTTTAAAGAAGACGCGCTCAGCCGTGACCCACAGGGTTACCGGTCCAGTGTTGGGTCACAAATCGGCTTGAGACGCGTCTGCTAAACAGTCCGCGTTGGAACTATGAGGTTTGAGCAGCAGTGCTTCTCAGTGAGGAAAAGTAGAAAATGTTCGTTGTAAGTGAGTTTAAAGGGAAAAATCACGGATTATGAATCAAATCGATGGAGCTCCAAATACAAACAACGCGTTCAGATGCGACGCATGCGCGAGAGCCAGTAAAAAAAAAAAAAAAAAAAGAAATAATGAGGAAAGATTTATTCTTTTTTTATAGTTAATGTTAATTGTTTCGGCAATATTAAACATAGTTTAAACAAACTAATCAGTTGACAAAAAATTATGGGAAAATAAATAGAAAATAAGAAGTCAGTATAATATAATATAATATAATATACAAATTTAACACATGTTGGCTTCAGGATGTTGTAGTGGGGTGTGAGTTGATGCAAATGGTGTGTGACAGGTTTCCTCTTAGAAAATGTTTCCATGTCACTAACGGACAGCTGTTCCTTAGAGCAAAGCAGGATATAATTTAACATCAACCATACTTGAATCTGGCTATAATCTAACATGAAAAGAAACTAATAATTAATCTGCATTAGAAGAAACAAGGGAATAAAACTCACAACTTCATGAACACAAACACTCTAGGATGGTCCAGCAGAGACAGTAAGATTAACTTCATAATATATTAAACTGTTTATGTCACAGAATTACAGAGATGAAAATTCCACAGTTCTCCTCTCTCAGAGTTTACTCTCAGGAAAAAAAACATTGAATATGTCCCTAATGTATTATGATCAGCTCTCTGCTAAGTTCATAGTGTCAGAGTGTTTCAGACTGAATTCTGTCACACTCACCCTGTTTTAGCCATAGTGTCTCTTTTAGTTAGTGTAACATTACGTGCCACTAGCTCCACAAATTCATTCAGCCCTTGCAGTGAGTTTCAGTCCAATATCAACTCACACAAGAGTCTAAGTGAATTTAGAGAAATATTTCTCAAGGTTCCTGCTTCACCAATAACCCCACAAATATGGCTCAAATGGAAATTTCTGTAATTTTTCAACTCTATTTATCATATTTTTCCACACTAAATCCAAGAAGCTAAAAAGCCTCAGGAGTTGGTCTTGCTTTAAAGCAAGGGTTCAGAGAGAGGTGACTGTACGTATGTGAAAGTTTGGAGGGAAAGTTCCATCAGCCGTAAACATAAAGAACTGCAGTTTTAGCTCAGTCCTAACAGTCTCTGATTGAAGAAAATACCAGTTTAGTTTAAATGGTCCCCAGTCATGACTCACGAGAGCACATACTCATGAATCGTCCCTCTCTTTGTGCAGACTAGTGGGGACTGAGCGCTTTCTGGCAATTCCACTTTAGGATTATTGATACTTTCAATAATGAAAGCGACTCAAAGCTCTTAGGCTTCCCCAGCTCAGGTGAACAAAAGCGAAACACTAAACACACACACATACACATTCTGTGTTGTCATGTCAGGTTGTCTCCATGACAGCCCCGGAGAGGGGTGTTTAAATATTTACCTGCTGCGGTCCTGACGGATCATGCTGACTTCTGTTTGCATTCTGATCCATTTAATATGCTTACACACACCAGAAAACACACTGAAGAACCCTTCATTCTCTGTCTCAGACATATGCACAGGCCGGAAGACCTGTTTTATGATTCGGCTTTAAGGGACATTCACACGGAACGCATTTTTGTGGTTAAAATGACACAAGCCAGTGCAACGGAAAAAAAGAAACGCAAGGTCTAGAGATGCGTTTTTTAAAAAGTTGACCTTCTTTTAACTTGAGCGCCATCACCGTGTTTTTAGAATGCAGTGTCATGCACAAACCACTGCAATACACGCAAATGCAACAGTCAAACATCCGTCAAGCATATGTTTAGAAAAACAATGGAAAAGCAGCACACTGGAATGCAAAAACCACACACACACACACACACACACACACACACACACACACACACACACACACACACACACACACACACACACACACACACATATATATATATACTGTATATATATATGTATATATAGATGCCTTTAGTGGCTGCTTCTATGGGCGATATATACGTAAGCCGTCCGCCATATTGGAACAGTTAAAGTCGGTCCGTGAACATTTGAGAGCAAGTTGACTGCATCAGCAAATGTAGTTAGAAGAATGAATAAACATCTATATCTGCAATAAACTTCAACAGATGATTTTGCTAAACTAACACAATACAAAAAGACAAAGGCGTAAGCTAACACGACCTTAAAAGGTTACAATAGTTTAAAAACCTGTAATATTGAACGAATCCACATAAAAACAAAAAACAAAACATTTTACATGAAATGTTATCCCTTTTCTTCATGAATTTAAATCTTGCCAATTTCACAACCAGAAGCTGCACAATGTTGTGGCATTATTGATTCTTACTGTGAGTGATGGCGCGCTGACCATTCCAAGATGGCGGGCGCGCCGACGCGTCTGGAGCAGTGTAATGTGGCATCCACGTATACATATCTATGGCAAAAAAACACGAGATCCAGAGATGCATTTTTGTAAAAGTTGAACTTAAACACTGTGTCTTTAGAATGCTGTCAGGCATGTAATGCTGGAAAAAATGCAAGCGCAGCGGTTAAAGACATCCATGTAGCACGTGTTTACATTGAAAATGGAAAAACACATTCTGTGTGAACAGCCTCTAATTAGCACGTCCTGATTTTGCAGTTAAGGTCTTTTCACATCGAGGGCCATTAAACGGCACGGATGCACGGTGCGATGGCGCTCTTGAATAGAAACAATAGATCCCTATCGAGCTATTCACACTGGGTGCAATCAATCGCACCGCGATAAAGCGAGATTTTTTTTCCCCATCGACCCGTGATGAAACGAGCCGTCCAATTAGATTTGAGCTTCCCCTAGCCGCTGCTGTTGCACAAAAGTGTGAGAGTGGTGGCGCTGTTTTTCATCGCAGTGTTATCATTGGTATCTGAGAACAGATTTATTCTTACATGTTGATCATTTTCTATGAATTTTCCACTGAATTATGCGATCTGAAGAGCTTGAAATGGTCCGTGCTTGGCTGTTATGAGTCAGAGAGCTCATTCGCTCTAGAGCTGTCAAACGTATTAATTGATCATAACTCCTGCCCTCCCGAATGATGACGTTGTTTTCATTTTCTTATTCTGAGTTTGCGCGGTTCCACACATAAACAACAAGAAACATGAAGCCAAATAAATATATGATTAAGACGATATATGTTTTGTATGTGTTTTTCATGCGGCCCAGGGTATTTTTATAACAATAAAGAATGAGAAATATTTACATAAGAAATGCTAAGTAGGTGTAGTTTGTGTTAGTAGGTGTTCAGTTTATTATAAAACACTACAAATAATGCACGTCTGTCCATTATTTAATCAAAATCCACTTTAGATTGGAGTCGGAAGTTATTACACGCACTCTATGATGGTTTCTGTGTAGTACCAAACTTTATTTATCTTAATTTACTGTTGTATGTTGTGCAGCGGACGAGGTTAATGCCAAATGGGGAAATCTTTAAGATACATACATGAGGAAAAATGTATTCTCAGTCAGCGCCACCTATCGTGCAGGCGTAAATTAGCTGAAGGCAATCAATTTCCCATTCAGTGTGAAAGCTCCGTTCGTTCGCGATTCGCTTAGCTTTATAGTGTTGCACTCAGTGTCAAATGGCATTCCGGGGTCAACATATTTAGCTGATCCTGAAACAACATTCTGGTCGGAAAAAAATTTCTTAACCCTATCCCTACTCATAAGTTGTCCCTAAAATCAGAGGGAAATGATGTGTGAATAACACTGATGTAGAACCATAACACTGGTCATAAGCCTAAACTTGACATAAACTGTAAACCTGTCCCTCAAATCTGATTGGTTAAATGGAATGTTGTTCCAGGATCAACAGAGATGTTGATCTAGGATCAACAAAGATGTTGATCCAGGAACATGTTGCACTTGGTGAAATCAGGCTCTGCCTCTTAATAAGGCTGTTGGAAAATGCCAGTCTTCTGCTTTACTCCCTAGGGTATTACAACTTAGGTGGGTCATTTAAACTGGTCTGAGTACAGATTTTACCACGTCTCATATTATGATTGCTGTGACTTGAGCTGATCCCAGAGCTGCACTGATGTGCACTTCAGACTCTTTTCGACTCCCCAATAAGGTAATTTTCATTCAATCCCCTGAAGCTCTGACTGCCTCTTTGAGCAGATTGGGTTATGGGGCGAATGGAAATTCATTTTCAGCCTGCAGTTCTGTGCAGTGTGCAATTATTAATAATAAAGATATTAAAGCTAATATCACATAGGGCTAACTCAGTTCAGCATATCTCGGAAATACGGATTACAGACAGAAATATATCAATCAGACTTACTGACCCATACGCTTACTATTATGACTGCTAATAAGACTATTGTGCAAATGTCATGTGATATAATTAACTGAAACATCAATTTTTTATCAAATAAATTCACTCCTGGTGAGCATTAAAGACTTCTTTCAAAAACATTAATAAATCTTACCAGCCCCAAACTTTGGAATTGTAGTGTATGCATACTGTACTTTGAAAGTCACATTGAATAAAAGCATCTGCTGGATGAATAAATGTAAATATATAAAGTCTAGATGTACTCAGAATGTGGCAGAACAGCTTGCAGGATTTAACAGGAAAAGCTGCATGTGAATAGGTCTTTTTTAACAGATGCCTTTCCCCCTAAATCTATGTCAAAACTAAAAAAGCTGAAAATTAATTCTCTTAGCAAAAGAAGGATATAACATGCTTGATATTCCATGGTAATTTAATTTCTTGTCAGGAAAATTAATAATGAATGTTAGGAAGCATTCCTTCTCTTTCTTTCAGTCATTCGTCACTCTCACGGCTGCACACACCAGCAGCTGGTTTAATACTCCTTTGAATTAAGAAGAAAATACCAAGTGACTCACACACAAGACCCGCCAGATACCAGCTTAAAAAATTCACATCTGCACCATTTTCTGCTACATTCTTCACACCATTTTGAGAAAAAATGCTATTATTTCTCATATCTCATACCGAGCACACACACACACACACACACAGGTGCTATTGAATGCAGGAGAACGGTGCTGTCAGTTAAATAATATTGGATACAGTTTTGTGCATTGAGTATTAAATGAATTATTTTGGCCTGTAAGGAGTTGAATCACTCTCAGCTCTGACATAAAATTGGAGAATTGAATAAAATCAGAATAAAATCAGAATTGGAGCAATGTGTTCCTTGCTGTGAATAAGATAATCATTGATATGCTATGCAAACGGAATCTGTTATTTAGCTTTAGAAGGAACAGTTCTGCAGCTGATATGATTGGGAATGTCATGAAAACTATCCTTATGCTTTTGCAATGAATGTGATTTCTGATTATTTTATTGTATATTTACATAAAGTGCATATTAACCACTGTTTAATGTACAGTGACAGAATAGACGCTACAAACTGTATCAGTTCAAACCCACAGTGCAACTGAATTCACTAGCATTCCCCTATGAATTAATCAGATCCATTAGCATGTATCATGTGACAACCCTCCACTGCAGGAAAAAGTAATCTGCAGTTTAAAATGCAGTTTTTATTCATTGTTCAATAATGTGGAAACATTCAGCAGAACATGAATGTGGCATCACATGCTGTGCGCAACTCATTTGACAGAGAGCGAGACCGAGATATGAGGGGGTAAGAAAGGATAAGCAAAGGTAAACAAGCCAGGATCAGCAAACAAAATAAATTTAGTTGATTTATGCAAAAAAAGTTAATCAATGAATTAAAGACAGAAATGTTCTGAAATGCTCGCTTCTCTTTCACTGTACTGTAATGGTTCGATCCTACCTGACAAATTGATTTCACCAGGCCTAAGGGCGATAACCTTCTCTATATGGTAATTAAAGAACACCACACACACAATACTCATGTGTGCTTCACATTGTAATTAAAACTTCCCTGAAAATTAGTGCTGTCAGCTGATAAGTAACCTGAACAAGGTTGTGGGCCAGTGCTCTACAGCCCATCATGATAACACAGTTATCTGGCAATATATAATTTCCTTAATCAGTATCTTGTTTTCCAGTAAACATATCTAAATATCCTTAAAACAAGATACATTTATATGACAACCAAGACTGATACTAATTGTTCATGTTTTTTCTCCTTGTTTTATACATTCTGTGGTTACAATGTTGATATGTTTGGCCAATATGTTTCTGTCACCATGTGTAACATTCAAATCAGTCGAATCATGTAATGTAACGTCATGTGTAAAAGCATATTGAGACAAAGAAAATTTTTCATTTCATGCATATCTTTTTTTTCTGTTGTATTTGTCCTGTTGTTTTACAGGTGCATTACTGAACGTTTCATGTCACTGTTGTTGGTTGACAGCGAAACTGTTCTGAAAGAACAGATTAATGGGTTGGGGGTCATTTTGGGGTTTTTATGAACGTGCTGACATGGGCCCCCAGACAAAGTTTTGCTTAGGGCCCCCAGATGTCTAGGACCGGCACTACCCGTAGCAGATCTACAGGTGGAGCTGAGGAAGGTGGAGGGTTTCTGAGAGCGCAATGCAACAAATGCTGACCAGTATTTGAAGTTTGAGCAACAAGCTCATTGGCTACTGGCAACCTTTGGGTTACAAGTCTCTAACCATGACTTCAATGACTGCCCCAGAAATAAGACAAAAAGAGTGATTTGTAAGGAGTTCAATGTGCGTATCTGTATCCCTACTGTTTATTTTTCCAGAAACTATTGTGCAGTCCTCTCCTGCAGAGCTACAGATTAAAGAAAGAGTATTAGAGAGAGAAACACGAAGTGCCGAAAAAAAAACTATTTAGCACCAGTCTCTAATAAGTTTATTAAAAAAAAGAGTTTCACTAATGCAGAGTACACATGCGCACTGAGAAATATACAGTTCTCCTGTGAACATGTATTCATTAGGGAGTACTGTATGTATTTAGCAGTATATTTCACTTTTCTTTATGTATCAGGGTATCAAATTTAGCAGCAACCTAAATTTAAATGATATATTTTTTTATCGAATATTGCAGTATTTATTATAAATGATTAATCCATGCACATCACTATTTATTAAATTCTTGGCCCTCATCAACTTTACTTAAAATAACTTCTCCCTCTTGCAATGACAACTCTTCTCTTCTCTGATGATGTTTATTAGCGGGTGTCACTCACATGAGATCACATCAATAGAAAACCGCAATGATCCACATTTACATTTACATTTAGTCATTTAGCAGACGCTTTTATCCAAAGCGACTTACAAATTAGGACTAGATTAAGCGAGTCGTCATGAAGAGGCAAAAACAAAAACAACGCAAGAAGTGCTCAAGATACGAAGTTCAGGCATTATTCAGAGTAGCATAAGCCCGATAAGTGAGGTTTTAGAGAAAAGGGGAGGTTTTTTTTTTTTTTTTTTTTTTTTTTTTTATGCGGTTAAGTGCTCACGGAAGAGAAGGGTTTTCAGCTGTCTTTTGAAGGTTGTCAGGGATTCTGCGTTCCGGATGAGGGTGGGGAGAGCGTTCCACCAGCATGGAACTGTGAATGAGAATGTTCTGGAAAGAGATTTTGTGGCTCTCTGTGATGGAACCACGAGACGTTGCTCGTTGACCGATCGTAGGCTTCTGGTAGGGATGTAGACTTGTAGGAGTGAGTGAAAGTAGGAGGGAGCTGAGCCTGTGACAGATCTGTAAGCAAGCGTCAATGCCTTGAACTTGATGCGAGCAGCGAGAGGTAGCCAGTGCAGAGAGATGAACAGTGGAGTGACGTGTGCCCTCTTGGGCTCGTTGAAGACAAGACGAGCTGCAGCGTTCTGGATCAACTGTAGGGGTTTGGTTGCACATGCTGGAAGTCCGGCCAGAAGAGCATTGCAGTAGTCAAGCCTAGAAATGACCAGGGCCTGGACGAGGAGTTGTGTTGCATGCTCAGTTAGGAAAGGCCTGATCTTCCTGATGTTGTGCAGTGCAAACCTGCATGATCGAGCTGTCTTTGAAATGTGATCTGTGAAGGTCAGCTGGTCATCAAGCGTTACTCCAAGATTTCTGACCGACCTTGATGGGGTGATTGATGATGATTCTAGCTGGATAGTGAAGTCGTGTTGTAGAGACTGATTGGCGGGGAGGACGAGAAGCTCAGTCTTTGCCAGGTTGAGCTGCAGGTGATGCTCCTTCATCCATGTGGAGATGTCCGCCAGACAGCTTGAGACCCGTGCAGCTACTGTGGGATCATCTGGTTGAAATGAGAGGAAGAGCTGTGTGTCATCAGCATAGCAGTGGTAGGAGAAACCGTGTGCCTGTATGATGTGTCCCAGTGATGTGGTGTAGATGGAGAAGAGGAGGGGACCAAGAACTGAACCCTGGGGAACACCTGTGGTCAAGACTCGTCTTGTCTTCAACGAGCCCAATCCAAACATCCAATCAATTCACAATGGACAATATCAAGTCCAGCCCCATATTTTTTCTTGTTCGACAATCTGTTCTTCTTGGATACATACAGTATGTCACATTAGGGAAAAAACAAAGACTTTTGCGACTTCCATTTCACGCCGAATTTAAATATAAATTAATTCGCTAATACGTGCCAATCTTGAAGTAATTATTGGAGATCATAAAATATATGATCAAAACCTAACAGGAAATATGTCTCAGTATTTATCAGCAATTACATCTACTCATAAACAGCAGTCGTAACACTTATTTGAAAACAGTTAACGGTGAAAAGCACACGACATAGAGTAACATGCGCGCTTTACTGTCCTGAAAGCAAAGCAGCTTCCACACAAACAATGTGGTGGGAGGTGTGCAAACCAATTATCGTCTGCAGTAGGAAGTGCACACTAATGACTACATAATAAGAATGCACTCTGAGAAACTCTTCAAGTTCTGCTGTATGAAAACTGCTCCAACTATAATCACTGCAGTGTTGGATGATATCCAACTAAAAGAAACAATGCTATACTACATTTTTTCAATAGCGTGACAGTAGCTCAAAAAGCCTGCTTTATTTCAGCGAATCAGTTCATTTACACAACTGACAAACATTGCTCTGAATCCAGAGTTAAATATCATCTGATATTATATAGTCCCCATAAATATCCTCAATGTAGTTAGCAGCTTTCTGTTGGCAACCTATTACTTTTTCTAAAGGGTAGATGAAATTCCAACTTGAAATTATGAGCAGTTTCTCCAACACCCAGGTATAAATGAAAGAATTATGCAGATATTTGTATTTCGTTCCTGTACCAGACCAAGGAGGGAGAAAGACAGAGAGGTGAAGCGGGGTGGAAAGGTTATATTACTAAAGGAGGAGTTTATTTTTTGCACAATCAATTTTTGTCCACACAAATTTGAGGCAGAATCCATAAACCCAGACAGAGAGAGATGACCACTCTTTCGGAGGAGAAAGCAAGAGAAAGACAGAATTTAATGGGATTCAGCAAGAGGGATGAACGGAATGAAAATGACTACATCATTGTGTCGTCTCTCCTGATAAACGTGCGCAATAAATAAGGAGAAAATGCTTTAAACAAGCCAAACAGCTCATATTCAGTGTAATGCCTCCATGTGTCATTCACCAACAGTGAATACAAAAATCCATAGAACAAACACACATAAACATTTGTTTTTCTATCATAGTGGGATGCTTCTATTGATTCTGTTGTGTTTATACTGAGTTAATGATATTTTCTATTCCCTAACCCTGAATCAACTGGGATAGTTCACCCAAAAATGTTATTTTTGACTCACATGTCGTTCCAAACCTATATGACTTTCTTTTATGGAATCCCAAAAAAATGCTTTTGGCCATTCAGTGGGTTCAGTGTTGCTGTGGACTCAATTAAATCTCATTCTATGGACAAAAACAGTTAAACAATCTTATTAATGCTCACAGAAACCTTTTACATTTTTTATGAAAACAATATTTATTCAGTTTAAGCCATTTTCCTCATGGGGGCTGACGAGCAAGTGAATTTTAAACATGTATCTGGTTTTTATGTGGCTCTTTTCATGTGGTTTGACCTATGACCTTTCAACATCCATAACAGAATCACATTACAGTAAAGCCATGGGGTCCAGGCCAGAGGTCCAAACACAGTCTTGCTTTCCATTCCTTTTCTAAGACAAACACACACACACACTCTTTTCTTTCACCTTGAGTTTGTTCTGCTCCCTTGGGAAAGACTAGAAAAGACACTTCCAGAATGCAGAAGGCCGGTCTGAGAAGAATAATCTGTGTGCTGATTTTTAATGGAAGGCTAAATGCATTCTGGGAGACTAGACTGCTGTCTTAACCTCCATATGATGACTACATTTCAGACACTTCAAACTATTGCTGCAGGCATCTCACTGTGTGATTGTATTGTAATACAGCCGTCCTCCATCTCTGCATGTGTGTGTGTGTCAGGACAGAGAGAGAACAAATGCCACACACAGTGCAATTCCACAGAAACAATAATCCAGCGTCTCACATTATTCAGTGGCACGCTGATAAAGCTTATCAACCTTAAATCTGCATGGCTAAAGGGTCTAACACGCACTTTCCATCTTTCGCTTTCAGTCTGAGTGCAAGGTCTCATTTAACTCAAGCTTTTCTTTTCCTTCCACTGCTCATTCGGTGCATGTAAAAGATAATCGGCTGTTTTATCTTAGGAATCTGGTCAATTTGCAGGAGCAAAACCATTTGGCTGTCTCATTATTTGGTGGATATGAAGTATTGCAGCACATAATTAGGCTGTGAAAAACAGGTGTCAGATTTTTTAATTCACTTACCAGCAAGCGTTCAAATGTATAATATACTTAATAAGCAGATGTCAGGGTGATGTTTTCAAGTTCAAGAAAAACGACTAGACTGAACGAAAGCACACACACGGTGATAATTAGGTCTCTAGGATGGTTGTGGACGGTGTGAATTAACAGGTTACTGAACTGCTAAATGTGACAGCTGATGAATCAATAAAGCCGATCCTCTCGCTTACTCTCTCTCTCCATCGACACAGATCCACTCCACTCTTTACATCAGCCAGGCAGTTAATCAATGTGATTATCCTTGAGAGAGAGATAGATCTGAGAGTGAGAGAGAGAACACACACACACACACACACACACACAGAGAGAGAAACGTCTAAGTAACATTTGAGTGACATCTCTCAAGCAGAAGAGATGAAGAAATTGTTTGATAGTCCTAGTTGCATTGAGTGAATTTGATTTTGTTGTTCTAAATGACAGAGAATTCTCTAATTTAGCACAGCCTTTAAATACACAGACTATGGAATAATTTGTTTATAGGGCTGCTAATTTAATGCGTTCATAGTGTGATTAATACATAGTAGTGGAACTGAATACAATGCAAGGGTCTCAATACCAAGAAAACACAGAGATGTGACGTGATGCCAAAGATGGCAACCTACGTGTACAGACCAGCAGGGTTTGGGGTCAGTACGATTTTTTTTTTTTAAATTAATACTTTTTCAGTGACAGTAATGATGTTTATAACGTTACAAAAGATTCCAAATAAATGCTGTTCTTTTGAACTTCCCATTCATCTAAGAATATTGAAACAAAACGTTTCAATGTTATATTAATAATAGTAAAAAAATTAGACTTAAGTGATGGATGCTAAAAATTTAGCTTTGCCATCACAGGAATAAATAACATTTAAAAATATATTTAAACAGAAAACAGTTTTTACTGTATTTTTGATCAAATTCCTGCAGCCTTAGTGAACATAAAGAGACTTCTTTCAAAAATATAAAAAAGATCTCACTCCAAATGTTTGAACAGTAGTGTAACTTTTCTCACATGAATCACCAAAAGTGTCACAGATCACAGCTCTTAGTTGTCGTGCCACTAAAAAAAAGTGAAAATATATTTTTTCTTGATCTGTATAACATGCACTCATGTCTTCATTATGCTAATTTTCTTACTTTCTTACATCTTACTACAAAACTAATAACAAAGTTATTAAACAAATGAACTAAAAGAGAACAAATGTGTTTTCCTCCATCATATTGGAGGAATATTTGTGTGTCTACCTCACACAAAACATGCTTGCAAAATGGACTGCAAATGCAATAGACTGTTAGCCAGTGATAATTGTGTTGAGGTTAAACAATATGACTTCTAAAGCCACTTTTCATAATGTTCCTTTAGCAATGTTTGCCTGCTACACAATTAACGGAATGTCTCTGAATTATCTACACTAGAATTTAAAAGTTTACGGTCAGTACGATTTTTATTGTTTTTTACAGAAGTCTTTTTATTTCTTTATGCTCACCAAGGCTGCATTTCTTTGATTAAAAAATACAGTAAAAACAATATTACTATGAAATATTTAAAAAATTCAGTCTTCAGTGTCACATCCTTAAGAAATCATTCTAATATGCTGAATTAGCGCTCAAGAAACGTTTCTTTTTATTATCAACATTGAAAACAGTTTTATTTTTGTGGAAACTGTGATACATTTTTATCGGATGAATAGTTAAAAAAACAGCATTTATTTGAAACAGAATTGTTACAATATAAACGTATACATACTGTGCATCCTTGCTGGATAAAAGTATAATTTTATTATATCTAATGTACATTTATGGCCATTACTCTCAGCAAATATTGATAATATAAAGTTATAGTTTTATTAACATAATAAAGCCTACATTTAAACAAACACCATATCTTGGTACAGTATTTTTTAAAATTGATTGAAAATGTAACATTTTTAAATGGCACTACCCTGCACCTTTCAAACTGTGCTGAAAAATATTTTTAATCAAAGCAACAATGCCATCTTTAAACTTCCTCCATCATTCCCACTGGTAAAGTGGAATGAGGGACACACTGGGTGCTGATGGAAGATTTCAGAGCCCGTGTCCTCTCTCTGCTTAAGAATCATCCACAGAATACTTCAACCGCACGCTGCCTGATGAGAACATGCTGTCTGACTGCAGCTGCTGTCCTGCCATTTTAAAAAATGTATGTCTCATTCCAGGAAAACATTTGAGACAATTCCCGAGATTTTAATCTACGTGTCACACCTCTGTTCTCCCGGCGAAGACAAGATTATCAATAATCTCATATTTTCACACAGATTACACATTACAGGCAGCAGCCTTGAGGTGAGGTATAGACTTGGATCCCATCAGTGGGGGGGCATTAGTCAGGATCCCACTACATTGTGAAATTGATCTTGTATCTGAAAGCCAGGATTGCTCTTCTGACAGCCGCTGTACACTGGGTTTCATTTAAACACACTCCATGTCATCCAAACACCTTGAATGTGACAGCAGAGGAGGAGGGAAATATGCACCATGTAACCGTTTTACCTCAAAGTCAAATATCTTTTTGAACAACATGAAATAATGTGTGAAAATGGTTCTTTCTTTAGTTGTAACTGCATGAAGACATTTCATTACCTACAATTTAAAGGGTAACTCTCGCCAAAATGCAACCTAGGGTCTTTTTGTTAATCTACCCGAGGCAAACTTTCGCTTAAAAGCATAATTAGAATGGAAACGCCACTTTTAAGTTTGACCGTATTTTCGTTTTTGGTCAAATTGCCTTTTGAATGGGAGTGCTTGGGGCACTTCTATGATAGCATCAAAAATTGCTATTTTTAAAACACTAAGAAGGCTCGACACAACATGAAACCAGGGGGTCTACACATGAACTCGAGCATTGAGAACATTGTGTACACAGAGTTTACTAAAAAGAAAGATTTTGAACAACTCACTGTAGCTGTGTCCGCCGACATTTTGACAGTCAAAAACAGTCGATCTCCGAATGCAACGTAACAGGGAGGAGAGTAAAGATGGAAAGCTCCTAAAGCTTAGTTCCATATAAATTCACAGATAGTTTGTTGTTTTGTCGTTAGTGAAAATCAATATTGACCTTGTATTTGAAAAGGATGCTCATCTAAGAAGCAATACTAAAATTCAGAGTCAGTTCATTCACATTCGGAGATCGACTATTTTTGACTGTCAAAATGCCGGCGGACACAGCTACAGTGAGTTGTTTAAAATCTTTCTTTTTAGTAAACTCTGTGTACACAAACAATGTTCTCTCAATGCTCGAGTTCATGTGTAGAGCCCCTGGTGATACTTCGAGCAAAGTTTCATGTTGTGTCGAGCCTTCTTAGTGTTTTAAAAATAGTGATTTTTGATGCTATCATAGAAGTGCCCCAAGCACTCCCATTCAAAAGGCAATTTGACCGAAAACGAAAACACGGTCAAACTTAAAAGTGGCGTTTCCATTCTAATGATGCTTTTAAATGAAAGTTCGCCTCAGGTAGATTAACAAAAAGACCCTAGGTTGCATTTTGGCAAGAGTTACCCTTTAAGTAATGCACTGTACCTCCAGGCAAAGGGAAAGGTTTATAAAGAACAAAATTTATAATGAATCTGTCTTAGTGTTGGTGATCATCTGAGCTTTTCTGGAACTGATTGAACACAATCAAAAGAGCACAGACTGTCTGATCCTGTCAGATGTTAATCTACACGCATCCATTTCACAATGTTCTCAGCATGAAACCACCAAAATAAATTCATGTCTACTGCCCTCATTTTCACATCAGAACTTTTTGTTCTCAAATCGGCACACTTGAGCCCACTGACATATCCATTCGTTCTTTTTTTGCTCTTTATTCTTCCCAAGCTGATCAACGGAAAGACGATTCATTTCACATATGGACGTTTTCTAAACAATAAATAATAAACTAAATATTTTCGTTATCAATCTTCACTCTAATTGTTGTTCATATACTGTATATATATATATATACACTGATAAGCCAAAAAATTATGACCACCTGCCTAATATGATAATATGATGCATGGACTCCATAAAAACCCCTGAAGTTGTCCTGTGGTATCTGGCACCGAGAAGTTAGCAGCAGATCCTTAAAGTCCTGTAGATTGCGAGGTGGAGCCACCATGGATCAAACTTCTTGTACCAGCATATTCTACAGATGCTCAATTGGATTGAGATCTGGGGAATTTGGAGGCCAGAGCAACACCTTGAATCATGTTCCTTAAACCATTTCTGTATAATGTGTGTGGCGGGGTACATTATCCTGTTGAAAGAGGGTGCTTCCACCAGGAAACACCATTTTCATGAAGGGGTGTACCTGGTCCGCAACAATGTTTAAGTTAGTGGCACGTGTCAAATTTTCATCAACATGAATGGTCCGACCCAGGGCTTCCCAGCAGAACATTGCCCAGAGCATCACACTCCCTCCACCAGCTTGTTGTCATCCCACAGTGCATCCTGATGCCATCACTTCCCAAGGTAAATGGCGCACACATCCATGGCCATCCACGTGATGTAAAAGACTCATCAGCCCAGACGACCACCTTCCACTGCTCCAGGGTCCAGTTCCGACACTTGTGCCTTGGGTGCCCAATCCCCTGTTGTCGGTTTGTGGTAGTCCCTCCTCGGACCACTGTTGGTAAATTCTCACCACTGCTGATCGGCAGCGTCACAAGCCTTGGCATTCCAGAGATAATTTACCCAGTCGTCTTGCTATAACAAAATGGCCCATTTAAGTCGCTCAGATCTTTATTAGTGCGCATTTCTCCTGAACCCAACACGTTAATAAGAAGAACTGATTGTTCGCTTACCATCTAATCTATCCAGACCTTAATATGTGGCCTTGTTAGGAGATGATCATCTGATATAATGCTACATAGTGGTCGTAAAATAATGCTAGTTCTTTGACAAAAAAGGAAAACTTAAGCTAAATGGTGTAGTAAAAATGAATAGCCACTTTGGGTTTCTGCGTGTAATATGAGCATGAAATCTCTATACTATTCACAAATTAATCATAATTAATCCTCTTGTGAATTAATGCAGCCATTTGGATGGACCATATGGATGAACACAAGTTGAAACTCTGCCCATTCGTTTAGGTCTACAGTCAAGAAATATCTCCTCTTTTTCCCCCATAATCTATTTTTGAGTCTACCTTCTGCGCTTTTTTCAGCATGTGCAGGAGCATCATCAGAGGCCATTTACACGGCCATTTTCATGCATGGCCATTTACACTTGTGATTATAATGTTATTTGGTTTTAGTACCAGTTTAATACCAAGAGATGTCAGTTACTCTTCGGGCTATGGATTGACCCTCTCTGGGTTTGAATGTGGGTCATCAAACCAAATCCTTAATCACAGCCACCATACAAAGCTGCTTAGTGACAATGTCTGTTTCATACAGTATCTTTATTCAAAAACAGAACTGAATTGAACTGAACTAAAGTTCAACTGAAGTTGTGTCCCTGTCTGTGTGGCGTGTTACTGTTTAAACCACAGCAAACAAATCAATGTCGAGTTCAATGTCCCCTTAATTCATTAAAGATTCTGCAAGAGAAATGCCAAGAGAACCGCAGCTACAGGGAAGAATAATCTTTAAACACAACCATGGTCAAATACACTCAAACGTCACACTCTCAGGGGGTCCACACTCAATACCCTTTCAAACAAACACACATACACACACTTGTAGCCTAAGTATACAAGTGAACCAGTCTACTGCTCTTAAATTGAGATAACAAAACCTATACCACTTGCAAACACATTTTGGTATGTTTATATTTCAATTGAGGTGTCAAAAGATTTAAGAATGTTTAAATAGTAAGAACTGTCCACACATCTTTAAAAAAATAATATTCAGTATCATTTAAAAGGTTGGGGTCGGTAAATATTTAAAATGTTTTTGAAAGTCCTATGCTCACCAAAGCTACATGTATTTGATCAAAAATACATTAAAAACAGATACAAATATTGTAAAATAGTATTGCAATTAAAAAATAAGTTTTCTAATTTAATATATTTTAAAATTTTCAGAATCATTACTCCAGTCTTCAGTGTCACATGATCCTTCAGAAATCATTATAATCTGCTGATTTGGTACTCAAGAAACATTTCTTATTATTATCAATCTTGAAACAGTTGTGCTGCTTAATATTTATTTTTGGGAAACCTTGATAAAACATTTTTGAGAAAGAAAGTTCAAAGGAACAACATTTACTTGAAATAGAAATCTTTTGTAAGATTATTATTGTCACTTTCGATCAATTGAATGCATCTTTCCTCAATAAAATTATTAAATTATTTAAAATAAAAAAATCTTAATGACCCCAACATTTTAAACAATAGTGCATTTGGGAAAACATTTTCAGAAAATTGTGAAACAATTTGTGAGACTTTTACTGCCCCATACGCACATACATACACATCTTAAAAAACCTACTCTGGTAGTGTCCTGTCCATGATCTCTGTGAAGACAAGGGATGTGAAGCAAATTACATTTCTTTTGTAATTTCATGCTTGAGGCCACAGCCTGCGCCAGCTTTATGCAGCAGTTACTCATTGAGACAAGCAACCTACAATTACAGTGACTTCCCCAAACACACACACATGTACACACAGTTACATGTGGTTTCTTCATGCATAGTGCTTTAGATTGCGAGAACAGACATGGAAGTACACATGTGAATGTCTGTGTAAAATGACTTTAATATGGAAGAGATGGTATAAGCTGACTGGTAGAAACTGACTCAGCATCCCTGCAAAGGAAAGCATTGTCACATGCATGTGTTCAATACAACATGCATCATTACATCACATGCTCCGTGACATTCACACAGACTCTTGCTCATATGGTTTAGCATTGTGTCTATCTAAAATTACTGAGGTAGCTTCTAGATTAAAGTCAAAGGTCTTGCATCACAGATAGGTTTCCAAAAAGAAATACTATTGCTCAAAAGGCAGCAAAATAATAGAGTTTTAGGTAAGCTATTCTTCAGGAATTGGTTCTGCATAAATGCAATCCTGCATCAGAGCTACTGTTCTAATTTTCATAACACAACTGAAAAAAACATATGCGAGAAAGGAAAGTCCAATCTCAATTTGTAGAATTCCTATAGCTCAAATAGTACTGCACTAGAAAAGTCATACATTTGATTCCCAGGGAATACATGAACTTATAAATAAAAAAGAATATACACTAGCATTTAAATGTTTGGGCCCAGCAAAATATATATGCTTGTATTAATCAAGGGCACATTAAATTGATCAAAAACGACAGTAAAGACTTTTACATTGAAAAAATGCTGTTCTTTTAAACTTTCTATTCATCAAAGAAGCCTGAAAAATGTATCACGGAATAAGGCTGTTTACAACATTAATAATAAGAAATGTTTCTTATTATTAATATTAGATTGATTTCTGAAGGCTCATGTGATACTTAAATATTGATTTCTTTTTATATATAATTTTAAAAGTATTTTTTTTTCCCCGTAAATGAATTTTCAGCATCATTGCTTGTGTGTATAAGATTTTCACTTAAATGAGTTCTTACTCTCTTGCTAATGTTGATAAATCTGGATTATTCTAAATGAGTGTGTAGTTAGTAGTTAGCATAATATACACCCAATAAATGTCCATTTTAGGTCTTGTTACTCTGAAATAAGTAGAAATATTGAACGGTTATTTAGTCATTAACATGAAAATATGAAAACTACTTTATACATTCAATGTTTCGAAGTAATATGATATTTGAATACATGTGGTTTGAGTTGGTTCCTCTAAATTGAATTATTTAGAAAAACATGTGAAAGGTTTTACACATATACAAATATGTTTGTGTAGCGAGACCAACCGCGACCTTGATACTACAGCACTGGTAATATGGAAACGGTTCTTGATTAATCCATTACCAAGGGATGTCACAGACTGAGAACTGGCCTATATGCTGCCACATTAGTCTTGGTGGCATTAGCAGAGAATGAGAGGCATGAAAATGCCACCATGAACAGACCGAGTGCTGTAAATGTCATTAGATCTTTATTGTAGTGCTGGTTCTCTAACACAGAAGATATCACATTAAATGTTGACCATTTGAGTTCTGCAGTGACAGTAGGAGAAGGAAGAGGACTGAGTTGTTAATGATGCGTGGGAAGAAATACTGGTGATGCAACTATTCCCTTACTGACCTCTTCATCTTTTGCTGTGAATTTGTTTTAATGATCAAGAGTTTGTTCCACCCCAATAAATGTCATGAGATTGTTAGTTTCAGTCTCTTAATTCAATATTCACTGCCAAATTAGATAACAAAAACATGTATTTGTTGTTGTGACCGGCTCAACCTTTTCATACTGCATTATATTTATAGCTAAATTAATGCCTTGCTATAAGTAAATCAAACGTGCAGTAATTTTGTGGTAGACAGCTTGCTATGATAAATAATTAAAATAAAAAAGCTGATTTAATGTGTGATATATTTTAATAAATACTCAGCAAGCAAGAAACAATCAGCTGTGTAAAAAATGCATCACACTGTAGAACATAAATTATTTTTTTTCCCCAACATATGCAACAACCATAATGCTGTGTGTAAGTGAATACTATTTACATGTTATAAAAAGGTGTGAGGATGCTGAAGTATATGGGGTGAAGAGACAATTTACTGTATTAAAACATGTTAAACATCAGTAAATGTTTTAACCAAATGATGAAATGCAGTGAATAGACTGGAAATAAATGTGACATGCACAATTGTAGCACATGTATTTGGACATGACAGTGAATGCCGTTTTACTGTATGGCCTCAGGACAGCCATGGGACTGCGTGGACAATGCTCATCATATCAATGCATATAGAGAGTCTTAGTGGACTCTGAAGTGTCTTGAGGTATCAGCTGGTTCACTATCCACTGCTGTATACCCATACTATGCTTGAAATTTAGCACTGAAGTAACTCTTTTTTTCCCTTTTTGTTCTTCACATTTATACATTTTAATACAGTTAAACCCAAACCACATATGTTTTTCTGTACATTTTAACAAATAAGATTAGATTAACATCTCACACTGACTTGCATTGTTAGAATGTTCACCCATATTCGCATAATGAATTGCAATTGATCCTTTTTTCTTGCATATATTTGCATGTGATTTGAGTCACTGTCTTTGGAAAGTCAGGTAAATAAGCTTTAATCTAAATCGTAAAATACCTGCATGAGCCAAAAAAACATGTGACCACCTGTTCTTTTATTCAATTTACTTGGCAAGTCTGCGTTAACTCAGATATTTCAGATATATAATACAATTCAAAGGTTTGGAGTGGGTAAGAGTTTTGTAAAGTCCTCAATTATGCTCACAACGGCCTCATTTAAATAAATGTAGCTTTGGTGAGCATAAGAGACTTCTTTCAAAAATATTTAAATAACCGTACCGACCCCAAACCTTTGAACAGTAGTGTAAGTGAGTAGTGTAAAAAATGTGTAGAACAAGTAATAGGGAAGAGTTTGAATCATGAAAAGTAGACATGAATAAAGCAGGATCTTTATGCAAGTTTGCTAAAACAATGCCTAAAATTGCTATTTCGCCATTGGTTAACTTTTTTTTTGTTAAAGTGCACTGGTACATTATTCACAGTTAGACCATCAACATGCAAAACAGTAACTATGGTACATTTTTTAAAGCTGGTATCACAGTCTGACTTGTTATAAATGAAACGGTGTTAAACAGATGATAATTCTCCAGTTGTCTGGCCATTTCTGGAGTGTTGGTAGCACACACAGCCAATGGGATTATGCCTGCTTAGATGCTGTGTGTGTGTGTGGGTGTCTGGGAGTCTCATTTGCATGCAAGGATGTTGGAAGGGTTGGACAAACAGTCTCCTGCCCCTCCATCAACCCAAAACAACTGGACTAAAGACAGAAGGGAACAAAAGCACAGAACCAGAAAACAGCCGTGTGTGGCGGCCTACAGTCTTAAGTTCTGGATAGAAACAGGCACAGTTGGCTCATTTTGTAAGGCAAACATAAAGCCAAGAGGCTCACACTGTTGTTTCCCTTTACACTCACAAAGAGAAAAATTACACTGTGCCATCTAGATACACAAAACCATTCACATCAGAACTCAGCACTAACAACACTCTAATACCGACACCACTATGCCACAAGTCTCTCCAAGTCACTTTCTTTGCAAAGAAAAAGTGTTTGTCTTCATTCCCCACTGCAGTGCGTAGAGAACAGCATGTCTTATACTGCTAAAGATAGAAGCCCAGCAGCAGTATTTATAGGTTGATCACAGACAGTCGGTGTTATCAGACTAGCCGCTCTGTCAGAGACTGATAAAAAGAAAACTAAACTATTAATCTAAATGCTCTGTCTTATAAAGCTTCATTACTCACAGGCCACATTAAAGACTGAAATGGTCCAATAAAATATATTTATTAGTAAGAAGACTGCAATTAATGAAGGTGAGAATTGCTGGCAGAATGTTTATTTAGAGAAAAACTGACTGGCTGGGTACAGAAGGGAATATAATGAGCTTGACAGAAAAACGCATCTATAAAACTCTACTTGGCTGTATAATAAACAAGGTGGGAAATTAACACCTGTTAGCAGCCAAACATGGGGATTTTTTTCCGTAATCTACCAGCAACTGGTGGATGACTTGTCTCGGATTGTATTGAGACAATGAAACGAACAAAGTCTTTATTTTGATTATGTTCTTAAGAAAAAGACAAAATCCCTATTTGGTAGTTTTCTGATGGACTTTTGAGTTGCAATTCTTATCACCGCATGTCTGTGGCTCTCTGTGACGATTTGGATGGGACTGATGGAGCCTTCACATGCTATGGAAAAGATGATATTTTCCACTTGTGAACTGGTACAGTATTTACCAGTGTGTTGTGTTCAAGTGCTTTTGTTGTCGTAATGTAGGGAAAAGATGGACTCACAGATCCAGACCTGTTATTTGTAAATAACCTGTTACCTGCAAATTGCCTGACCGCTCATTACTAGGAGGCTCCTATTGACTGCTAGCAAGCATCTGCTCTGGGTAGGTAACACCAAACCATAACGGTATTTTTAAAACTGACACTGAGTGTTAAAGGACAAGTTCGGTATTTTACACTTAAAGCCCTGTTTACAGATCATTTCTGATGAAATAGAATGGTTAAGATTAAAATTTGTACACATGCTGCTGTCCCGAGAATTTTAGGTTTATTTCGCTTTCCCCAAAACCTCTAGAATGGGTGTATAGGTGCACTGGAACAATCCTTCATAAAACGCATTAAACTTTCGTTTACAAAGACCTGAAACTCACCGAGTGGTCAGGGGTGTTCACTGATATGCTAACACAAAAATCGCTGCAAAAGATGCTTTCCAACAGGTTTTATCGTAGTTTTTGTCCAACTCCATTGACTTGTATTGAATGTGCTGTGTGAGGTACGGTATTACTCCACCGCTTCTTCTTCTGCTTCTTCTGTGTATTCAACAGGCGGGAAGGAAGTCGACCGGAAGTTGAAGTCGGCCGGGTGCCGCCATCTTGTAGCAGAACTTCACTTGCGTTAGCAATCCCATTGACTTCCATTCATTTTGGCGTCACTTTGACAGCGAATAACTTTACATCTGAGGCGTTTGAAGACTCCATTTGTCCATTTTTTATTTCTAAAGAAACACGACAATGTATAAAATGCTCCATTACCTTGTAGCTTATGTTATGGCCCCGTAGAAGCAGTTTTTGTAAAAGTAGGCTAACGATTGCGTCATAACCACGCGACTCTCTGTCGCACACTAGAGAGATTACCGTATGGACGGGAGGAGAAGCTCGCGGGCAATCGGGGGGACGTGGAGGCAAAATGACAATATAATTAATCAGAATACTTAGCAAAAGTTGCTCCTGCTCCTAGCTCATGGACAGCTCCTAATCACGCTCTCCGTCTCTGCAAGATTCGGAAGGGAATGATTCAGATTTCTCTTGGCACAGCTACTAGAAGACAGACGGGTTGCTCACGTGGTCCGTGTAACGCTTTGCTCGGTTTGAGTCTGCGCGTCAGGAAAGGAAGTGCTAAGAAATCGCTGAAAACGGGCTTCACTTGTCTCAATTGAGTTCCAATGGGGTCGCTGTGTCCATTTCTTTTACTGTCTATGGTATTCAATGAAATGCCAGTGGTTTGCTTGCAATTGGCAAAGGTGCATTATCGCCACCAACTGGGCTGGAGTGTCTATTATTCAAGCTCTCAACGGAAGAATCTACGGGTGTGAGATGTTTGGAAAAATAGATCCACAGTTTTACAACGAATGGTAAAACACCTGTTGGAAAGCATCTTTTGCAGCGATTTTTGTGTGAGCATATCAGTGAACACCCCTGACCACTCGGTGAGTTTCAGGTCTTTGTAAACGAAAGTTTAATGTGTTTTATGAAGTATTGTTCCAGTGCACCTATACACCCATTCTAGAGGTTTTGGGGAAAGCGAAAGAAACCTAAAATTCTCGGGACAGCAGCATGTGTCCAAATTTTAATCTTAACCGTTCTATTTCATCAGAAACGATCTGTAAACAGGGCTTTAAGTGTAAAATACCGAACTTACCCTTTAACGCATTATATTACAATTGTTAAAGACACAACATTGTATAGGCTACAAAAACTATCCGCTAACAGTAGCAAAAAACGTTTAGATGTGTACAATGCTTACCATTCACAACTCTTGTGTTGCTCTCCGCCAATTTGAAAAGGTCAAAGGTTATCTCATCTCGGCAACTCGTGCATCAAAATATTCTACGAGCTGCCCAGTGGAAAATACCACATGAGGGGGTGTTCATGTGCATTTTCCACGTCGGCTTTTGGTATTTACCATAATTACCATAGCACGTGAAGGCTCCATAACACCTCTGTGTTAATTACAGAGGTGAGAGTGTGTTTGAGTTGTATTATGTAAATATACATGCATCTTAACTGATGCTAATATTAAAATAGCCGGTCTTAAGACCTAATTTGGACATGAATTGTTTCTCATAGAGATGAGAAATGTATTACTGAGTTTTATCACTGAGGAGCCATGCAGATTTATTTTTACTGATGTCCCCATAATTAACAATTATTGTCGGAATAGGACTTTATAAGTTTCCGCGATTTGGCTCTCAATAATTTTATATAATGTTTTTTTAATTTATATTATTACTTCTTCGTCACATGCCGTCCAACATGTGGAAGATTAGTGGTAGGCCAGTAGGCCAGGTTAGTCAAAAACACACAAGTTAAATTGTTGGTATCAGCAATCACAAACATTCGTATTCAGATGGGATTATTTCTTAGAGGACCATTGAGTTTGCCGAAAAACAGTATAGAATATGCCCTGGAATTTTTTGCAGAGGTTGTGTGTGAGAAAAACACAGACTTTGTAGATTTGGACAGGATTAAAATAGCAGAGTACGACTGTGAAACACAAATTTCTCTAACGTCCTCAGGAAAAACGAATCCTGTTCGAATAGTTTAGTTTATCTTTTGGGATGTTGTGGAAATTTTCAATTGCATTTTCATTGCTTTATAGTCTAATCACAGTTTGCTAATATATAGTTTTATGTGTACCATTAGAAGACTGAAATCTAGTAATCTAAAGTGTGTTCCCAAAGGCAATACGTGAGGTTTAGGTTTAAAGCCTGTGGGAAAAACAAGCTGCTGATAAAAGAGCAGAAAAGCCGGCACACTACAAAACCATCAATAAAGTCACACTTCCACTGCACTGACCCGGAGTGAGACCGAACACCTCGGTCAACTGTTTGCGTAGTGTTAGCGACACAACAAGTGACACAGGCGAGAAAAACTCAGCAGAGCAGAAACAGTTTTCACCCAGTACAGCTGATGACTGTTTCTGTAGATGTTTATTGACTTTATATTTCCTCTAAAGGCGACTACCGTATTTCATAAATACTGCTGAAAGAGGGCTTTATTTCTGCATTTTTTTTTTATACCAGGAGCTGAATTTTGCAGACTAGCATCTTTCTGCACTGTAGACAGAGTTCATATGTTAGGAAGAAAGCACAGGGACATTATGCGAAGACAGTATCCATGCTTCTTCCTTCCTGCCGGAGTCTCAAAGCTGCCATCGGACTATGAGGGCAGATGAATCTCTCTGTCCTGCACCTGCTGGGGTGATCAAGAGCAGCTTTCCATGCAGAGATTAATGCCAGTGCGCTATCAGACCCAGAACAACACAATTCAGCACACACTGTCATGCCATTCCAACAATATTTAGAGTAACACAAAAACCTAAAAGAACAGTAGTTATTATACACTGCAGAAACCCTCTCGTACTGTGTTCTGTTTATCTCTACCAAAGGAAATAAGGGAGTCAATGAAATGATACATGTTGGAAATTAAATGCAGAAAAAAAAAAAGTAGAAATAATTCACTCAGAAATTGCTAGTAAACTTCACAATTAATTACAAAAAAACTGACAAGCAAATTAAACGTTGAATTAAACAGGACATTTTGATAGATTTACATCCTCCAATAATCGTTGTTTTATTTACAACTTCAAAAATAATTTTTCCCAGTGTGCTAAGAGTGCATGAGTTTGTAAATGAATCCCATTTTTCTGATCTGGTGGACTTTTGAATTACATCTACCTGCCGTGCAGCTGTCAGGCTGCCGTAGAGGCCTATGAATCATATTTTACTCTAAGACAGATTAGAATTGATTAAAGTGAGGTGTGTTAAGGTTGATACTGAAATCTGTGTTTTTGTGCACGTTTCTTTTTCTGAGGGGCTTTCAATTGATTTATCTTGTGTGTGTGGAAGGGAATGCTAGTAGAAATACGTATTTTGTTGTAAAATTGGATCTAAGACTCAAATAGGGCCGCTCATGTCAAAGAGCACTGTTAAAGGTCCCGTTCTTCGTGATCCCATGTTTCAAACTTTAGTTAGTGTGTAATGTTGCTGTTAGAGCATAAATAATATCTGTAAAATTATAAAGCTCAAAGTTCAATGCCAAGCGCGATATTTTATTTAACAGAAGTCGCCTACATCGAACGGCCCGTTTGGACTACATCCCTCTACTTCCTTCTTTAATGACGTCAGTTTTTTGAATAACCTCCGCCCACAGGAATGCTCCCTCAACTCTACCGAAATTCGTTTATGTACTTGCGCACTTCTAGTAACTTACTGTGTTTACTCAGCTCTTACGGTGATTTTCTGAAGTAAAAGTGACGCTTCATCTTTTGTGTGATGTACAATAAACTTTATTAAACTCATCAGTATATGTTTGATCATCATTCGGACCTGGTCCGAAACAGCAGACTTGTAGGCTATTAATAAATAATGGATACATACAAGCAGATGACAAATACGTTATAATAACCGTAATTAAACTACTAAACTATACCTGTTTCATCTCTATACAGCACTCTGACTCTGTAGGCATTATTGTCCGACTCGAAATGAACACCGTTACTGAGAGTTTCTGATATTATTATCATTCCGTGAGATGAAATTGTCCTGAGAGACTGAGCGCGAGCTCATGAAGCTCCGCCCCCTGGGTCGTCCAGCAGCAGCTTATTTGCATTTAAAGGGCACACACTAAAACGGCGCGTTTTTCTGAGCCCGAAAAAATGACAATTTAAACATGCTGTAAAAAATGATCTGTTGGGTATTTTGAGCTGAAACTTCACATACACACTCTGGGGACATCAGAGACTTATTTTACATCTTGTGAAAAGGGGCATAATACGGGACCTTTAATCACCTTTCCAGCTTGTAGTGCGGTCACTTTCATCTTCAACTAATATTCTTGCAAATCAGTTGTGTGGTCATTTTTATGTGCATTCTTACCGAAAAAAAAAAAAAAAACAGATAGAGGATTCTTTATATTGAAATACATGCACACAACTGCATGTATTTCAACAAGAGATTATGGTGGCAGTCCACATGTGAAAGAGGCCAAAGTGTTAAAAACTCTTTAAGGCAAGACAAGCACACCGCAGATTTGTAGCAGCAGATTTCTCCATTATTTAAGTAGGTGCATATCAGCTGGCATATACGTACGTGTGTGTGTGTGTGTGTGTGTGTGTGTGTGTGTGTGTGTGCGCACTGACATATGGCCAGAGAGTGTGGGCAGTATGGCCAGGTGTCTCTGCAGTGGTTATGAGGCTCAGGTCAGGCAGGCAAACATCTGGACAGCTGTTTCACCGGGGTCCTTATTTATAAACTCGGGCTAATTTGTTGCCTGTTACCTCAGGTGAATGTGTGCCACAGAGCGACCCAAGCTCTTAAGTATTTACACTATGTAACAAAGACAGACACAGACACACACACACAATGCAAAGAGAACTTTAGGACTATGCAACTTATAATAGTTTAAAGTATCCTGGAACAAATCCAACACTGTATACTTACAGTTACAACTATACAACTGCAGGACAGTACACATATATTAAACAATATAAGCATATGCTTGACAGATTGAAGCTTTGTTAAAGCTTGAATATTTTAAAGCTCTTTCTCCAAATCTTCAATATTTATATCCATTATACACTACTATTTAAAAATATGTTTTTTTTTTTTTTTTTTTTTTTGAAAGCCACTTATGCTCACCAAGGCTGCATTTCTTTGATAACAAATACAGTAAAAACTACTAATAATAATTTGGGTGAAATAATATAATATAATATTTTCCATTTTAATATGTTTTAGGATTCTTTGAGTAGAAAGTTCAAAAGAACAGAACAGAATTTATGTGAAATAAAAATATTTTGTAACATTAAAATGTCATGACTTTTGAATTAATTTATTGTGTCCTTGCTGAATAAAAGTAATTTTTTTGGACTATCTAGCTATCTATCTATCTATGGTTTATTTTTAATCAAGCATGCGCAATATATATATTATATATATATATATATATATATATATATATATATATATATATATATATATATATATATATATATATATATATATTTTTTTTTTTTTTTTTTTTCCACTTTGCAGGCTGTTTGAACAGAGTAAAACAAAAACACATTTCTGAAGACAAGCTATATACCAAAAAGAGGCTGTCCCGGAAAAACAGGGGTGTCTGGTCAGCCTTGCATGTGTTTGACAGGCGAGTACAGAGCCGGCAGAGTGTGAATCCCTATTTTACTGATCACCACCTGCTGAGAAACACAAGTGTACAATTACCCTCCACTCACAGCTAATCTGCTGAAATGAATCATGTTATTATGTTTACAGACACGGGTAATTCCATGTTCTAGTCCTTCCTTTCTATTTGCTGAAGCATATATAACATCCCTGCAGAATTCTGAAAGGGCGATTAATTTTCAGTTAATTTCTTTCCACGCCGAAAAGTCTGAATTGCACTTGGTGTAAATACAGGAAATTGCATTTAACAAGAATTCAAAATAAATCTTTCAGTGGTCTACATTTTTACACTGTATTTATTCAAGAGCTATATTTGTTGCTCATATACTATGATGGTATGAAGTACATATTTACTCATTCTAACAGGAATCCTGACCCATTTATCTGATCCACTCCCGAGAGGACTGTACCAGTATAGTTCCATTAAAAACTAGTCAGAAAGATGCAAATTAATGCAAATTAATGTTTGTCTCGGATGATCAGACCACAAGCAGTCAGATGAGATACATTGCCATTTACACCTGGTAGTAACATGTGTTCCAAATGCATCTCCAGTGACCACTTGTGTGTGGATTTTGTGACTAAACACTTATTATGCCAGTATGATACTGCATGTTGCTAAACATGAAAAAAAAAAAAAAAAGCTAAGTTACACTACCATTTAAACGTTAGGGGTCAGTATTTATTTTTTTTATTATTATTGAAATGAATAAAAATTAAATGAAAAGAAATTAATACTTTTATTCAACAAGGATGTATTTAAAATGGTAAAAAGCGACATTATGTATGTTACTAATTATTCAGAATATGCATAAGTCCACAAACATTATGTTTGTATGAGAGCTGCTATACAGGTGCTGGTCATATAATTAGAATATCATCAAAAAGTTGATTTATTTCAGTTATTCCATTCAAAAAGTGAAACTTGTATATTATATAGACTCATTACATGCAAAGTGAGATATTTCAAGCCTTTATTTGTTATAATTTGGATGATTATGGCTTACAGCTTGTGAAAACCACAAAATCAAAATCTCAGAAAATTAGAATATTACATGAAATCACACAGTAATTACACAGTGATACCATGGTCATTGAAACAGGTTTTGGTTCTTTTGGCAGTGTGGGCAGGTGCAAATCCTGCTGGAAAATGAAGGAAGCATCTCCATAAAGCTTGTCTGCTGAAGGAAGCATGAAGTGCTCTGAAAATGTCCTGGTAGACGGCTGTGTTGAGTGGACAGCACAGTGGACCAACACCAGCCGATGATATGGCTCCCCAAACCAACACAGACTGTGGAAACTTCACACTGGACTTAAAGCATCTTGCATTGTGTGCCTCTCCATTCTTCCTCCAGACTCTGGGACCTTGGTTTCCAAATGAGATGCAAAATTTGCTCTCATCAGAAAAGAGGACTTTGGTCCACTGTGCTTTATTAAATCCAGAGTCAACGCAGCCGTCTACCAGGACATTTTCAGAGCACTTCATGCTTCCTTCATTTTCCAGCAGGATTTGCACCTGCTCACACTGCCAAAATAACCAAAACATGGTTCACTGACCATGGGATTACTGTGTAATTATTGTGTGATTTCATGTAATATTCTAATTTTCTGAGATTTTGATTTTGTGGTTTTCACAAGCTGTAAGCCATAATCATCCAAATTATAACAAATAAAGGCTTGAGATATCTCACTTTGCATGTAATGAGTCTATATAATATACAAGTTTCACTTTTTTAACAGAATTACTGAAATAAATAAACTTTTGGATGATATTCTAATTATATGACCAGCACCTGTATTTTTGAACGAAAACTGTTTGTGAATTTGCTACAGCAAAATGTTTTTTTTTTTTTTTTTCGAGGATTATATTGCTCATTGAAAATAACAGGAGGATGTTGGTTAGAAGTCTATTATTAAATGCTAGAGATTCAGAATATGCTGAAATTTGTATTCATTTACAGTACTACAAGTTTGCTGCTATTACAGGCACACATTTATTTTCCTGTTGGTTCTTTGCAATGTTGGGACAAATGCTGGCAAATGTAACCTTACAGTTGACTTGCCAAATCACTTCCATTTGTTTTATTAATAAAATTAATATAGGCAGTATTGGAAGTAAGTTCGTTATGGGTCATCATAAACACTTTGCTTTAAAAGTACCAAGCTTTTAATAATCGATAACCCTCTCAATCGTGAGGTGCCTAGACTAGAGATTCCCACCCAACAATCGTCGACGAGAAGAGCAAACGGAGAATTCTTCACAACGATCACAGATGCAATTCCACCCCCAAACAATTAACAATAATTTCCTGTTTATAAGCGACGACATGATTATGAAACTTAAATTCAGAAAGAAGTGCATTGTGTCCTTTATGCACAGTATAAATAAATGAAAAAAAAAATCATTAAGAACTTTACTGGCTCATAATTTTTGAAAAAGGAATGACTGCCGAAATGTATTTGCACCGTACTGAATAAATGATTTTGTGTGCTTGAATGTACCCTGTATTTGGCCCCTGAATGTAACATGTGGCCCCTTAATGGCCCCTGTTACAGAAAAACCCTATACCGCCACTGCTCACAGTACACCAACGACTGCACTGCAAAAGACCCCTCTGTCAATCTTCTGAAGTATATGGACGACACTAAACATTTATTACAAAATGGACATTGGTCTCCAAGACCATGCTTAAAGAGCTGGCTGTCTGGTGCAGTCACAATGATAGCCTGGAGCTGAACACGCTCAAAGAAGTGGAGATGATTGTGGACTGTAGACATAAGAAACCTCCCAGCACTCCCCCGACTCACCATAATGAACAGCACTGTGGCAACACTAGAGCCATTCAGGTTCCTGGGCACTACCATCTCTTAGAACCTGAAATGGGACATTCACAAAGGCTTCGTAGTAAAAAAAAAAAAAAAAAGGCCCAGCAGAGGTTATATTTCCTTCGCCAGCTGAGGAAGTTCAACCTGCAGTTCTACTCTACAGTCATAGAGTCTGTCCACTGCACTGTAACTGTCTGTTTTGGCTCGGCTCCCAAATCAGACCTCAGAAGACTACAGCGGATAGTCCGGACTGCTGGGAGAATCAACGGTACAACGCTTCCCACTCTCCAAGAACTGTACTCATTAAGAGTGAGTAAAAGGGAAAATCACTCTGGATCTCTCACACCCAGGCCATTTTCTCTTTGAACTGTTGCAGTCTGATCGGCACTGAGCACCAGAACAAGCAGGCACATCTACCTCATGAACATTAAATACCCCCACTGGGCAATAAACGTGCAATACATAACACTATTTATACTCTTTATTTATTCAGCATACCATATCTCTTGTTCACATTCTTTTGCTTTGTATATAACATACCTGTGCATACAGATAATGTCCATTGAAAATTTGTAATATTTTGTATTTTTCTGTATTTATTTGTATTAATTTGTTTTATTTTTATTATCTGTCTTGTTGCTGTCATTCTGTCTATGCACTGGAAGCTTCTGTCACCGAAACAAATTCCTTCTATGTGTAAGCATAGTTGGCAATTCTGATTCTGATTTATTTTACACTTTAATGTTTTCACAATATTATAGTTTTTACTGAATTTTTAATCAAATAAATGCAGCTGAGTATAAAAGATACTAACCGACCTCAATTTTCTTTGAAAAAGTTTACCCTGGTTGTTGACTGAAAAATTGACTGTCAGGTCAGTAGGTGGTCTTTGCTGAGTTGAGTTATGTATACAGCATTTGGACCGATTACCATTTTCACTACAAATGCAATGTGCATATGTGTTTCTGACTACATTTGAAAGTGGTTTGAGTGGTCTGATCATAAATGTTGTCATTCTGATCAGTGGTGGTCAGTTAACCTTATAGGTTTAATTAAATACTGTTGATTCCATCTGTATGCCATACAGGTGGGGATTACAGCGAGGTGTTATCACACAGAGGCAGAGAGAGAGAGAGATAGTACACAATATGTGATCATGTATGGGTGGTGTACAGTTGCTGTCCAAGTGTGATGTAAATGTTATAGTAGCTGACAGAAAGGCCTTGACGTGTGAGTGAGTGTGCATACTGAATACAGAGGCCTTGGAGGTTGAATGCGAATGCTACGGTTTAGATGATAGATGAATTTGAAACATCCGAATGCGTCTATTCAGACATCAGAATTTCATTCTGATAACAAGAGTTAGAGCAAAAGCAGAAATAGTTTAGTAAGGTACCTAGTAAGATACCACAGCAATAAAACAGCTGGTAAACATTGGCTTTTTCTAAATGTGTTTCGTAACAGAGATAAATTTAACACCTCCAGAGAGACACAACAGATGCTGGAACTATATCAGTGCTGAACACACAAACTGCGGTCCGGAGGTACCCAACACACAAACACTCAGTGTCTTAACAAATGAACTCGCACAGAAGCTGCATTTTTCATCAAAATTAAACTTTACAGTCCTGTGCTTGCCTTCCTTTTCTTTCTCTCTCCTCTCCCAAAAAACTTTCAATTGTCTTATTAAAAAACTTATTAAAGTCAACATGAAATCAAAATTGATTTATTTACTTTCTTAAAGGGGTCATGACATGTTTTTTTCTTTTCTTTTATTATGTTCCCTTAGGTGCATTTATAGTAGTTTTTTGGACAATTTTTTTTTTAAATTTAGTGATTTATGACCTTTTCCCACGCCTTTTCTGCCCATCCACATAGAAAGTGTGAAACTATTTTATTATAGTTATGTTACGTATATTATTCAAACATGTTGTTTGTCCACAGCCAGGAACAGCACATCTGCGTAACATCGCAATCTTCTTGTAAATAGACCCACTCGCAGCACATCGACTGAACACATGTGAAGCGCGTGACAGATGCGATGATGAAATGAGGCTAGTTATCTTGTGCTTGAAGCGTATATGTCTACGCTGGAGGCGGTCATATGCAAACGACTGCTACATCACTTCGTATCGTGACGTCACTTCATACCATGGATCCAGAACAAGCTGTATTTAGAGCTTGATTAAATAAATAATTCGTTTATAATGGGGAGGACGTCTTAAAGGTCCCATGACATGCTACTTTTTGTAGGCTTTAATATAGGCCTTAGTGGTCCCTAGTACTGTATCTGAAATCTCTTTTCAAAAATTCAGCCTCGGTGCAGAATTATAGCCACTACAAGCCAGTCCTAGAATGAGCTTCCTTCCAACAGGCCGTTTCGGTGTCTGTAGCTTTAAATACTAATGAGGAGGAGAAAGGCGGCGCAAGGTGGAGGGTGGGTGTGGCCTTGACCATCTTGCGCAGCGGTACCGGTCCGTGCATGTTTACGTTGGATATAGCAATGGCACGAGGACACGCAGTCGTTCAAGCATTTCAGTTTGACCCAGAATCTGATCCGGATGGAGAAGCAATGGATGAAGAAGTTGCAACTCAGCGGCTCCAGCAGGACGTCTCCGAATGGTTAGTTTAAAATATTATGTCTGGATACGGTACTTTTATTCGGATGGTTTACAGTTATCATCATGTAGCTAACGCTAACCTACTGTTGTCTTTTCATGAGAGCTCTGTAACATCTGTAATTTATCTTATTACAATTACATCAAGCTCTGCGATCTTGAAATGCGGATATCGCGCGCGCCGTATAACCAACAGGAAAACGGTTAGGCTATCCAAATAACAAAGAAGTGTACAACACTCGCGTTACAGTGTGTGTATTCACACACATAAACTGCATAGCTGCATAGCTAATGTGACAGCCACATTCTACGTGTAACAGTCTAGGCAACCATAAACAGTAAAGCAACACATATATCATTATTTAGTTGACTTACTTGTCCGAGGTGTGTAGCTGAGCCAGAGAGAGTGATCCAGACTTTAGTTTCAGACGTTCAGCAAGCCCAGCTCTGTATTGACCCTTCGGTGTTCATTTATACATCCAATTATTGAGCAATTGTTATGCTTAGCTCGCTCAAAATCCATGATATCTCTCGTGGACAAACTAAAATCGCGCGCGCGCGTTCCTACTTCCTAGCGCATTTTCTCATGGGCGGAAAATATTCTCTGGGCGGGCAAAGCAGAGACAGGGGAGGTAACATTCCTCCTTATAACGTCACAAGGAGGAGATTCAAGATCAGTGCGATTGAGCTTCCATTTTCTCAAAGGCAGAGAAAGATAGCAAAAGCTCGATCTACACCGATTGAAATTTCTAGAAACTTGGGGACCATATGAAGAGTTCAGATGCAAAAACCTCTAAGTGCCATCTGAAATATTCTTCTAGAATGATAATTTTTATCAAGCTTGTATATTTAAGTTCAGTAATTTCACTTAAATGGCAATGAAAATGACCTATTAATTGTCATTTAAGTGAAATTACTGAACTTAAATATATGAGCTTGATAAAAATGATCATTCTAGAAGAAAAATTCAGATGGCACTTAGAGGCTTTTGCATCTGAACTCTTCATATACAGGCTAGGGCAAGTCATTTTAATGTTAAAAAACCTCAGAAAGTGAAAATTTCATGTCATGGGACCTTTAAGCTATGAAACTTGCAGGACGTTTTAATGGTACAAAGACCTCTTATATGCCAAAAGATCAAGGCAAATTTGGTTTCTCATGTCATGACCCCTTTAATGTTCGTTCTTCAAGGTCTTAAGTAGGGGTTGGCGATATACCGGTAGACAAGATAAAACGGTATAAATGTGTCAACCGGTAGAGATTTTGGACTACTGTCTCTATCACGGTTACGCTCATGTGACGTTGCTGTGCTGCGTGGTCATGGAAGCTTATCGTTTACATGCGTTTTTAAGCATTGTGTTTTAAAAACAAGTGATTTTTAAATCGTTGTAATGCATTAAGCTGTGAAAGAGAACTCATTTCACTATATGTGCGTGCTGTCTGAGAGAAGTGCACACATGAAGCCGCTGTAGAGCGCACTAGTACTAAACGAGTTCTTTATGCCGCCTAATTGGGCTTCAGCGGTTAAATGCACATACCAACCCGTTCTCATACCCAAGGCGTCACTTTCGACCATGCTTCAATATCTGACGCTCAAAGCACCCTTTAGCGTCCATATGAGACGCATAACCGTACCACAGACCTAAACCTACCCAACCGAAGCGTCACATATTGACGCTAAAGGGTGCTTTGAGCGTCAGATATTGACGCTTCCGAAAGCGTCAGTTACATGACGCCTAAACCTACCCATAACCGAAGCGTCACATATGGACGCTAAAGGGTGCTTTGAGCGTCAGATATTGAAGCATGGTTGAAAGTGACAAAAAGTGACGCCTTAGGTATGAGAATGTGTTGCACATACCTATGTGTCAAAATGCCCGTTTATACAAGTAGCCTCGTAAACATTAATTTATGTCTTAAGTGAACGTAAACAGTCGAGAAAGAAAACCAATGTGTAACAGTAGGATCCGTGCATTTGTTCTTAAAGAGACAGCAGCATAATAAACCTGATCATGTTAATCAAACAACAAAAAAGAGAAAATCTCTCAATGCTCTCGACTGAATCACTTTAGCCTCTATATATAATTTATACAGTGAAGATATGCAGTATTTTTTTTTTATCCATTTGATTACTTTATACAATTTATGTAGGCTTGTATTTCTTATTTCTAGTGCTTGAAGTTTTTCAAGTAGGTTTTTTAATTGTTCTATTGTAGTTTGTCCTATTGCTTGTAATTAATTTCTTTGTTCTTATTTTATCACTGACTGTGTACTTTTTACTGTGTAGCCTACTTTTTTTAGGCTAGATTTTTTTTTGTGATATTGAAATTGGTGAGAAGAATTATGACATTTCAAAAATGGTATCAAAAAATAACTAATATATTGTGATTTGTATTGTTATCATAAAATTACTCATATGGTGATATAAGATTTTGGACAGATTAGCCTTTTGGTTATCAAACAGCAAATAATGTGTTGCTAAAGTTACACAGTGTTCCCGTTGCCATCTCAGCGAGTCAGGCCAGGTGCCTTCTAACAATCATCAGAATGGATCACCAGATCAAATTTTGAACAACTCAGAACGTCAGTGGAGAAAGGCTTATAGTTCATTATATCATCGAAATATTCATCATACACCCGCTATATTGCTAAATCTACCTGATTTTTCATATCAACAGAAAAATATACCAGGATAACCTGGCTTCTCTCGAGACTCCCCTGCTAGTTTGCTGTTAATAATATGCTAAAGCATAGTTTGTGGCGTCAGTATCAAACCGTGTTTTTGAGACCGTCTTTGGTTCAACGCATGCAGTTTTAAAGAGAGATTACTCAACAATGGTGTTGATTTATGAATTTGCACATGGTTTGTCTTAAAGCATATTAAAAACAAAACATAGACATGTACACAACATTCAAAATTTGATTTTCACCACAGGGGAACTTTAAGGAAGTTCTAGATTGCATGGATTCCTATTTAAATTACATTTTAACAACAATAAATCTGACTGCAATTTTACTCACATTCTCTTTTAAAAATTTTTTTTTTTCTGTCATTACTTAGGCCACACAGCCTATTGGATGAGCAAACTAACCTTTCGTTCTGGTACGTATCAATTTTCAGGATAAAACCAAGCCTCGAACATTTTCTTTGTTGATTATCATCATGATTAAAATGTCAAATGTACACATCATTTTACGAAAGTAAAAGGTTGCAAATGACAATTCCTTCAGTGTCCCTTACCCTCCTCCCGAGGCACCCCCTGTCTTTATCCACCTTTCCTAACAGTTTCACTCCATTTCCTTCTCCTTCTACTCTCTATTCGGGATCTCATCCTCTGTTCCGCTGTGCTGGTTCTTAATACAGTGCTTTGCGCAGATTACAGAGACACACTTCCACAAGTGTCCTCCCATGAGAAATTAATATTCTGCTGATAGATCTCTAAGGTCATTTTTTCCTAAAGCTGAAAGTTAAACCTATGCTCAACTTACTCGTTCTCTTACCATTGTGTTTTATTATTATTATTACTTGTTTATTATTATTTGATTTGTGTGAGTGCAAGTACGGGGTCAGGAAATTATTGAGGAAAGACTGGGACATGACACAGGTTAGATTCTGCTATTAAATCTCCAGGTTTGATCTGCTTGTTTGTGGGGCTGCATAATTTTACCAAAAATGTTGTGATTCTACAATAATAACTGTGTGACAGATTTTCAAAGACGACACCTGTGATTCATTAAAGATGGATATAGGAGTGCAAATGTCTCCTGTAAGTGTAACACTTGGTATTAATATTCATCTCAGGTGATCATATGACGGTAAAATACTAATAAACCAATAAATAAAAATCATTATTATTATTATTATTTCTAAATGAAGATATCATAGGTGTTGCACAGACTAGTTGACTTTAATGCTCTGCCATGACGCTTTAAAGGGATACTCCACCGTCTTTTCATATTAAACTATGTTATTCCTTTAACTAAGACGAGTTGATACATACCTCTCTCGTCTCAGTGCGTGCACTCAATCGCTCTGGCGCGTGGCGAAACTTTGTTCACTCAGTTCATTCAATATGGGCCAAGCAGAGAAGCTAACTGTGTTTAAATAGGGAAAACGTGGAGGTGTTTGGTAGCTTCTCTGCTTGGCCCATATTGAATGAACAGAGTGAACAAAGTTTCGCGCGCGCCAGAGCGATTGAGTGCACGCACTGAGACGAGAGAGGTATGTATCAACTCGTCTTAGTTAAGGGAATAACATAGATTAATATGAAAAGACGGTGGAGTATCCCTTTAAGCTTGACGTTGACTTGTCACTGATCGTGGCCTAGAGGGCGCAACAGGATAAGAAATCTTTGAAGTCCACTTTTACACTCTGTTTTCAATGGTTAAAATGACAAATAAATGGATACTCCAAGACCGCTCCACAAGATATATTTGATTATACCATTTTGATGCTTAAATTTATTCAGGTGAATGGATGTTTTAAACAACTTACTGTAAACTGCTTATGGTACACGTAAGCTTATTGTACACGTAAGTTAATCACCATTCTAAACTAATGCGCTGCTGATTGTAACGCACACACATACAGACAGTAGCTCGCACATCACGTGCTGATCGCGCACACACAGAAACATTCAGTAGCGCAGAAATGTATTGTCAACACTGTTCTGTGATTTACCAATAAAATAGCTTAGAAACTGATAAGTTCTAGCATATATTTCTTAATAACTAAAAACCACTGCTTCACATAAATGTCGCCTTAAAAAAATCTGAAGTCGTTCAAGTATAACTTCACTGTAAAAAATGTCAACCTATTTCAACGTAAAAACTCATTCAGTAAAATTCAGTTATAATGAAATTGGCTGTAGTCATTTCAACTTAAAATATATTAAATTGACTTTTAGTTAATTAGTTTAATGAGTTAAATGTAAAAATATGTTGCCATTGTGTGTAACATTTCACTGTAAAAAACAATAAAAAACAATTAAGATTTAAGAAACATAATATGATTTTATTTTACAGTACAACTGTAAAACTGCAATAATAAAATTTAAGGCTGTTCTTGTTTCTTAATTTTCAAAAGTTAAACCATCAAGCCTTCATTTTGACTGAAAACCTCAGGCAGACCTTAAAGCTTCTCTTGTTGCCAACAGCCAGTTTATAAGCACTTCTCATTACAAGTTTAACAAGATGGTTGGCACATGTTGAGTTTTAAGTGCACTTTATGAGTAACCCAAAGTCCGAAACTCACAGAACAAGCAGGGATGAGTTTGTGTGGAGCCACTCTATGAGAAACTAAAACAATAGATCACGAGCAGTTATGTTCATTTAAATGCAATAAGCTCATGAGCCGGTGTGTTTTTAGTGCATCTCTCTGAAACACACATATATTTATTTAATTAAATCACAGTCTTTGTGATTTTAAAAATCGCACTATGCCATAATCACAATTTCGGGTTCATTTCGATTAATCACCCATCCCAAAAGATGTCTCAGTTGAAGTCTGTGCTCATGGGTTCAACATGTCTGGAGTGTTAACTGCTAATAAAACTCTGAATGTGTTATTTTAACAACTAAGCTGCCATTGTTTGGACAAACAGGAACTCAAAATCCTTAAGTCCAGAAACAACCAACTGATATCATTATCACTGCAGTCTAACTCAATCATTAGCAGTAGACCAGCAATAGTAATATAAACTCTGAGTACACAGGTTTAGAGTGAGTCATGACAGTTTTTCTAACCTGTGCCCTTTAACAGACCTGTGAGAAAGTGATACTTTCAGAAAAAAAATAAAAGACTTGTGAGAGAGAGAGAAAAAAACCCAATGACTTAAGCGATAAGCCCACTTAAGACCAAGCACTTCAAACGCCATGGCAATGAGAGTCAAAGGTTAATGAAAGGGCACTTTGGCGGAGGGATGAAGACATGACAGAAGAATAAAAAAAGTGGATTACCCAGCTCTGATATCAAAGAGTCCCTCAGTGAGCTCTCTCTGGAAAACCTCAGAGTTTGAGTTTGATCAAACTGTCTTAGTTTTCACTGTCTCACAGTTACCACAGTAAAATTGGGAGAAATTGAGATTAAAAACATACAGATGTCATAGCAATTAGCAATCATCCGCATGATTAAGCTTGCACCTCGGGTGTAATTTGTGTTGTTGTATTTAAGCCACGTCTTGTTTCACCTCTTCACCTCTGCTGTTTCTTTGCTTAATCTTCTGCCATGATCCTCTTGACTCCTGCAGTCTGGTTATACAGATCAGAGAGATGATTCATCATGCCTGCATCACAGAGCACCAAAGAGACACAAGATGAGCTTTATCTTTGAGGACTCTTTAGCGGTTTTAATGAGTTGCCTTTATTATAAATAAAGTGGTCTGTCTAGCAGTTAGCACAGGTTGGTTTTTGATTTGTTTTTTTTTTGCTCAAAAACCCATTTTTCACCTCCATCCCACTCACCTCACAGAATGGAAGCCCATTTCTGCCACATCAGAAAAAAAAAACATGATTTGTTAAATCTTAAAGGTATAGCGGAGGATCTTTCCAAATTTTAGATAAGACCCGCCCTCTCCACTTTTTGAAAAGTTTGATTGATTCACCAGAATGATTGACAATTAGGAGGACCAATAGTATAGGTTACTCACCAGGAAGTAAAACATCCTCCGCTATACCTTTAATTATGATATAAAAAGTACTGCTGTCAAAACGATTAAAGGCTAATCTCAATTAATCACATCTAACATTACAGTTTGTAAATATATATATATATATATATAGCATATATATATATATATATATATATATATATATGTGTGTGTGTGTGTGTGTGTGTGTGTATATATATATATATATATAGTTTAGTACAGTATATTAATCAATCACGATTAATTTATTTTACATCAGTAAAAAGTCATATCAAATTAAAAAGTCTAAATAATGACATACTAACTAAAGTCATTATTATGACAAAGTCACAATTATGAGATAAGTCAATTTTGTCATAATTATGACTTTTTATCTCATAATTATGATTTACAAAAGCATGATATTTACAAAAAATATAAAACCGTTTTGAAAATTGTGATCTATGCCTTTTATACAGGGCATGCCACTGTAAAGACAGAATGACAAGAGCCTCGTTTTCATCTGTGTAAAACTCAATATTGCGTCTACTGAGTAATTTCAATTTAGTAGAATTCACTAATAAATAAATAAATAAATAAACAAACAAATTATTTAATTTCACTTTGACTCTCGATTAAATTCTGAACGGCGCGCAAGGCGAAACACTGCACCAACAAGATCATGTCGGCCTTCGTTGGCTCTCACCTGTATTTGGGCTAGACTTGTGCGTTGGGCAGCAGTTTGTCAGGTAAGTGTCCGCTGCTTATTCCATATCTCTGCTGCTGCTGCATCCAGCAACTGGTATTGAATCTGGACGCTTACAGGAGCTGCCGGCAAATGGTAAATCGAATCGATCCAATTCTGCTTATTCAGTTTTGAGTCATCTTTTGTTGGTTAGCTAAGCTTACGTTGAGTTCATCTTTGCGTCCCCATCATATTTTTCACTTTATAACCTATTTTAAGCGGAAGAGACGACGTTTAAATCAATTTACACGGTATGCTATAGGTGGAAAGCGTTCGTGTCTCTTAATATGAACATGTGTTTTCCAGTTCCAATCCACGTGGTGTTGACGAACGCGTAGGCGCCATGATGCCAGCTGCAGCTTCTCGAACATTAGGCCTACTGCATTTCTGAACTAGGTGATTACAATGAGTGTTATTGGTGCATTTAAATCGTAGCTTTGAAAACGAATTAATATGAAATATTTATTCTCCGCAAACACCGTTCATTTAATTAGGGGTGGGCGATATGGCAAAAATATCATATCACGATTCTTTTCTGGAAAATCACGATTTTATCACGATTCCTTTTCGCGTTGGTTTTACTATTTTGCAAGTGACTGAGCATTACAGCCAAACTAATTTCCCTATTTTAAAAACAAAGCCTTACAAGGTAACAAAATATTAAATAAAAAAGAATGGCAGACATTTTGGCCAAAGTGGCTTTGATAAAAATCTGTCTCATCATTTTCTTTGTTATTAAAAGATAAGAACAAAGATACACACTACATATACACAACATATAACATACAAATGAAATAAACAGTGCTTTATTTTTTCAGCTACAGTAGGTGTATTTAACATAAGCATTTAAGAAAGAAATTAAATTAACAAATATAAAAATAAAACACTACATAGACTTCACTGTATATATTATACATTGATACTTATTAAAGTTACTATTAAAGTTCTCAGAGCAGTGAGTGATTTTCTGTTTAACACACCAACATGGATATGGACACACCGGCATGGACAAAATCGCATGGACACACCGGTACGGAAACCGGCACGGACACACCGGCACCGACATGGGCACACTGGCACGGACACACCGATACATTAAAATGTGATGTGAATGTACGTCGCATTGTATAGTATGTTAGGATGGAGGTGCCAGAACTGCAACTGATAGAATACACTGTAGCACGATAATACGATATTTCGTAAAAAGCAGATTGTGGAGACATTTTAATCGTCCACAATCAAAAATCATGACACCGGCACTGACATAGACACCGGCACGGACACACCGGCACGGACACACCGCCACACACTGGCACGGACACACCGGCACGGACATCGTCACAGACACCGACACGGACACACTGGCACCGACACTGAAACCGACATGGACACACCGGCACGGACACTGGCACAGACACACCGGCGCAGACACCGGCACGGACACACTGGCACACATTGGCACGGACACACCGGCATGGACACGGGCACAGACACGGGCACACCGGCACGGACATCGTCACAGACACCGACACGGACACACTGGCACCGACACTGAAACCGGCACGGACACCGACATGGACACACCGGCACGGACACACCGGCGCAGACACCGGCACGGACACACTGGCACACATTGGCACGGACACACCATCACGGACACCAGCACGGACACGCACACACCGTCACAGACACGGGCACACCGTCACAGACACGGGCACACTGGCACGAACACCGTCACAGACATTGTCACGGCCACACTGACACGGAAACCGGCATGGGCACCGGCAGGGACACTTCGGCATGGACACACTGGCAGGGACACTTCGGCATGGACACACCGGCACAACACTTCGGCATGGACACACCGGCACAACACTTCGGCATGGACACACCGGCACAACACTTCGGCATGGACATAAGGGTACACCGGCATGGACACACCAGCACAGACACGGACACACTGGCACGTACACACCGTCACAGACACTGTTACCGTCACAGATGCACCAGCAAACACGGGCGCACCGGCACCGACACAGGCACACCGGCACGGACACTCCGTCATGGACAAAACTGCACGGCACACCGGCACGGACGTATTGGCACACTGGCACTGACACAGACACACCGGCACAGGCACACCAGCACCGACACGAACACACCCACACTAACACCAATGTGACAATATTATTACAAATTAAAATAACTGTTTTCTATTTCAATATACATAATATACATTTTTTTATTCATTCCTGTGATGGTAAAGCGGCACGGACAAATGTTTAACTGGCAAGGCTTTAAAGCACATGCAAATGATCTCTGCGTTAACATGATGTGAATGTACGTGGCATTGTACTGTATGTTGGGACGGAGGCGCCAGAACTGCAACTGATATAATACACTGTAGCATGATACTACGATATTTCTTCAAAAACAGATTGAGACATTTTAATCATCCACAATCAAAAATCATGATCTCGCACACCCTTATTTATTATGATACTTTTTAGTGGTAAAATTAAGTCCACTACTTTGCACAGACAACCGTCCATTAATCTGGAAATAAAGTGTTCATATACATTTTTTTTATCTTATTAAACTTTTGGTACCGGTAGAATACTATGATTTTTAGGAATACAACTATATTTCAATATAAATCACATATATCATTGCAGAATTTAAAGTGCACTATAGTTGACTGTTTAAAAAAAAAAAAAAAAACTCAAACATCAACAATTATTTTAATTTTTTTTTGATATTACATCCGAAATATGCTTGCTATCAACAATTAACATTGCAAGAAACCACCCCACATTGGATTTCACTGCTGCTCACACCCTGAAATTATGCAGTTGAAATGGTGTAGTAGCCTAATCTTGGAAACGGCATTTAATGATTTTTTTGTTGGTTTTTAATTGACTGTGTCTGAAATCAGTATACTCTCCTTTTCAGTATGTGCACTATATTGTGTATACACTCATGTGCACTATATTGTCAATAGTGAAACATTTTGGCCACAGCTATTTTGAATGGACATTAAAGCTACATGATATTTGATTGGGTGTGAATAAAATTGCCTCTGATTGGCCAGGCACACATGACTTCTGTAGGACCAGAATGAATAAATAAAGTTGAGATGAGTATCTTTCATCCTACATTTTTTTTTTTTTGTATAGGGTAGAACCCTTCACAAATTCTCTATTCTGACCGCCTGCTTAGGTTTGGATGTTAAATTGTCCATGCAGAATTAATGGCCACCACTGACCTATTACACTCCATTACCCCGAGTGGAAGCAGATGGGCAGAAGAAGGGTATCGTGGGTACAGTCTCTCTGCTCAGTCTTTATTCTTCCCTTCATTGGTTCTACAGATGTGTTATGAGGTGGTTCACTCCCCAACTGAAAATCACTGATGCCTTCTGTTGTGTTGCTGTCCAATCAGGAGATCAGATTTCCTCTTATATCCACAAACAACAGCATTTTACTGGGTGGGTCATTCTTTTATGCCATACCTTTTTGAGCTATTTCAAGTGTTTCTATAAAGGGCATGTCTGATTTTTAGAAATATGCTCTGGACATGGCTTTTGTTATTTAGGGATAGTATGAAGAAGTCATATGTCTTAGTAAATTAGCATGGCAAAAATGCCAACATCTTCTCAAACTTTATTCCATAACTTTTTCTATAGTTAACATGGTATATTTGTGTAACTGCTTTTTTGTCGCACAAAACAAATCTGTATTGCTCAATATCAAACTTCATTGATGCTTAAATTACAGTTAAATTTCACCATTGACTTTACTTTTGTTCAGTGTTCCTTCTAGGTTTGATTTCTAAATAAATTGTTCAGAAAGGGTCTTTTCCATTATTTACTGATAAACAGAGACACTTGATGTGCCTCCCATTTCCAGTCAGTTTTTAGAAACCAGACAGAATAGAATGAAACAGTTATAATGTTGAATTGAATAAAATTGAGTTTTAAATGAAAATTGAATAACATTTACATTCATATTACACTAAAATAATTATTTATTTACTATTTTTGTACTAAAACTAATTGATGGGGACATGAAAGTATACTCTAGTTGGAATGACCCTATACTGTTTTATTGAATTTTTGCCCTTGCACACAGGAAAGCCTATAAAAATATGTGTTATGCAGCTTCTTATCAGTGAAGAACCAACTGAAATCTGTCACAAGAGTCCTTTTTAAGCTCTGTGGATCAGAGCTGTGTCTCATTCAGCCGCGGATGACACACAGAAGTCAGTCTGAATGTCAGAGTTCTCTCAGCATAATACCTGGGTCCTTGCCTGCAGATAACCACAACAATCCCAATCCACTTTCCTTCGGCCATGCACTTTCAGCTCGTCTCAGGTGTGGAACAAACATCACTTTACAATAGTGGTCCGAGACTGCAATCCCGGGAGTTAAGAGGAAAAAGACATGAGATTAGATTTTATGGAAATGAGTATATCAGGTTAAACTCTGACAGGCAAATTGTGCTGTCCATAGAGTTGTTACAGAGGAGAGCTGCTCTCTGTGCGGTTGGGACTGTTTTAAATATGATTAGGAGATTGTTTAAACAAAGAGAGAGGTGAAGAGAATGAAGAAGGGAGGGAGCTAAAGGACAGCAGACCGGGTGATACAGCACCCTCTTCTCTCACTCTTTTAATTAACTTCAAGGGTGAAGGTGTGAAATTTAATAAAGGGAAATTAATAGATGCCAAAACCAGTGTGCTGGCACGAATAAATTAATTTCAATCAAAGGAAATGGTCTTGCATCATTGTCCTGAGTATGTGTGTGTGTGGAGATCAGAGCAGATGGAGGAAGGCCAAATGTATTCCAGTCTGTTTCTGCGAGGTCGGGCCGGTATGGCAGGTTTAATATATGTCCATATGGGACTTAAAGGCTGGTGTTAAGGCCCATTCACAACAAGAATACTAGCTAACGATAACTGTTGTTCTAATTCTAAATATAAAAGAATAGCAAAGTCCGCACCACAACTATAACGACCCAGACAGCAACAGTGTCGGCCCAGATCCGGTACACGTGGATTCAACGTGTACCAGAAGTGGGCCGGATCTGGGCCGACACTATGTTGCTGTCTGGGGATAACGGCACAAAGAAATTATATGGTTTGAATCACTTTCACAATGATTTTTTTTTCTAGCTGATGTAAAATCAAAACATTGGCAGCCAATCAAAAGTCATCCTGCATTAAGAGCTCGAGCATTTAAAGTGGCAGACGACAGAACTGCAGCTCGTGTTTATAATAAACAGAACATTATCATTCGTCGGTGTGGACGCTAGTATAGTTATCATTCTTATTTGTGTGAATGGGCCTTTGCTGTCTTGTTTGGGCACCTGAAAAATCTGTATGAAAAAATTATGAAATAAGAGCATGTCTAGTTTTCAAGTACTTGTATGTATTTAATGTCTAACTCTTAAGAAAAGTCTGAGCATTTGTCAGATAAAGTTACACTAAATACCACAAAATGGTGGGAAACAACATGAATATAATATAATATAAATGTTATGTTATTTTATGTTTAATATTTCATGCAATTAAATATTGTTATTTTGTAAAATTTTAACAAATATGATAATATTATGTTAATTGCCTACAAAAAAAAGACTAGGGCTATTAAAATGCTGTGCGACTATGCAAATAACACAAATAAATACACAAATAAATTGGTGAATCGGTTAATTTAAATGAATCTTCTGAACAAAATTCCCAATGCTTCATATGAGAAAATCATTTGATTATTACCTCAAACTAATAAAATACTAATAAATAAATAAATAAGCTGAGATATTGAAGAACTGAAAATAAATTAAGAAAATACAAAAATAAAATAGTTAATTGGTATTAATATGCTTAGTTAGTTATTCCTCAACAGTTATGATTGTAAAAAGAGAAAATGCAGATGATGTTTGAAAAGGTAATTACAAAAATTTCTTTTACAGGAATTTCTGTGGATTTTATAAGAGTTCAATCAGTAGAAAGAACGAAGGAGAGAGCAAAAAAAAAAAAAAAAACCCCTCAATCAATCAGTTGAAAGTCAGGAGCCCTGTAAAGAGCTTAATAAGATGTTAAAAACAGCATGCTGGAAAGCTCATTTATGCCTGCTTGGTCCTGGATGTTTTACTGTTATTGATTAGTTTAGCTTCTCTGCACACTGAACCACAACAAGCAACAACAAATACTGTTGTCAAAGAACGTTCACACATCGCAAACCTTCACACACACACACTCAAAATCCCCCACAGACTCGTCTATAGGCAGATCATTCTCCTTTATTCATTAAAAGTCCTAGCAGGATCCTCTCATTCATCTCCTCTCTGATGAGAACTCTGATTGTCCACCCCAGTGGATCCGAGTCCAATAACTGAAGCTCAAAACTTCGGATTAAAATAACTACATTATATAAAAGTTAATCGTCTTTTGGTAATTCAAACCTCTTAGATTCAGATTCCATCCCAAGTTTGTGAGCCTTTAGGTAGAGCCTCTGAAGTGTCTGAATATTGTTGTGACAAAGTAAACACAGGTTGAACCCATGATCCTCAAATGTTGTTTTAACCCTGTTTGTGTAATTATCTGGAGTGTGTCTTGAGCTTGCTGTGACAATGCTGCCACTAATGAAGAAATATCTGTAGTAGTGTCGACTGACCTTGCTGTTTGTGTGTGTGAAGATAAATATACTGAGCCTTGTAAGAAGGTCATGGAGCTTATATCATACAACAGCTGTTCCCCCCCTCTCTAGTATAATAGTTTAATAATAAACAAACACTAACATTCATTAATTACACATTTAATTATTGTTATTTATTTAATTCTCCTTATAGCTATTATGTTGTTATTATTTAGCGAATTAATTAAAGATAATTATTATTATTATGAACATTAATAGTATTATTATTATTAACTAAAATAATGATTTAAATAATAATAATATGTGTATAATACTATCAATCTTTCCATATTGTTATTTAAATTAGTATTTGTAATGAACTAATAAAAAAAAGAAGAAATGGATATTGATAAAAGTCAAAGATAATTTATTATTATTATTATATACATTTCTTTTTTTTCTTAAATTAGTTAATTAAAAGTACTAATTTAAATAACAATATGAAAACATTTACAGTATTATACATATATTATTATTATTTAAATCATTTTTTTTAACTAATTTGGTTAATATTAATACTATTAATGTTCATAATAATATTGAATTAACAAAGTTATTTAATAGCAGTAATGCGTTGGGAAGTTCATTCAGATGATTAATTTATTCTAACCTTTTCTAAAAAAACTATTCACACATTTATTTGAATAAACTGTAATTGTAGCATTTCACATAGGCCTATAGGCAATTTTGTATATGTTACAATATTTTTACAAAATAATAATGAATAAATCTAATGAAATATTAAAAACATTTAACTTATAACAATAACAAGAATAATAAACATAAATAAATAAACAAATAAATAAATATATTATTATTATTATTTTATATAACACTAACAACCACCACCACAACAACAATAATATATATATTTTTTTTTTAAATGCCATGAATTTATATTAATAATTATCAAATAAACACATCCGACTATATATATATATATATATATATATATATATATAAACAATAAAACAAATCAAGGTGTATAGAAAGTAAAAGTTGAGCTTTTATTTATGCTTTTAATAGAAGATTGAGATATTCAGGAGATGTTTTATGCCAGTGACTTCCATGGTTTTGGAGTCTAGAATTGTGGACCGAGAGAAGACCTGAACCAGAAGACCTCAGTGTACGCTTGAATAAGCTCAGTGAGATACTGCGCTGCAAGATTCCTGAGAGCCTTGTAGGTCAACCGAATTATTTTAAACTGAATTCTAGATGAGACGAATAGCCCGTGCAGTTCATAGCAGATATGGTCCGATAATTTAGCTTGGTTTCCACAACTAAATGTGTTTAGCTGACAAGGATTTGTGCTTAAAGTGATCTGCGTACGCCTTGACCGCTCAAAACACCCAGAAAATAACAAGCACATCTGATTCTGAACCAGTTAACAAGATATGTTCCCCTACCTATCAGCCAAGTGTGCGTGTGTGTGTTATTGAGAGATGTGTTCTCTCTCTGCCCACTGTCTGATTGTGCAGATATAGCTGTGCCGTCTCGTTATAAGCTCCGGATGAGGAGACAGGAAACACGGTCTGGCCAGGCGAGATATTCGCATTACAACTAGTCGAACTCTCTCCGTGAACCAAACTCCCACATGCTGTCTGCTCCGAGTTCAACAATCACACTTCCACCCTCCAAATCACTCTGAAAACTCTTGTGCACTTCCTCTGGGGAGCGAGACCGGGCGACTGCATACTGGGATCTCCAGGGAGAGCGACGGGAAATGGGTTCTTTTTTTTTCCGAGATGAGGGGGATTGAAAACTCATGAGTGGACACAAGGCGTCCTGATTTAATCTTACGTCATGGCTGTTTGAGTGATTGTGTGTGTGTGTGCGCGCGCACACGGGTGCTCTCAAATAGCTTTGACACTTTTTTTCCCCCTTTTTCGCATCATGTTTGAAACAAGTGAGCAGTAGATGAAGTGTGAAGATGCCACTCTGTTTCTCCATCGCTTCAGCCCTCTGCATATGAACTGGCGTGTACACTAGACACCCTCCAGAAAGAGCAGAGAGAATAAGAGGCTACAAGGTCAGGTTTCCATGGAGACAGGGAGTGCGAAGATGATGAGTATCCTCCTCTTCCTCTGCTCAAATGCCAAACCTGTCCGTCCTCATTAACCTCCGAGCTCTTCCGCTCTTGCTCTCTCACTTCCTTAGGCACATAGACACCCCTGTCATGTCAGCACTAAAATATATGCAGTTGACTTCTGTTGATCTCAGCTATAACATCCTCTGCATATAAACATACGGTAAAGAAATTCACTCGCCGTGAATGTGTGATGGCAGATTTGGAGACTGAAGAAAAACAGTTTGGAAGGCTGGCGGAAATCTTATATAGCTGAGCTGTCCCAAACAAGTGCATTACTGGAGATAACTTGTCCCCGGGCTGAGCTGTGTTCTGGATGGCCGGTTTAGATTGGGATTTTTATTGGCGGCACAAGCTCCTTTGTGCTTTTAAAACCAAGGCCGCCCGGGATAATTTTAAGTCAGAATAACATGAGTTTTATTTCTGCTCTCTCGGGTGTAGCGTTTTTTTTTTTTTTTTTTAAGATTACTGGACTGTCTCAGGTGTTAAGAGCGCTGGGCTCCATCTCTCTGCTTTCCTTGAATTTAAATGCTAGGTATTACTATACATTTCAGTTGAGAGCTTGCACTTTGAGTGTATTGAAAATATTCACATTTACTGTTGTTCACCAACTTTTCTGATTAATTAGCAAAATCTATTCATAGGAATCAATGTGATCTGGAATTTCATGGGAGAGGGAAAGATTTCCCCATGTAGATTTCGCAACAGGTTAGTTGGTCATGCAAAGTTGTTGCATTGATACTTCATGCATCATGCATTGACTATTGACAATGTAACTTTTTTTGTATTTGAAATTTCCCTGAATTTGACCACACATTTACACTGCAGAACTTTTAACAATGATTCTCTGCAAGTCTTCGAGCTTTTTTTTTTATTATGATTTGTGTTTATCTGAGCTCTCTGCATTGCAAGTGGAACGCCGTACACTGGACACATATATATATATATTTTCACCATTTGTTATAACTTTTTTTCTTTTGTCAAATCAACTTGGATAATTAATGTGGTTCAGATAACATGATATTTTGAGTTTCTGTTGATTAAACCAATCTCAGAATGCTCAAGGCAAACCTAAAAAATTTAAGGCAACCAGGTAATTTTGTAAGTTAAACCAACCATATTTGATCTGAAAAGCCATACATATGGAGATGGTTATGTGATCCAATTTGCAAAACTAAGTGTTTATAAATCGATTTGCTCCTGAATGTAATCATAATTTGTCTGAAAAGGATTAAAAATTGCAAGAAATGTTAGTGATTTATTGCCATAGTGTTCATTTCAGCTGGAAACTCCAGTGAATTGTAAATACAGTTGTTTTTTGGAGATTTGCAAAAATGTAGGTGGAGTCATGTTTTTTCATCAGCCTATGTTGTCATTTGTGGCAAAAGATTATGACAAAAAATAATAATAATTCGACTTGTGTCTTTCGTAATGCTGTTGTTTGTTATTGACTACTCTGACCCCTTCATTAAGTTATCTCTCTCTCTCTCTCTCTCTCTCTCTCTCTCTCTCTCTCTCTCTCTCTCTCTCTCTCTCTCTCTCTCTCTCTCTCTCTCTCTCTCTCTCTCTCTCTCTCTCTCTCTCTCTCTCTCTCTCTCTCTCTCTCTCTCTCTCTCATCTCTCTCTCTCTCTCTCTCATCTCTCTCTCTCTGATTTAATTCCTGCTGTGAGATCATTCTGAGAGGAAGAAAATCAAGACCAACTCATGAAACTGAGAACAAAAGACCATGCTGTTAGAGTAAAAGAGGTATAAATCATGCCTGGAGAGATGGGGTAAGGTTAAATGGATGGAGGAAGACCCAAACAGAGACAAAGTATGCTACAAATACATTAATGTCGACAATTAAAGGTGTCATCTCTGTTTTACACCTGCATTACTTTATTCTTTTGTAAAGGGGGAAGGTGTTACAGATGTGATGTTGACACTACAGGTATGTGCTAATAGAGATGCAGGACCTGGCCTATATTCTACAGTGTATATTACCCAGCATCCATTGCACCACATTAGCCTGTATCCAGGGCTCACAAAACACCGTCCTACACTATTCACTGATTAGACTGCTTGTTCTTTGCTGCTGTTTCACACTAATAATAGACTGGTCCTGAAAAATTTATAAGGCTGTCTCTCCTACTTTCTCTATCGCGCACGTACAAACACACCCTCAGACACAAACTCTTGTTGTCTACGCTTCAGTGGGGCATGAAATAAGTGACTAAGCACTGACCTATGCGATTATAGGAGAGAGAGAGAGAGAGAGAGAGAAAGAGAGAGAGAGGTTGGGGGTATATCCTATTTTTAAAATGATTGATTTAGACGGGACCATTTTTCTTTCACAGAGATGAATTTGCCTCCAGGTCCAACCGCTGCAGGCCATCACGGGTACAAAGCACACCGTAAAACTCAGGTGAGGGGTTAACGCACTGACCGAGGGGCAAATTGACTAAAATGTGGATAAATCCCTCCATCTTTTTCACAATATGATTCAACATTTCATTCTTTTCAGTGCAATTATGCTTCTTTTATATATAATTTATTATAGGTTCTGCCTTATTCACAAGCTCTGTTCTGTTTGCAATTAGGCTTTATGTTTTAGTGATATTAAGCCTGATCTCATTAGTTGTAACATTTACACATATTTTTGTACGTTTGGATCACTGAAGCTGGGCTGTACAGTAAATGGTTTTATTTGGGTTTGAGGATGGGTTAAGGGATCTAAAATGATCTATAAAATGGTAAAAGGGCAGTTATACTAATATTTTTATAATATAAAAGATTTGTAAATATTATACGTTTTTATCTGTAAGTACATAATGTTAAGTTTAAATGTTGACAATACGTCCATATCGTAAGTTTCAGCATTTATCCAAACGTCGCCCCTTTAAATGTCACATTACCTATACCTATGTCAGGCTGGAAGTGACTAATACGGAGGAATTGACAGAAAATAAAGTGTGAATGTACAGTATTTATTGTACATATGTACAACTTTAGAAATATTTTATCAAGCTTTTGTTATATTAGAAATTTTATTTTTGAGTCCCTAAACATTACCAGTTACAATAACGTTATTTACAACATAATTATATACATATTTGATGGATTCTGATATGAAAAAATAAACAAAATAAAATGTTTATGATGTCTTTTCAAGCTGTCCTACAGATAGCTTTTTTTTATTCTTTTTAAATTAATGACAGACTTTCCATTCAGTTTAAACTTTGTTGAGTTGAATTTGGCACCAAAATTCACCAAAAAAATCACCATAAATTAAACTTATGGCAAATTGTAAATATTGTAAATATGATGACATTGAACAATTAATCTCATTTATCGATTCAATAAAATCAACCTACTTTCTGTATTAATTCCATGAAACCATGAGTTCAATATTCTATGAATCTAATTGATTTTCTAAACACTTCTCTAAAGATCATTTATAAAATGCTTATATGTTTAGATGCTGTTAATGTTATTTTTAGCATCTATATTAACACAAAAATGTACTTTACATATGAAATGTGTGCTAGAACCACACTTTACGTACAAATTCCCAATGATTATTAGTGATGTCAATGAGTATTTTTTGTCAAATACAGTATACTGCTGAAGACCAGTTGACCATCAGGGCTCGTCTGGTTTTAATAGTGATGTGTTTGAAAACCCAGATTGTTCCTGGTCTATTCCGGTCACACAACTGCTCCACTGAACCCTTGACAAAGCAAATACATTGTTAACCTGATGGAGAGAGAGCTTTTGAAAAGTCTTTGAAGAAGTCTCATGATGGATTCTTTTCCCATTTTAACATAATACAGAGTCAAATCAATCTGCAGACATTTGCAGGCAGCTGAAATAAGCTTTTAAAGAGCTTTGTGTGTAATCAGCACAAGAAGGGATTCAAGTCCCCAAACAGAGAAAGAGAGCAGGAGAGAGGGAATAAGAGAGGGGAAATCACAAAACCCTGCTGGATTTTCACCTAGAACAGATGCATTTAGGTGGATTCTTGGCTTGGTGTAAAGTGTGTGTAAAATGAAATATAATTGTGTCGTCACTCTCCCTCTCAGTGGAGTGAAAGTTGCTGTTGTGTTTCCCTGTGGGCACTGTGCATGTGTGTGTTGGGTTTAGAGCAGTAATTGTGTGTGTACATATGTGTGTGTGTAATTGACTTCATTTGTATATAACCTTTAGTATGGTGGCCCTGGGCAGCACAAAAACACTTGTAAAACAAACAAAATAATTAGCCCTCAACACGACATTATTATGCTACAGCACTACAGCATCAACAGAAGTGATATATTTAAATGCTACAAGTTTGTAAAAAAAAGAACATAAAACAACGCTGAGCTGGTTTGGTTTCCACGGGGAAAATGAATTGAGAGTAGTCAGTGCGGGTTTGTTTTAAAAATGTTTAGTGTTAGAATTTACCTTAGCGTTTTATTTATTTAAAGGTTATGAATGCTTCAAAATCCATAGAATTTTGATGAAGTTACAACAACATTTAAATACATAAATTATATTTGTATTATAAGATATTATTGCAGGTTTGCGTAAAATTCTGAGTTTGCATTTCACTGTTTTGATTTATTTTGAGGAATTCTGAATCTGTTTTTGTTGAATTGAGATGAGTAATCTAGAACTACTATAACCATCATGGCATTACTTGCTTTACTTATTTGAAAAAGTATTATTACAAAATGTGACATTAAAAAGTGTAAAAGTCACGCTCTTATAAAGTAACACTGTCCAACAGCGACACCCATAGATGATGTTACAGCGGGAGGCGTGCCTCCTTGGGGGGTAATTGAGAATGAATGGGGGAAAGTCACATGAGAGGATGCTATGATTGGATGTGATTGGTTATGATTGGTTCGTGCAATAAATCCTGCCTCCTGTTTCCGTGCGCATTCTCGAATCAGCCTGAATTAAGACAATGATGATGTTAATCAGAAGATTAATTGAAAAGTAAGTAAACTACTCTGCCACTAGATATCACCGCTTTGTCACGTCAAAATCAAACTTGAAATGGCCTGAAAACATGATGACTGTGGGTTTTTTAGTGAAATTAAAGGTATATCTGTGTGTCTGTGACCAGTGTGTACAAGCTTGATGTCTGATGAAAATGAGTTGACTATTAAAAAGAAAAGCTAAACATTAGTTTGGGAATAAATGTAAAAATGCGTGAAAACACTAACTTGATGAAATTTATACTTGATTTTAATGAATAGAACATCAAATGGTTAGCGTAAAAATACAAAAATGTGTACGGGAAAATTAATTGTAACAGGGACATAAATTTACATTTGATATAAAAAATGTGAGGACTTTGCCTCCTCATTTTATTATATTTTTTTATATTTTAAAAAAAGTCTTTTATAATCGCAATGTTTGTATTTATTTTATCAAAAATGCTCTAAAAAAGTAGATAGTACTGTATTATGAAATATTACATTAAACCTTTATTAAATTGATACTAGTAATATTTTTTTTCTTTTTGTAAAAAAGTTCACATATTCATCCCAGTAAAAGTTGCAAAAATGACACCGCTCTAGTATAATTTGTTTCAGATGCCAGTAGACTTGATATTTTGTTTTCCGATGCAATGACATTTAGATATTTTTAAATGTGACTTAAGTATCCAAAAGCATTCACGCATGCATGCACATGAAAACAGCAATACAATCTTGTACCCCAGACTTCACTGACTCTGGTTTCTTCAAAGATCCTGTTTTTGCACTCCTGCACCCATGATGCTGCTTACAAATGTCAGGGGGAAACTTTTAAGTTTCTGTGCTTATAGCACAAATAAATTGTGACCGATTCTGTAATGAAGCTGGTGACAATTTTATGACCCGGGATTCAGTACACTGACCCATAATTCAGAGAATGGCAGTGACTTTTGTCTCAGGCTTATTAAAGACCATATTTCAGTCACATCATAAACAGCACAATCACCTTTACTGGTGGCTTAAGGGGGCAGGGGTGTTGTCCAACAGTTATTCTTGACTGATTGGTTGGACATATGGTTGGTAAATCAGCATTGATGATCTCAGATAAAACTGTCTGCCAGTTCATGCAATAGATACTTTAGAATAATAAAAATAATATAACTATTCTGCGAACACACACACACACACACACACACACACACACACACACACACACACACACACACACACACACACACACACACACACACACACACACACACACACACACACACACACACACACACACACACACACAACATATTTTTACACACGGCATGAATCTGTTTTGCTTTAGTTGGAGTAAATCTCATTTAAATCAAGCCCAATAATGAATCAATGATAAAATATTTTTGTTTAAAAGCAGATGAGGTGAATTGACTGAATAGTGTTCTTACAATCAATACTGTAATGTTGTTTTCCAATCATTTTGTTTCATGAGTGACTGAATGGAGCCCCAGATTGAGATTCACTGCAGTATGATGCTGTGCAATTTCATAAATGTATTCAGTCCATCTCGAAATGCCTATAGATTTTCATCCTAAATGTACTGACTGGGTCATACACACACATACTCACGCTTATGATAAAATAACTTTATAAGACAAAATTCCAGAATCATACTGATATCTGTATGAATCTTTACTCATTTTTTGGAAGGGAATATTTGAGAAAAAGAACACTGAAAATTTCAAGTCAGTGTGTAAACATAAATATTTTACTACAAGCATAATTAAAAGAGGCATTAAGAATTCAAAAGCTGAGTATCATCAGGTATTCCACCAAAATGCTGAATTAAACGCTGATGGTGTTTAATTTTTCAAGAGCCTGCTGAAGGACTCTGAAGACTTTGCGTGATGGGGAGTCTGTTTGCTTTCTGGTTCACTCCTAATTTTGCCAAACATCATTTGTCATGTGACTTGATAGTTCTCCGCTGCTATAAGTTTTATATTAGCTCCCTGATTTGAAATACGACATGCGAAAGGAACAGAAAAGTCAAGTTGTTTGCTCATAAAAAATGAATGAGTTGTGAGATCCAGATATCTTTATTAATCTCATGAATTAGTCAGCGCGACGGTAATTAAACCACCTCAGCTTCTCATTTATAATCATTAACTGTGGTGGAGGCGGGGAGATTTATGCGTATGGATATATGACTGCGCCATGTGTGTATCTGACTGCATTTATATATTTACTTGTTTGTCTTTTCCTTCATCTTATGGATGACGCCTAATAACGTTACGCAAAACATTCAGACCGCACACAGGCCGTGAAGTAATTCTTGCTGACTGCTGAATCAATATAGGTTGCGAGTGAACATGTGGTTTGGGGATGACATGTCTGTCTGTGTATGTTAACATGAGCGAGTTTCTGTAATCTGACCGATCACAGCTGGTTGGCACTAATGTTCTCTCTGGGACAATCTCATACCTCCCATTTGTTCTTCTCTCCTTCTGTCTCTTTAACTCATTGGTGTTTACATTTAACTGGTGTACGTGGGATGTCTGAATGTCTAGATGCATCATGAGGTCTCATTAATGCTGGGGCACATCTTCCAAAAATAGTTTATTCATTTATTAATAGCTTATTCATAATGCAGTTTTTAAAGCTTAGTACAGAAGGATCATCCCCTTAGTTTTTTGAAAAATGTCCATGCTTTCACTATTTCTTAAATCCCTCTGTTTTATTATTCTAGGCAATATGTATAACTTTGAATTGAATAACTTGTCATGTCACTGCCTCTTTAATATGAATTGCTTGTTGTGTGTAAAAAAAAAAAATCATCAATCATTTTTGTTGACAACCAATTTAATTAAATTCATTGAACAAACCTTTTTTTTTTCAATGTGGAGTCATGATTTGATCCCTAGTCATATTCCAAAAAAAAATAAAATAATAAATTCTACTAGACAAACGTCACTCATAATCATGAAATTTCACACATCCACCATCTTGAGTTTCATTAAAAATCTTGGCTAGTTTGACTATAAGAGTGTTGTATCAGTTCCGTTGAACGCATGTTTAAATCCATTTTGCTGACTTCTGCAGATATTCCTCAAAAATCAGCACAGAAAATGCAAAAAAAAAAAAAAAAAAAAAGTCAGCAGATACAGTACATCTGGGCCTAGTCATGTGTTATCTTTGCCCGGGGCAACGAGTGAACCAGGACTTCCACTGCCACCCCTTCAAAATAAAAAAAAGGTGCATGACATCCTGATCTTAGTATTTGTGAGAACTGAGTTCCTCTATTGTGTGCAAGACATTTTAAAATCTGTCTCTCAGCTAATCTCTGTCATCTTTTGGACAGAGAAAGAAATTGAAGGGAGTGATTTGAACATTGTTGGCATTTTCACTTCTCCACAAAACATTTCCATTTCTTCTCTCTTGCCCTTCCTCCCTCCCTTTTAATCTTTGTTCGGCCTTTCTCTGCAGTGTGAGTTGATATAATGAACACAGTGATGTAGGGACCCGCTTTGTGTTTGTGATTGCATTCTGCTTGTCCCTCTCTGATCATAATGGAGGAGACGCAGGTGTGTGTTTGTGTGTTTAATTCTCTCACTGCACTGACAGCTGGAGAGCAGAACAGCGGAGATTCCAAACTTGAATAACTCCCGCTCAGGGCAGTACGTTTTGTACAATCACCGTGGTAATAACACCTCAAAAGAGTGAACAGTGAACATATGTCTGCTTTATTTTTTTTTTCATTCACATAGCTTAGAGGAAGAGCTTCAATTCAGAGGTGTGCAGGAAAAGGAGAGAAAGAGTCTGTGGCTCAAGGACACTGTAGCTGCTTTTAGAGGCTGCATCCTTCGAAGGCCGCATTCAAAGGCCGATTGCATCACAGAGGTGCGACAAAGGCTGTCCAAATTCGAAGGCTCCTTCAAATGCGTCCTCGAAATAATTCCTTCGTTTCCCGGGCAAAGAAGGATACAACAGATGGATCCTTCAAGGCCTTGCCTACCCCATAATTTAATATGCGCTGGTGACGACTGGATTTTTTTTTTTTCAAGAGAAATTGCCTTGTTACACTTTTAAATGTAAGTATTTGGTTTCAACTTGTATGAAAAAACTCAAATGTAAAAAATAAAAACTTAAAAGCGGTTCAAATGTTGACATATCTTACTAATATGTGATTTTATGTAGTTTAGACTTTATTATGCACAAAAATAGACCCAAGGTGAGCATGGTTTTAGACAAGCTGTGAACCCTGTTTTGTTTTCAGACGGTTTAATATATAACTTTCAAAAAAGTCCAATATAAAAGTTACTGCAGCTCGTCACAGTTATAGGTGACGAGCAATCCTCTGTAGACTAGACCGACCCATTTAAAGGTGTGTTATATTTTTGACTGTAGGCTACTTAAGAATAAAAATAACATAGGCCTAATATGTCTGAAGAGATTTAGGAAACATGCTAAATTTAAAACAATGTTACAGCCAGTTATTCTACTTCGAAATGTATGTCCGATGGCGGAATGTCTGTTTTTGTTTTGGTATGTGTTTTGGTATTCCGACACCCCAGGTTGCCAGTTGACGGAAAACACAGCATCCATGGAATCCAGTAAACAAACTGGATATGGGATCACAGATTCTACCGTCATAAAAAGGGTTAGGTTTAGGGTTAATTGCATGCAATTATGCATAATTTATAGTTATTAGGGGAGAGGCGGGACGATTGAAACGCGGGACGGATGAAACACTGAGATTTTCTTGAAAACCACTCACGTCATGTACGTCAAACTTCGTCAGCATGTACAGCAAGCCTAACATACCCGCGAAAACATTTCTTCTTTACGTCGTGCCGTTTTGGAGTTAAAGCCGCAAAGCTGTTTTTGAATGTGGTGAGTGAATTCTTTCGTGCGGTACTTTTTTTTGACTGACAAGTTGGATTTATTGTTTCATGTGCCATTGTAATGATAATGCGGCAGGTGTATTAGTACTGCAACACACCCTTAAGTGGGCAATATCAGAGTTTTTTAGTTTAAGAGCAAAAGAGGTTTAAATGACAGGATGCGCTGTCTGTTTCAACCGTCCCGCCCGTGCGTCCTGCCCGTTAAACCTGGTCATAGCCTATACTGTTCATAGATTCATATACTGTTTCTAGACTTGTGTTTCTTTTAATGCAAATTAATTTTCAATTACGCAACACATGCTATCTCTGTAATAATCATCAATTGTCCAATCTTCAATATTCAATAAATTTCATTTATCGTCGTCTGGTTGACCTCGTTTTCTTCATAATAACAGGCTATTCAACTAGCAAACACTCAATATGACTCAAGGAAGAAATGTAAGAAAATTAATTGTAAACTGATTTGTCTGTCTTCGTCTAAATAGCCTGTTAGAAAGATTACAAAATGCGCATAGGCTTATCGCCTATTGTTTATTGGGCGACAGAACAAAAATGGTTAATATGAACCTTTAAATGAAAATAAATTACAAAATATGTTTGTAACAATATGTACATAAGTTACTTGTCAGGTATTGTTCACAAAAAAAAGCATTAGATGAATAGTTGCCATTTAAACTGTCATGTTTCATCCGTCCCACCCCTGTGTTTCAACCGTCCCGCACAGGCGGGACGATTGAAACAAAGCACAACTCCCGTTCAAAGTCATATTTTACTTAAATCATTCTATATTTGTACCGAATAACACATGATACTAAGAGAACACATATGTGAGTTGTTAATCACAAAAAAATAAAAAATCTATCTGTAACCTTATCTTAGAAAACGACATTTATCTGAAAAGTGTTTCAACTGTCCCGGCTCTCCCCTACTACATTAATTACATGTAACGTGTAACAACGACACTGTAAAATAAAGTGTTACCGTCAATTGTGCTCATTCCTGTTGCATGTCCTCAATCTGGCAACCAGCGTGAGTGTCGAGTCTGAGGAGGAGGGGGCGTGTAAAACAACTCTCTCCAATATTTTGAATTTGGACTGCAGTACCCATTTCAGCCACTAGCTGTCTATATTACAAACTGCATCTTTAAAAACGCACGGCCTGACCTTTGCGGATCTGAAGGTGTGGCCTTTGAAATCTGTGTCCTTCGAAGGATGCAGCCTCTGGGTGCATCTCATTTCTTATTTTGTGCATCCTCGTTTCCTTTCCTCGTTTCCTTTCCTCGCGTCTTAGCTCCACCCCCTTAAGATGCGTGCCTCCTCAGGAAGCTTCCTCACTCATCGTTCCTCGCCTCTTCGCGGTGCACTTAGAGAATTGAGATGCCCTTCAGGACGGCTGAGTTCGATTGGTTTTCAGGTCACAGGCTGGGGGACGGAGAAGCGAGGAAACAAGGAGGCATCAATTTGAATATTGAGAAGCACCCTCTGTGTTGTCAAGCTCGTCCTATAGATGAGTGTATTTCCATTACACATGACTGTCATATCTAGACACCTCACAGAGCAGGAAGTGAAGATTTATAATAGGATATTCAGATCTCATAAGATCATCTCATCAGAACATTTGTGTGTGTGTGTTGTTGTGCATGCTGTGAACAGATGTATTTAGACTGAAAAAGGGGCTAAAGCATCTTCACTATTGTATGTGTGTGTCCTGACCTTGCCCCTGGTGGAGCTTAATGATGATCAGCTGGGAAATATTACATCATCAATATCACGCCTTTCATTCTGATTGAAACTGGAGCCACAGTATCATAGGCCTACATAGAATGATCTTTTGGACAGAGGGTCACGAGCAAGAGGCGAGGTGAAGAATACTGTTAATTAACTGCCTGCACGAAAAAATAAGTTATACCATTTCATCTCTAATGCAGCAAGAAAGAAAACGAAAAGAGGGAGATCTTGAAGTTCTGTATGTATCAAACTAGCTGCAATTTAACAAAATGTTAGCAAAAGGCCAGGGAAACACTAGACGATTTTCAAATCTTAACTGATTTTAAAATTGTGGGAGACCACAGACATAAGGGCAGTTTCAACCGATTTTTAGCATTATAATCCTCCGAACGCACACTAGAAGATCCGTCCGGACTGCAAGACCAGTCAATTATTCCTATACAGAAAGTGAAAGTAAAATTCACTTGTGGCCTATATAGGCTACAATATGTAGTGAATTTTTTTTGAAGATTTCGTGTTAAACAAGTTGTTTTTTAAATGAGGCTGTTCAATTTTCATTGATGACTGATTATTGCAGTGTTTGGACATATTATAGACTGTTAATCATTTTAATTTAGGTTATTACGCGAGTATAGGAGACCATAAGTTTGAGTGGACATCCATGACATGCGGAGTCCCTCAAGGCTCAATTCTTGCGCCACTCCTATTCAACCTGTACATACTCCCACTAAGCCAAATAATAAGAACCAAATTGCTTACCACTGCTATGCAGACGATACACAGCTCTTCTTAGCCCTATCGCCTAACGACTACAGCCCCATTGACTCCCTGTGCCAATGCATTGATGAAGTCAACAGTTGGATGTGCCAAAACTTTCTTCAGTTAAACAAAAAGAAAACTGAAGTCATTGCGTTTGGAAACAAAGATGAAGTCCTCAAGTTGAACGCATACCTTGACGCTAGGGGTCAAACAACTAAAAATCAAGCCAGGAATCTCTGTGTGATTCTGGAGTCAGACCTTAGTTTCAGTAGTCATGTCAGCCAGGAATCTCTGTGTGATTCTGGAGTCAGACCTTAGTTTCAGTAGTCATGTCAAAGCAATAACTAAATCAGCATACTATCATCTGAAAAATATTGCAAGAATTAGATGCTTTGTTTCCAGTCAAGACTTAGAGAAACTTGTGCTTTCATCACCAGCAGGGCGGATTATTGTAATGGACTCCTCACTGGCCTTCCCAAAAAGTCAATAAGACAGTTGCAGCTCATACAGAACGCTGCCGCCAGGATTCTGAGCAGAACCAGAAAATATGAACATATCACACCAGTCCTCAGATCTTTACACTGGCTCCCAGTTACATTTAGGATTGATTTTAAAGTATAATCACTGGTATATAAATCACTCAATGGCCTAGGACCTCAATACATTGCAGATATTCGCACTGAATAGAAACCTAACAGATCACTCAGATCATTAGGATCACATTAGCTAGAAATACCAAGGGTTCACTCAAAGCATGGTGAGTCTGCTGTTTTCTATTATGCCAGCCGCAGCTGGAACCAGCTTCCAGAGGAGATCAGATGTGCTCCTACAGTAGTCACATTCAAATGCAGACTCAAAACACATCTGTGCCACTGTTTGTCCGACTGTTTGCACTATTTTATTTCCTTTTTATTCTAAACGGTTTTAATTATTCTTATTTCTTTTGATTATTTTAATTACTTCTATGTAAAGCCATTGTGTATGAAATGTGCTATATAAATAAACGTGCCTTGCCTTGCCTATAATTCATTGTACAATCGACCTAAATGTTTTAAAATCAATTTCAATGAGAAGTAAGCTAATCTATCTAATCTTTTACTATCCTTGCGTTATTATGCGGTGATGCGATATGAAATTATTGTGGGACAAATTAATTGTAATATCTATTTAATAGGCCTATAGGCCTACCCTATCATTATTATTATTTAATACATGCATTGGAAACGCTAAATCCTCTTAATATCGATAGCTGATGCTTTTGACAATATCTCTGGATTCACGATATGTCTATCGGCGCAACCCGTCATGGGGGTTTATCGCGCATATTTCACACGTGAGCAGTCATGTCGCAGCTCGACGATTGGACCCTATAGTGTGAGCACATACCTGTAAATCGTGAGCTTTGGCTTTATATCGCATGCGACCTACTCATACATTGTGATTTGGTAACCTTGCTGAACTCGCACTGAACTCGCACAGTGTGCCTGCCTTAATACTACCATTTAAAAGTTCAAGGTGGCTGTGATTGTTTTTTGTTTTTTTTTCCTTCTTCTGGAGAAGTCGCCATGAAACAGATATTGTAGTCTTTTCTCCCACTTCTCAAACAAGAAAAAAATGTAGGGTCTAGGGCAGGGATGGGCAACTTCAGTCCTGGAGGGCCACTGTCCTACAGAGTTTAGCTCCAACCCTGAAAAAATCACCTGCCTGTAATTTTCTAACAATCCTGAGGACCTTGATTAGCTTGTTCAGGTGTGTTTGATTAGGGTTGATGTTAAACTCTGTAGGACAGTGGCCCTCCAGGACCGAAGTTGCCCATCCCTGGTCTAGGGTGAGACTTGGTTTTGTCTCTTGGGAATTGATTGGATGGTTGTGGTTTGCTATTGGTCAGTCTCATGTGAGTGACAGCTTATTCCGCCCTCACGCCATGAAAACACATAATCAGATAAGTTGTTGCAAGAGGGAGGGGTAAGTTATTTTGATTAAAGATTATGAGAGCACATAATTTTTTTAATTTTTTTTATGATGTGAACGGATAAATTGTTTATAATAGATGGATAATAGATACTGCAATATTCCATAAATATAAGAGTTTCTCTCCACAAAATTGTTTCTGTGTGTGTGTTTGTTGAAATTACATGAGATGCAATGGGATGAATAGATGCATTCAACATTAAATTCATGTTTATGTGTGCATGATGTGTCTTTTTATGTGTATTTGATAGTGTTTAATACAACTTTATTTTTATGTACATTTATCTTTATTTATGCATCTTCCATGGTCTCAATTATAGACCATTTTATTGAATGAAAAGAGCTGTGAATTTATCAAGCTGACACATAAACAAAGATTTGTTTTCTTTATTTTTTCTAGCAATTTGAACTTAAATGTGTTTGTACAAACTCATAATAAATATCTCTCAATAAATAAATGGAAATATTTATACAACCAGTGCAGCATACATTTTCCTCAACATATGTATTTACTTTTTTTTTTTTTTTTTTTTTTTTTGCAACTGCTGGCAATTTACATATAATGATATTATAAAACATTTTAATACCTAAAAATGATATATATGTACAGTATATAAAATAATTCCTAAAACAAAAATAGGTACACATTCTCACTGATATATTTAAGGCTGTCATTGTGGATTATTAGTAATCTAGTGTATGCAGGGTTCCCACTGTCCTCTTTTCATTCCTCCTCACTTTACAGCTTTAATGGCTTTAACTTTTTATCCCTATGGTAGAAACTCAAACAAACTTTGCATGCATGAAGGGTATGTGGCTAATTGCATTTAATGTCATTTCAGTGTGGATGGGATGTATGGTTGCCTAGCAACTGACAGAACGTCAGGCCCTACCCCATTTGAGCTAGAGACTTAAATTTTCACACGAGAGTTTCTCAACTCATGGGGAACAAAATGCCTCAAGGACCCATAAGTTACACTGTGATATTTTTTTCCAGTATAAGCTTTACTAATCTTGAATAGATTTTTTGAGTTTTTATGGGTGTATAAATTAAAGTGTAAGACCATCAATTAAACTCCACAATATTCTGCATGGGTTCAATGCATGTTAAACTCAAGAAAACATGTTTTTCAAAGAAAAAAGCAGGAATTAAGGTTACAGTGAGGCACTTAAAAGAAAGTGGGGCCAATTTTCAGAGGATTGAAAAGTTAAAATGTTAAGCTTATTTTATAAAAACACTAACTACATTCATTCTTCTGTTCTGTACACACTTTTTTGGTTGCTTGTTTTAGACATTGTGTTGTCACGTTATGTGCCAACAGCAGGTTTGCAAACGTATTAAAACATTACTTTAAAGTAGAGGAACAAAATTAAATTGAATTTAGATGCACAGGGACCAGCTACGCACACACAGTAAGTAGGGCCTGTCACTGACAACACCTCTTGTCTTTCAAATGAGAGTAAGTGAGGGAAACAGTCCTTAATTGCAGAAATGGAGACAGAAAGGAGACACCCATGAGGATACTGAGCGCACAAGAATGACAGTATGATAGATAGCCTAACTCTCTCGCTTTCTTCTCAGTCTGCCAGTCTCTTTCTTTGTTTGTTTCTTGTGACCTGTTGACTATTACCAGTGCATACTAAACTCATTATAATAATTATAGGTTTTTGAAATAATTGTGCGCTGTTTAAACATGTAGTGTAAAAAAGTATATCCAATGACAGCTCAAGGCTTTTGCATAGTTTCACGTGTTGAACTTTCTATGGTCAGTGAGGATACATTGAGACCTGGTTCTGTCTCTTTGACCCAAGGTCTGTGTTGCTCTGTGGGAGTTGGATGTTTTGGACAGTTACATGCGGCTTGCGAGAGGCTATTTCAGTGTGATTGATATGACCGTGGTGCTCGACAGATGTTGCTGGAACGCTGTGGGAGGATTAGAGGATTAAGGCAACGTCCAGAGAGCATTACTGGAGTGTTAAAAGAACGCTCTACAGTAATGCAGGTTTCTTGTTAAGGCGTTAGCAGAGGTGGGAGAATGTTGTGTAGAGAAACAAGAGTTTTGGGGGGATGTTTTTTCCTTTTGAGGGTGTCATTTTGTGAACATTATGGCATTGTTGGTACTCTTTGGGAGTGTTTTCCCTCCCAGGTGTTTTGATATTACACTTAAAATGAGACCTTAGACTCATGTCCCATAAATGATTGGTTCTCAGGAGAATTTGACTGTTTAATGCTGCTGAACTCAGCTTTGACTGAAATAAACAAGATGATTACATTGCCAGAGACTATTTTCTTCTTATTTACTGTGATGTCGGGGCCCTATTTACTTAACGGACCCCTATGTGCATTCCATATGCATGTATTATTTGGACACAGAGAACATAAAATATACAGCTTTTGGAACAGGGCTGTTGCAAAAGCGATTGCAAGCTGGCTTTTGACCTGGCACTTTTCAAACAACTGTGGCAATTTCCCAATTTCATTTTTTAATATTTTTGTTTTATTAAACTCTGGGTGTATGTGTCAGAATTGTACACTCTATAGGCTACTCACTGCCCTTTAAGCACAGACAGGCAATTCAGTCTAATTTTGTGGGAGAAGAAAACCCTTTTGTTTAAAAAATGTATTCTAAATTCATGAAACTTAAAACTGAAACCACACATACACAAAAATCACTTACTCTGGGTGGCCTTATAAATGCGTTAGGATGACATTTTAGCCCAAATATTTTCGCACTTGGCACTTAAACTTTTTTGATGGTCAGGATGGAATAAAGTTTATGTGAGCTTTTGTCCACATTTTTGTGTATGGATCCATTTTCCTTTTTCAAAATGAAATTTTATACATACGATATTTCATCTGGGAGTAGAGTGTATGCCAAATACTGCATGTTAATCTGATTGAACCAGCTCAATCTGATTGAGACAGAACCAGGTCTCAATGTATCCTCACTGACCTGCCAAAAATGTACGATTTGCATATTACATCATTAATGACATTCTTATATTGATGAACTAACCTGGTTCAGAGGACAAAGATGCAACCGGTTTCGGGAAACAGTCAGTCATGACTAGCTAGTTAGTGTCTACAACAATGCATCGTACTACAGTGGTTAAGCAGTGATTTACTTCATTATACAAGAAATGCACCCCAAGCTGGAAGTGGTGGTATAATGGTGTGATTTTCTTGGCACACTTTTGGCCCCTTAGTACCAATTGAGAATTGTTTAAATGCCACAGCCTATCTGAGTATTATTGCTGACCATGCCCATCCCTTTATGACCACAGTGTATACAGCTTCTGATGGATAAAGTGTCATGTCAAAAAGCTTAAATCATCTCAAATTAGTTTCTTGAACATGACAATGAGTTCACTATACTCAAATGGCCTCCACAGTCATTTATTACAATAACATTTGTGCATTTAGTAGACACTATTATCCAAAGCGACTTACTGAAGAATAACAAAGCGTTCATGAAAGAGCCAACCGTCGTTGTAGTGAACATTGCCAGGTGTATTAGACAACTAGATTAGGAAACCAGCTAGAGGAGAGCAGAAGTGTTTGCGGAAGAGGAGCATCTTCAGATGCTTCTTAAAAGATGTGATGTTCTCAGCAGTTCGGGTCGAGGTTGGCAGCTCGTTCCACCAGAGAGGAACAGAAAGAGTGAAGGTTTTGGAGAGTGACTTTTTGCCTTGTTGTGAAGGAACAACAAGACGTTGCTCATTCAGTGACCTGAGCTGGCAGGAGGGAGCATACATTTGTAGTAGTGGGTTGAGGTAGGGGGGAGCTGTTCTGAAAGCCAGCGTTAGAACTTTAAACTTGATTCTGGCCACAGCTGGGAGCCAGTGGAGTGAGATCAGGAGGGGTGTGACATGGCTCTTAGGCTGATTGAAGACTAGACTAGCTGCCGCATTCTGGATCATCTACAGAGGCTTAATTGTGCTGGTTGGAAGGCCCACTTGTAGAGCATTGCAGTAGTTCAGTCTTGAAGTTACAAGCACTTAGACGGATAGCTGTGTTGCGCATTCTAACAGGAAGGGTCTGATTTTGCGTTCGCTCTTGCCAGCCGAAGAGTTTCTGCAACTGTCAGCAGGGTAGTCTCTGTGGAGTGTCAACTTTTGAAGCCAGACTTGTTGTCAACTAGTAGGTTGTTCTGTGAAAGAAACCACCATTCTTTCAAGTGTTTTAGAAAGGAAAGGCAGAAGAAGGACTGGTCTGTAATTTTCAACTGCTTTGGGGTTACCCGAGCCTGCTTTAAAGTGGTAGAAAATTTTCCAGTTGATAGGGACGTGTTGATGATGTGAGTGAGAGTGGGTAGTAACGTTGGTGAGATCTCCTGTAGGAGTTGGGAGGGGATTGGGTCTAAGGGATTGGGTCTAAAGGATTGTTGAGCGGCTGGCACAGAGAACTTTGGAGACCTCATTCTCCGTAAGGTGGGAGAAGGAAGAGAATAGTGGTATGTGTGTGGGTGGAGTTTGGTTGTGGGTGTCTTGAGTAGAGAACTGGTTCCTGATGGTTGCCACCTTGTCACTGGAGGGGGGCAGATAAGAGAAGAGAATGTTTTGAATAGTCTCCGGGTGTCTGAGGTGTTGTTGATTTTGTTTTGGTGGTAGAATGTCTTGGCAGCAGAAACTCCACAGGAGAAAGAGGACAGGAGAGAATGGTACTTGCTCAGGTCAGCAGTGTGTTTAGTCTTGCGCCATTTCCTCTCAGCAGCTCGGAGCTTGGTTCGATGGTCACAGAGAGCATCTGTGAGCCAGGGGTGTCACACGTACTGGTCAGGAGGTGAGAGGACACATATTATCAAGGCAGGATGTTAGTGTGGAGCATAGAGTGTCCGTTGCCTTATTGACATGAAGAGAAGAGAAGTGGTTAGTGGGAGAAGGTTACAATGAAAGGAGACCAGAGGAGGGGTCAGTGGTGAACATTAAGGCAGATTGACAGAGAATTGGAGAAAGAAGGGGTTGAGAGATGTAGTGGAGTAATAAGATGGTTGTCATTGGTGCAGTTACATGTTAGAATCAGATCTAGTTCTTTGTCCGCTTTGTGTGTTGCAGGACTGTGCTGTCTTGTGAGGTAAAATGAAGCCAGAAGAGTAAGGAAATCAGTTGCTTGAGGTTTGTCTAAGTGGATGTTGAAGCCACCAAGAATTACCAATGGAGTGCCGTCCTCGGGAAAAGATGATCGCAGCACATCTAACTCTTCCAGGAAGTTGCCTAGTTGACCTGGTGGATGGTATATGGCCACAAGATGAAGTTTGACCGGATAGTGACAGTGATGGCATGATGTTCAAAAGAGGTGTAATTGCAGGGAGAATAGATGAAGTCCAGTTGGCGGAAATGAGTAGACCTGTTCCCCCACCCCGCCCAGTTGGACAAGGTGTGTGGGAGAAAGTGAAGACGGAGGAGTGGGCTAAAGGAGTAGCGGTGTTGCCTGTTGTGATCCATGTTTCAGTCAAAACCAAAACGTTAAGTTTTGACTTACTGGCAAAGGGTGGAATGAAGTAAGCTTTGTTGACAGTCCAACAGGAAGGGTAACAGTCTGAGGAGAAGACGTGGCCAATTAACGTAAAAGCCTTAGTGTGTGCTTCTGTGTGTGGACGTGTGTGTACTTCCGTCTGCGATGGATAACAGAGATGAACTGGCTGCACATGGTAAGAGCAATACAGGAGAAATGAGGGAAGTGGTAACGAAAAGATGGGGATACTTAGAGAAGCGTGTTGTGCCTTGTCACTGTCCTTATTCGGTGGAGTTACGCAGGTAGAGTCACAGGTCTTCACACAAGGAGGGTTGGACACAAGGGCTTCCGCTTACGCTTCAGTATTATTTGAAACTTATGTACTGCCTCACTAATTGTTTCACAGCTGAGTCCACCTACTTCATTAACAGCTCAAAGCATATAAAGTGTAAACTGAAGATTTCACTGGATAGCTCCAAAATTAACAACAATTAACATATCTTACCTTAGTAGTCTTTGAAGTGCAGTTCCAGCTCCTTACTAGCATTATGAAATAATTTATAAAATACTTAAGATGAATTAAACTAAACATATTTTTCATGTTAATAGTGGATGTTAATGGGCCACTCTGCTGTAATCATGGCTTGCATGTTGTTTTATATAAACTACAAATGAAAAGAAATCATTCCAATTATTAAAAAAAATATATATTGAAAATACATTGAACACCATTGAAGTTACACTGTATTCTCCATATGTTTAAATAGAGGGATGTAGTCATGCATGGCAAATGTGAGACTGAATTCCACTAAATTAGTTTGATGGTGCTGACAAGAGAGGGAAAGTGGGGGAGTGAGAGAGGAAGGAAGGAAAGGTGCTGTAGGTTTTCCAATAAAAATCAGACCCGAGTTCACGACAGGTTGTTTTACTTCATTAGAGACTTTGGGCTGTTTGAATGGCAAGGTGAGATCTTACCTTCTCTAATCTTATGGATCAGCTAATGTAGACACTGTTAACTCAATTATTAGCTGCAGATTTAGTCTCTTTAAACATACAGAGAGAGAAAGAGTTAAGCCATGTTAAGATAAGCCGAGATCCACAGTTTTACTGCTATTTATTGTACGATTTTCCATTGTATTACATTAATTGCAGGGAAAGCCCTGCTGGAGCATACTGGGATTAAGTATTTTGCTCAGGGGCACAATGGTGATGGAGCAAGATTGGGATTTCAACTCCTCCAGTTCATGGATCACAGTCCCTTTTAGTTCAAACCTGTGCAAGAAGTGCAAGACTTTCAGCCACCTTTTTCCCAGAGATAATGACGATGATGATGATTATAATACTTTTAAAGGGGGGGTGAAATGCTATTTCATGCATACTGAGTTTTTTACACTGTTAAAGAGTTGGATTCCCATGCTAAACATGGACAAAGTTTCAAAAATTAAATTGCATGTTTGAAGGAGTATTTCTGTTCCAAAAATGCTCCTTCCGGTTTGTCACAAGTTTCCGAAAGTTTTTTTCGAGTATGGGCATGTGTGACGTCAGATGTAACGGAATTTCCTTATATGGGTTCTAAGGGCACTTCTCCAGTAAGATCGCGGGCGCGCGCGCACTCGTAGACCAGAGAAAGAGAGCGAAAGCAGTTCGCCATCAAAGCGCCCTGCCCGGCTTTTGGGAAGTCAATGTCACCAAAGAAGTGTGTTTTTGGATGCCAGGGCAAGACAACCCTGCACAGATTCCCAAAGAACCCAGCGTTAAGGCACCAGTGGATGGAGTTTGTTTTTCCTGAGCATAAACGGAGTTGTGTAGACTGTTTGTTCCCTGCATTTCGACGATGCTTGTTTTATAAACAAAGCCCAGATCGACGGATTTGCAGATCGTCCAATGCTTAAGGATCGAGCAGTCACAGTGATAAAGGTTCGGTGAGTAAAACTGCTTCTAATCTATTGTCTCTGTGTGTTGTTACTTAGCTTCGCCCACACGGCACGCCTCCAGCCGCTCGTTTTTTTTCCGGAAAGACTCGGTACAGCCTATCTTTCTGTTATAAATATAATAAAACTAAAGACTTTTTGGAGATATGAAGGGTGCAATACTACTCTATAGGTACTCAAGATTAACAGGAGATTGAGTGAAAATGAGCATTTCACCCCCCCTTTAATTTAAATTCTATTATTATTATTATTATTATTATTATTAATAGTAGTATTAATATAATTAATAAACATTTGTATTCATTACAGACTCATTTTAATGTACATTCTTTTCATGAATTTTTTTTACTAATGTAAAAACCCAAATATATGCTAATATATCATGTGTAAATATGGTGTATCTGTACATGTATCTAAAATGTTTTCATTTCATTACTATGAAAAATTAGTTAATTAGTTTTTCCATAGATCCGGTCCAAAAATCCATGGTCTCGCTTGGTTTTTAGATCAGTGTTGTGGATTTTCTGGTCCTCTCAAGCGCATGTTCAAACAGAATGAATGTCTTTAGGAGCCCAGCAGTGAGAGCCGTCCTGTGGAGCAGGAGCAGGAGGAGGCACGGTTGAAATTAAACAGCAGGCTGGATTCAGCTTGTTCATCTGGCCTGAGTGCCAACGTGGTGATTTATCCAGAACCAAATTCTCAGCGCGTCAGATAAACTGCTCCCTCACTCATGATAATGTGTGTGTGTTTTCTAAATGGAGAGAGTGTGGAAAAGCGAATGAGCGGCACACAATTTGATGTTTATTACCTGGCTGAGGTGGGGTATATAGTTTCCTGATGGAAGAAGCATTTTCTGTGGATGGAATTGACATGCTCCTTCTCTCCTCAGTGGGGGGGTGTGTGACCTCCCCCTGCGCTGGCAGACGGCCAGCCGACCCACTGCAAGGTGAATTTCATTTGTCAGAAGTGTTTACCAACATTTGACCAAAGTTATTACAGCCCTGTCATCGCGGAGAGGCAACAGAGTAATGAAAAGTACACAAATATAACAACCGAGGAGAGAGGGATGGAGAAAGAAAATGAGACATGAGACCTTTTTTTTAAAACTTTATTCATTTAGGACCAATGCTATTTGAGATGGCTGCCACACAATCCTTTAGCATTCACTGGTTTATACCCTTATTTTAAAGGCTCATCTCTCCTCTGACCTCCGTAACCCCGCTGACCCCATCAAGGCTGTCATTTTGCAGCATGTTACATCATTCTGCTCCACCAACATCCACTGGCTGCTGTGGTGTCAAGGTTTCAATGTGATGCTGTGTGTGTGAGTGGTGATGTTACTCACAGATCGCATTTTAACAAGGAATTTGTAGCTGCATTTGTACAAGTTTACACAGTATTTACAGTTTATTTACAGTAATTTCTTTCTTTGTTCTGTTGTATTTATTTGTGTTATTGCCTGTAATTTGGGTATCTTTAGAAAAGATTCTTAGCATTATAAGCCCTGTATGTCTGCATCTGCCCCAGATTGTGATGTAGAAGCAGCCTCAAAGAAAAAGTTTTAACAGCTTTATTTTTGTAATTTATTTTTCTAAATTAATATTTTTTCCCCCCTGGTGTTTATACTGGAGTATTTCATTTTTGTTGTTTCCTGATTTGCACTAGATTTTACAAATTGCACATGAGTACAGAAGACTGAAAGACTTTCTTGACTCTCGTCATTTCATAAACTGTCATTAGATTACTGATCTCATGTAAAAAAAAAAAGAAAAAAAAAAGAAAAAAAAAATGGGGGGGGGGGTGGCTGGGGGGTTGTCCTAATTGGATTACAGGATGTGTAATTTTCAGTAATAACAGTAATATATTATGATATTTGTATAATTTCATCCTAATAACATTTTATTCTGTTTATATATATATAGGAGATTATATATATATATATATATAATTATTAGATTATTTCAGCTGTCTTATATGAAATAAGGTTTAATATGTTGCCTCTCAGTTCATTCCAGAATTCATACAATCCATAAAATCTGAGCTGAGCCATAATCTTGTTCTAAAATGGTTCCTCTACACATCCAGGGAAAAGCGAGAGGTTTATGAGGAAAGATAAAGGGTTATTGGATAGGGGATGTATTTTATTGTTTCGCCTTCTAGTGAATCAATCACTTTGAAATGCAGACTGGGGGGTTATTTATTTATGTGTTCATTATTTTTAAATAATTCATGTTTACAGCTGTAGAAACAAAAAGACGCTCCGCAACAGGAGAAGAATAAGCAATTAACACTGTTCACCAGACCTATATCCAGCTAGTTATTAGTTTTTGAATCCATAAACACACACACTTTTGTTTCTCCCTAAATCAATCAGGTTTCTATGTACAAAACAATTGAACAAAGAGTGATGGAAGGTAGGAAAGTGAGTGAGATAACTAGAGTATATATATTTTTCTTTGCTGTATAAGGTGTTAACAGGCAAATTTAGAAAGTGTCAAACATGAGGTGATAACAAGGCATGGGGGGAAAGGGAGAGAGGGGAAAAGAAAAATTGACAAGTGGAGGAGGGCTGTAATTTGGCCGTTGGCCTTCATTAAGGCTGATGTGGCAGAGACAGCTGGAGAGAAAAGCACCATCTGGAATTGAGAGAGCGAGAGTGCACAATCACCTATCTTTGCACCAGACTTTGAGATGTAATAGACATCTGAGTTAGAATAACATCATCAGAAGAGGTTATTTGTGTGATTTGAAACTGAATATTTTGAATGAAACCAGTAAACCATTAGTGTGTAATGTACAATGACCCCTGGAGCACAACATTTCTGGATATTTATGACATCAATAAGCGTCGCCATGTGGTCTTAAAGGCATTAAAGAATATTATGGGTTAAAAACAGCAGCATTTAAGGCATAATGTTGATTACCACAAAAATTATTTAGACTTTTGTTTTCTTAAAAAAAAAAGAAAGAAAGCCAAAATCGAGGTTATGATGGGGCACTTAAAAGTGAATAGGGCCATTTTTAGAGGATTTAAAAGCATAAAATGTGAAGCTTATAATTTCATAAAATCTCTTACATTCTGATAGGTTATTTGAGATGTAGAGAATGTTCTTGACTTTTTTACAGTTGTTGAAAGGTTAATGGCGTTAAGAATTTTACGCAGAAAAGGTTAATAAGCGATTTTTCAGCCTTAAATCATGGTAAAACTCTTATTGTTTATATTTTGGGGCTAATTGAAACAGTGAGTATTTAATGAAGTATATGCCCCATTTACTTCCATTGTTTTTGCTTTTATTATCAATGAGAGACGAGAGAAAATATTGTTTGGTGTCTGTTATTTTATGTGCTGTCTGAGCTTGACATGCACTGAATATCCCTTTAAGCCTTTAGTGACAAAATTAGGTAAGACATTTTAGTCTTCGTATCATTTTAAACGAGAGCAATGGTTATTTTGCGCCTCAAGTGATGATTATTAAGCAAAAAAGAGCTCTAGGCCTCCTACTTACATGCTGGACATGCTATTAAAACACCATTAACAGACGTGACCTGCGCATCAGTGTCAAAGGTCAAGACACAGGCATCCTTGTGTAAAGAATGATGGTTAGGGGATAGATCTTCTCAGTATGGAGGGAATTGTGCAGGTCAAGAGCTATAAATCCAGGCATCACGGTCTCAGTGTGTCTTCCTTTAAGGACTTGCCTCACCTTAAAGATTGTTCCTTCAGCTCCGCGCCTGCTGTGACATACTGCCCTACCCAGAGCCGCTGACTTTGACAAATATCACATCTGCTCAAAGACAGAAAAGACACGGTCTAGACGAGTAAATCCATACACATGCCTGCCTCCCTTCATGTCCATTACAGTGCGTTGTGTTCATTTGTAATCCTGACATCACTGATGCCGCATCACCCTTCATGTTCAGCCCGTCTCTCTTCTGCTCCAAGGCTAAAGTCTTTATGAATATAAAGTTGTTTACAAACCAACACTGTGAGGAGAGAGCGGGCTCTCATTTACAATCCCCGGCAGAAAGAATCTATTTTGGGCTGGGTTTGTATGTCAGTGGCCTGAAGGAGATGGGTGTATTTGAATGATTTGTATGTCGGTGTGGTTAAGTCTACGATATGTCGAGCATTTTTGAGCATGTGTGTGTGCTGACGGAGCCCATGCATCTGGGCTGAGGGAGTAAAGTCTGTCTGCACTAAATCAGTTTTGTCACTTGAGTTATTGACTCAGAGAGCGAACGCTGATACCTTAAAGGGACAATGCACCAAAAATGAAAATTGTCACTATTTACATTATTAAACCTACATGACACGCTTTAAAATGACTAAAAGCACCATTAAAGTACAATTAAAGTGCACTGAAAACATTTACTTAATTTTTCTTTGGCAACTTTTTGCACGAATATTTTTTAAGTAAATTTCATATATGGAATTAAGTAAACTCTACTTAACTAAGTCAAGTGAAAGTAACAAAGAAATTAAGTAATTTTAACTTGGCTAGTAAAAGGCTAAATAATAACTATTTCGTTGAAGTTTCCTTTACTATACATTTAACTCAAACTATATAACATTGAATTAAACCACACTTTTAAAGCATGTGCTTTACTTAGAAACATTTAATTAATACAATAGATATTGTGTGAGACATCATATCTACTTACCAATTATTATGCGCCATGTGAACGCAGAGACCTCAATACTTGGTAGACAACACACTGACGGTAACATTTGATGGATCGTTTTTGTGTTGGACTGTGTCATTTTGAGCAGAAAATTAACTCCAAATGTCACAAAATTACAAGTTACTAATCCTAACAACAAAAAGCGAAAATAAAACAGTGTAAATACAGCTGGAAAACAGTGAAAAATCAACCTTATTAATTATTCAAGGCCCAGTGCATAATGGGAACACCAGTATCAGAAAAGTTGAGTAATTTTACTTAATTTTATATTTCTACACGCTTGAATTGAGTAATAATATAGAATTTACTTAGTTTTTTTTATTCATGCCTGAACTAAGTTTTTCATGTAAATTGCATGTTTTTTTTCTGTAGAATTTACCTCACCACAAAATCATTTTTATCAGTGTGTCATATGACTTGTGCACGATATTCTGTTTTTTAGAGGTTATGCAATATTTTTGTGTGAGAAACACTTTTATTTAAGTCATTATTCACTTATAATCTCCCCCTGTGAGCTGTTAAAGGGACAGTTCACCCAAAAAATGAAAATTCTGCTATCATTTACTCACCCTTATGTTGTGCCAAACCTGAATGACTTTCTTTCTTCCGTGTAACATCGAAAGATATCTTGAAGAAAGTTTATAACCAAACAGACTTTGTATAGACAAAAAAATAAAAATAATAATAATTCTCAAAAGATCTTTTTTAGTGTTTCACAGATGAAAAAAAAAAGAAAAGTTTGGTAGCACACGAAATTTTGCTTTATTGGGTCTACTATCCCTTTAACTGCTGTGACTGGATCATTGAGTCAACTCAAGAAACATATCAGTTTATTTGTGAATGAATCATTCAGATTGGTTTTGTGAACCGTATCAAATTATTAATTAAAAATAGTGTGAAAAGTTATTCCACCATGAATCAGGCATTTCTTAAACAAGCTTAACAACAGTTTAAATGTCAGTATGTTGCTTAGACAAAGCTATAATATTGCTTCAGAGGTCTTGAATATTGTGCATGAGTCATATGGACTTTTATGATACTTTTATTGTGCTGGTTTGACATTTTGGAGTTTGACAGGTTCAGTCTTCATTCATTTCATTAAACAGAAAATTATATTTTGAGATACAATTTGTGTTCCATGGGTATATGGAAGCCCAATTCTTCTTCAGTGTAGTTTAAAACAAGAAATAAAGTCATATTGTGAGATTTATAGCCATTTGCAGATATAACTAGAGATATATAGAGATATTCACTAGTGTTCAAAAGTTTGGGATCAGTAAGACTGTTTTGAAACAATAAATAATTTCACAGGTCCCAAACTTCTAAATGGTATAAGTCAATGGAGTTTGGGATTTGAAATTAGAAGAAATAAAGTCCATTTGTGAGAACTGAAGATTGTGAAGCTTCAATCATGAGATGTTAGTCCCAATTACTTTTATTAATTTCACTCGAAGGCCAAAACAGGCTTCTACATTAGAGCTTCTGGCATTTTAATGCCATTAATATCGGGATCATTTTCTTGTTTGCGTGAACTATCCCTTTAACAGAGAGAGAGAGAGAGAGAGAGAGGATGTTTCTCTATCCAAGGTCTCACATTGTTCACTGTCTCAGTCACTCATTCCTGCTGTCCCAATATCCACTTCACTCTGTTATTGACTATAGTCACACTAAAACTTGCGCACAAACATTGTTCAAACCCGTCCTTCACCGCAGAAACCTTCACAGCATCAAGCTGCTGCTAGAGCAGATGAGACCTGAGTATCGTGTGGCTCTCTAGACTCACGATTTGTATTCTCCACATGATATGTGTGTATATGAATAACATTTCTATCGTATCTCCCATTTACAAGATAATCCAGTGTATTAAAAGAACAGTATGTGAATGCATGCACAGCGTGTACGTAAACGTGTCTGTGTGTATGAGGGGAGAGGGAGGTAATTTGTTACAGGCGGAATGGAGCTTTAGCCGGCTTGCTGAGAATATTTTAGCCCTCGCATGCTGCTTTGCTGCCTTAAAATACAAACAGCTTCACTTCAGCCCCAGAAACCAAAATGAATATATAGACCTTGACAACAGTTATATTTTCATTTCTGAGTAAAATCAGTGTGTTGCAGCAGGCTGATGCCCTGTATATGGTTCCTTGTCTCAGCCCTTGGAGGAGAACATGTTGATGCCAGATTATTGCATCAGAGAATATGAGATTTACTAATACTGCAATTATTTCAAAGATTTTGAGACAAATAACTTTATTCTTCCAACTTCATTTTCTTTTCATTTGCAATAGGGACTATATGTGGAACACATCCTGGAATAGAATGAGCAACAACTAATTTACAGTGCACTCTAAAGTATTTAAACACACTAAACCCCAACAAGTTGGAAAATTTTAAAATAAATTTTGCAAAACCAGTAAGTAATCAGTTACATCAAAAATTTTAAGTTAAGAAATTCAAAGTTTAAGTAAGCAGAACTGGCAGATTTTTATTTGGAACTCAAACATTTTAATTATTCTTAACTTGAAATATTTGAGTAAGCTAAGTCATATTTTTTACTTAAAATTATCATATAATCTTAACTTAAATTATTTCAGTAATGGGACCTTTGTTAGTTTTAATTAGCTAATTCAGTGAATGCTAACCTGCTAATTGGCAACACAATGCTTTAGCATAACAATTTCTGAATACGACAGAACATTTCTGTTCTCAAACCAATCTCATGCTCCAGAGTGGTTACCATCATGCTGATGGTAACCCCTAAAAACCCAACATAACAGAAACTTCTAAATTAGCATATAGCAAAACAATACTAAATCTCCCATTTAACATTAATCTTGAAACCATTAACACTTAAACTTAGCATGTACTCTCCCTTTTGAGTGTCATGGCAAAGCATGCTGGGAAATATAAATCCCAGCCCCAACTTCAGTTCAAGTTATTAAAACTCAAAACAACGAAACAATTCAGATTACTTGAAATGTGTCAGTTTTGTGAACTCAAAAGAAGAAAAACTTTCTAAATATTCATAAGTTAATTTGATTGATCTAATTTGTTTAATTTAAGTTTACCCTACTCAAACCAATTAATTATTTTAGCATTAGGGTTTACAGAAAAAAATGAAAATATATTACAGTAAGAACCTTTTAATTCATTAATTATCTTACCATGTTCAGTGAAGTATAATAGATTTAACAGTACATTTACCGTTTTTTTTTTTTTTTTTTTTTTTTTTAACTGCCCTTTGGAAGTACAAATATTAATGATATAATTTATGTTGAAAAAAAAGTATATGTACTTTTTGTATAATTTATGAAAAAAAAGGATATTCTATGTAGATGCATCATTTCATTATGTAAGAACTGATTTTCCTGTTAAAACAAAACTCACCCTGCAATAACGCCATAAAATGCACCCTGGACAGCGGACAACAAAGGCAGAGCACAGAACCTTGTACTGCCCAAACTTATCTCATTGTTCCCCTGTTTGACTTCAACTCATCCCCCCTCTCCCTCCTCAAGGCACTGAAAGTTCATTAAGAATGTCTATATATCACATATGATGTATCTTGTGAATATGTTGTTTTTCCTTTTCATGTTTGGTGTCATTTTAAAGGGCACAGTGCGATTGGTAAAATGGTCTTAATTTCATTGCAGTCATTGGTTTAATGAAAAAGATTGAAGAACTTAGGAGAATCCTGTATCTCCTCTCTGGCTGATATCTCTTTACGATATCTCAAGAAACCAGGTGCTACCCCCCTGGGGTACATGGATTGGCCCAACCAACTCTAAACAACATTTGTTTAACCCCTTTTGTTCTGGTCTGGTATTTAAGGTGAGGGGACAGAGCAAGCATTGGGAATCTTTTACCGGGATCATCCCCCACACAGTAATGCATGGCAGTATTTTCCTGTTGGAAAATCCTGACACATTACTGTGTGTCTTTGTCAGGAGAACATTGCTTACTTTTAGATTCATCTTTGAGTAAATGTATATTTGAATTGGCTTTTAATAAATTACTTCTGTAATTGGCATAATACATTTTTACCTGACAAATAAATGTTACATCTTGATTTATTCTGAAGTATTCTGAAATCATTATTTTAATATATTTAAGGAGGCTGGTGCTACCGCAAACTTAGTTAAGGTAGGTCAAACTACAGGCACATGAATGAACGGAGCAGTAGGCACGTCATCTTGGAGACCTGTTGATTTCTGTCTATCACTGGTTTAGCAAGTTGTATGGAAATGGCTAAAATAAACTACACTCTCTAGTCCGTAAGCAGTAGGCGACTGACTTTAGGGGTATATTAGCAAACCCTACATCCTCTGACTCAAATCAGAATTAACAAGTTTGTGTCCGTGAGAAACACGAATTGGCCGACGTGATCTCTGTGCGGCATTCGGGTCCATAACGTATTAATAACTGAAAGTATGGGATAATCAGGATAATCAAAGATCTAAATTAATTCATAATCGATGTTTATGATTAATTTCTAATCAGAAATACGATCTAAATTTGATTATCATTTGAAATTGGAGTCAGATCAAACGTAGAGCTAAAGTAATACTAAAACTAAGTTCCAATAGATTAAGTAAACTTCACTGGAGCGCTGAAAAGACATACACGCTTTAAACCTTCGCCAGGCCGTTGGATTCCGTCGTTGGGCCAATGGGTGGTCCTTACAAAGTGGTGACCCCGACGTGATTCTCCAGGTTGCGAGTGTCTTTTCAGCGAAATATTGGGACTTGCAACAAGTAAGAGAAAAAAGATGTCCTTCTCTTTCTTCAGCCGTTTGGTAAGTCAATTCTCTTTTGCCTTTTAGAAGTGTTGAGGGAAAATTCAGACGCACCTCACATAGACACATTTGTAGAATGGGTCGGCATACCCAGTTAGACCGGAGAACGCAAAATCCGGTGGGGCTTGAGAATTAGAGAAAACCACATATCAGGGACATGATAGCGGCAGTGTAGATGAGAAAAGATATCCCTTGCTTTAACTTTACCTCCTTGTTTGCCAAAGCAACAAGTGATGAAACCTAAATTGGAATAACATCATCCAAATTTTATTCTGGTACTCAACAGAGGGTTGAAAACTAAAAACTTAAATTCTGAGGTAAATAATGTTGTTACATTTAATTATTTGCTTTGTTGCAACAACATTGCAACACTGGAAATAAGAAAATGGTCACGCTAACTTGTGAAAAAATCTTGTGATTTGATGAGCTAAAAGATAACAAGTAAAATTGTCTCACTTGAATCCTTTGTGTGTGAAGTGTAAAGTTGGACAAAACAGTGCAATGCAATTAGAATATTTCAAAAGAAATTATCTGGGAAAATGATTCCAGTCCTAGAGAACAGCTGCTATGCAGGAGTCCTAGGCTGAAATTTGGAAAAATACGCTAAATTTTAAAACTGATGCATATAATGACAATTATTGTGTTACTAGAGGCTTGTAACCAGGCCTGATAGTGTCAGAGGACATGCACAGCTTGTCCTTATCTTATGAGATAATTTAGACAAAGACCTATATGAATTACATCAAAGTAATCATGGTTCTTTGAAAATCTTTTAATAGTGTCAAAAAGTTCATGACTGATGTCCCGTATATGGTTTAAACAACACCATTTAAGGCTCAGTCTTATAAAACATAGCTTTAATTTGGTTTTATACCAGACTTTGCAATCACTGCATTATTGTATGCTTTCGAGGTCTCAAAAGAGACTGATAAAAGCAACAAACCATAAAACAATCTTGGCGCCCTCCATGAGACCTGTTTGTCCAACCTTTCTTTCATATTTAAATAAGATTCTTAAAAGAATGCAACTGATAACATCTCAGCCTAAAATAAGATAATTGTGTCCAATTCTAAATTGTAGTCACAAAAATCTTTAAATTGAGCAATGATTTGACCCATGTTTCTCAATGCCTGCAGTCCATTGAATGTTCACAGCATCGAAGCAGCTGTAACTGGTTTCCAGTTTGGGTGTTGCTGTGTACACAATGCTAATGCCAGCACAGCTGGAGCTGCAGGGCCAATCACCTTCTAAAAGATCAGTGAGAAGATAACAAGTCAGTTTGGACAAATTACTCAGTAGAAACCCCCGAGACCAGAAAATAAAATTGGTTTGATTTATACAATTTTATAAAATATAATTTATATTATGACCAGATTGTAATATATCTTATATTGTAATGGCCAAGAATGGCTTTAATCTCGTGATGATTCAGCATTGGGTTAGAAGAAAAAAGAATGTTTAATGAGAATTAAAAGAATCAGAATGTAGAAAGATGGTACGTGTATGTAGGGAACAAGAAGGAGGAACACTACTAGTGTTGGGAGGAATGAGATAATAAATGGTTAGAGAAAGTATTGGTAAGAAAGGAAACTGAAAGGAAGAATGAATCAGAAAGAACTTCTTTACCTTCTATTTGTGCAAAAATCTTTAATGAGAGAAATTACAATGCCCAGTATATACCAACTAAAATGATCAACCTGATTACCATGTCTTAAATGTCCATCCAAATCCACAGGATGATTTCATTTTGATCTAATAGATCTTTAACCCAGTAACAAGGGGAGGTACAAATTTAAATTTTCTCTTGCAACAAAACCACAAACAAAGTGGTGCAAGTGTTAAACTCCTCTCTAGGAGCTTCATCTCACATGGGATCTGATCAGGAAAGGTATTTTACTGTACATGTAAGAACAGTTGTGTGAATTTAAATATCAGGCGGAAAATCTACAGTCTTTATGGACCACAGAGATCCAAATGGTCAAGAGTTGAATGGCACCATAAATTCCAAAGGCTAAAACAAACAAGCACAGCACCACCCCTGGTGATCTAATTGCTCTAAACACAGATCTGGCTAGTGTAAATAAACAACATCATGTAAAGAGATTTCCCTAGCAGACCTGAGGGTCCTAATGCTCACAACACAGCAGACTGTTTGAGTTTAGATGCAATAGCAGTCAGATCTGACTATTATCACTGTTTAATTGACCTTTTCTTTGCAAACACATGATCATGAGAATGATACATGTCTTTGTAAACAAAAACAAATTTTCTTCTAATGGCGTAAAATCTTAACAGATCAAAGCCATCAGTAACAACTGTCTGGCTAAAGCCATCAAATAAATATTGAGATAGACCATCTATCTTAAATGCAATTTGTATAAAGGCTCAAGATTAAACTGTGTTTTCCTCTCTAGGTCTATTTCCCTACAGGCTGACAAATGACTTTCTTTAGAACCAGATTCCACAAGGGTCTGGTTCTGCCTGCCTTAAGCAGGACACACAACTTTACATTAGGAGATGGGGGTGGAGAAACTTCCAAGGGGCCGCTCACACCTCATAACACTACAGAAGCAGCTCCTGTATGTGGCCTCCCGGTGTAGCACTGGAACTAAATTATGCAACACAAATTATGGTAGGATAAAACACCACCCATCTCCTGTACACAAACATACACAATACACACCATCACTATGGCAATCTTAGAACATCTCTACCTGGCATAGATCATAAGACTAACCAGGCCAAAATTATTCACATCATGCAATACATCATTTACCTTCATACATATAGGACAAGGAAAATTATTTTAATAATTTCTTTTCAGCATTACAGTCTTGTCAACTTCCTGTATGTAAATACTGTGCTGTGCATAGGACATGCATGGCTGTGGTCACACATCAATTGATTTAAATCCACATAAAAAATCTTATTGAGACCTATTAATTAATGCAACTGGTCTTTGGACAAAATATTTTTTATGTCCAGTCGTTAGCGTTGTTGCAAACCAGGAGGGCCCCCTAGTTTCCAACAAATGACTAATGACAATGATCTAAACAGCTAAATTTAAAATGCAGGCATTTCTATTTGTCAACTGAACAATTCAGACCTGCACTATTGAGTGTGACCTAGCCTGTAAATCAAATGCACAGAGGATGATTACAAAAGTTAAACCAGAAATTTAAATCTCTGTTTCTATACATTTCATTCTCTAATTGAATCGATTAAAACATTAAGTTTCATTGATGATTTGCACTTATAACAACTAATGTAGACAATTTTACAATTATGAAATTGTGTATTTCCATGTTTAATTATGTGATATACTCTAATTACTCTAATTATGCATACAACTAGTAAATATACTAGTTATGGTGACTTTCTGCTACCCGTCCTTGATTCATCCAGACCAAGTCTAAATCCCACTACCAGATCACTGCGGTAGTGAAGAATTTGGTGATCAAATTACACCTGTTCATTAAATATATGATTTTGAAGAAGAGACCATATTTACCACTCGCACCTTTGACTTTTGGGTTTCATATTTTTGAGTACATCATGTTTTGTTATCTTGTGTTCTTGTGTTTATCCAATAACTTTTCCTCATCTTACAATAACCACAAATACATCAGTGTTCAATTATTGCATGGTCATTCAAAAGTTGTTCAGGTGTCTTACACGCAGTGGAGCGTCATCAGTGAAATGATTCCTTCAACAATGGAGTTCTGATCTACCCGGCAAATGAAACCTTCTGCTTGAAGGTGACCGAGGACTTCTCAAATGGTCAGTTAAAACATCCTAGGGAGGACAAAGATGTTTCCGCAAAGCGTTATAATGACACTTTCCAATGACACTTTCTGATCATGCTGACCAACGCAAACAGACTTGATACAACGAGATCATTCTACAGACTGAATACCAACGCAGCCAAGTGCAGGTGGAAGCAAACCCGGCCAAGAGGGTCATGTGACACCCAGTCCGGCTGCTGCAGAATCCACACATTCTGCCATGCTTTCATTTTAATGTTCAACCTGTCGTAATGTTGTTATTTCAGGTGACGACTGGATTCCTGCACCAATCGACTAACACTGCAAACTACAGTGGTCAGGTCTGTGAACACTAAAAATGTGGAAACAGGAAAATGTCCAAAAAATGTCCCCTTAGGCCTGATCTAAATCTGTCCCAAGGGGCCAGGGGCCGTCTGTAAGAACTGATTTTCCTGTTAAAACAAAACTCACCCTGCAATAACGCCATAAAATGCACCCTGGACAGCGGACAACAAAGGCAGAGCACAGAACCTTGTACTGCCCAAACTTATCTCATTGTTCCCCTGTTTGACTTCAACTCATCCCCCCTCTCCCTCCTCAAGGCACTGAAAGTTCATTAAGAATGTCTATATATCACATATGATGTATCTTGTGAATATGTTGTTTTTCCTTTTCATGTTTGGTGTCATTTTAAAGGGCACAGTGCGATTGGTAAAATGGTCTTAATTTCATTGCAGTCATTGGTTTAATGAAAAAGATTGAAGAACTTAGGAGAATCCTGTATCTCCTCTCTGGCTGATATCTCTTTACGATATCTCAAGAAACCAGGTGCTACCCCCCTGGGGTACATGGATTGGCCCAACCAACTCTAAACAACATTTGTTTAACCCCTTTTGTTCTGGTCTGGTATTTAAGGTGAGGGGACAGAGCAAGCATTGGGAATCTTTTACCGGGATCATCCCCCACACAGTAATGCATGGCAGTATTTTCCTGTTGGAAAATCCTGACACATTACTGTGTGTCTTTGTCAGGAGAACATTGCTTACTTTTAGATTCATCTTTGAGTAAATGTATATTTGAATTGGCTTTTAATAAATTACTTCTGTAATTGGCATAATACATTTTTACCTGACAAATAAATGTTACATCTTGATTTATTCTGAAGTATTCTGAAATCATTATTTTAATATATTTAAGGAGGCTGGTGCTACCGCAAACTTAGTTAAGGTAGGTCAAACTACAGGCACATGAATGAACGGAGCAGTAGGCACGTCATCTTGGAGACCTGTTGATTTCTGTCTATCACTGGTTTAGCAAGTTGTATGGAAATGGCTAAAATAAACTACACTCTCTAGTCCGTAAGCAGTAGGCGACTGACTTTAGGGGTATATTAGCAAACCCTACATCCTCTGACTCAAATCAGAATTAACAAGTTTGTGTCCGTGAGAAACACGAATTGGCCGACGTGATCTCTGTGCGGCATTCGGGTCCATAACGTATTAATAACTGAAAGTATGGGATAATCAGGATAATCAAAGATCTAAATTAATTCATAATCGATGTTTATGATTAATTTCTAATCAGAAATACGATCTAAATTTGATTATCATTTGAAATTGGAGTCAGATCAAACGTAGAGCTAAAGTAATACTAAAACTAAGTTCCAATAGATTAAGTAAACTTCACTGGAGCGCTGAAAAGACATACACGCTTTAAACCTTCGCCAGGCCGTTGGATTCCGTCGTTGGGCCAATGGGTGGTCCTTACAATTATATATTTATTTAAATTGGTATATGTTTTATAGCTATAATTATATGTTTCTTCTTATTTGGTTATCAGTTATATTAGCTTTTATTTTACATTTCTGTTTATTGCAACATTTTAATTCTCATGTTTATTACAACATTGTAATTCTCACAATATTAATATATTGTAATAAATATTTAAACTGTTTAAACAAAAATATTTCGTTTTTATTATTTTAATGCCGGAAGCATTTTTTTCTGTTATTTCTTTCTATATCTACCTTTTTCTTTTTTTTTTTAATACATTTAAGAGAATATTTTTACAATCTTGGTTACTTTCTTTAAAACACAAACACGAAGGTCAATAATACTGCAAAAACAAACAGCATCAACTGCCCTGGTGGCACAGTCATTTCAAGTGTCTTTGCTCTCTGTCTCTGTCTCACTGTAACATAAGAGCTTTATATCAGGTTCAGAGTTCGGGATGCTTTGAGAGAATATTACCTTAAAATGCTGATCTCAGACTTAAATCTCAGGTTCTAAATCACACCCTTAACCATTGCCAAGACCAGAAAAAAAAAAAACCTCTGATCAGGCTCAGAGGATTGTGATTTGGTCTTAACAGAAGAGCACTAAAGTGCTGAGAACTGTTGTGAGTAAAGAGGGTCATACAGAGGCTGAGTGAACATTGCATCATGTAGCCCTTGCTGCATCATTTTCTGCTTGGTCTGGTCCTTGTCCTCATGGAGCGTGCTGTTTCGCAGCCAACATGCGTGCCTTCAGGACAAGAGCTCACGAGCCACGGCTGGAGAGGCGCTGACCTGTCCCCCTGAGAGAGGGAGCTACGACGTGATCCGGGAGAGCGAGGAAAAAGTTCCCCATTCCCAACAAAATAAGCTCCTCAGCAGTCTGACATCTGATGCTGTGTGTATCCGAGCCTGCAAAACTTTCCCCCGCTTTAGGGAATGTTCAAATCGCTGCTTTGTTGCCCAGGGCAACTCCCAGCAATAATTGCCCAATGATGAAGACTGAATGGGAATACACTGAACTCCCTCCACTGAGACAATCTAAAAATGCTGAGGAAGTGTTTAGTAGCCAGAAGCTGTTTTGCTGTTTGTTTTGATGAAGGTAAAAATATGTGGTTGAATGCCCTGTCCGCAAGGAATGCAATATTTTGTGAAAAACGACTAGTTGAAAATTACAGTAAATAAACAGAGCATCAAGAAATCAGCAGGTTTTTCATTTTTTTATGTGCCAATGATTGTTTTTTTCTCTATTCCAATTCAGAGTAAAATGCACTAAAGTTCAGACTCAGCCACGCAGCACAAACAGCATGCAATGTGAAGTGAACTTAAGGGCTTTTCACATTACACTTAACCCGGTTAACATCCTTTCCCAGAGGAACATTTTTAGCACTCAGAAGTTGCTCTTTTATAGCTTGAGAGATTTAATGGAGTTCTCAATGTTTCACTAAAGTCATTTTAAAATAAAACAGATGCAAATGGAAGAAGGTGGTTAGCACCAAGTTTTACCCTCGGTTATGATGAAACGCTGCTCTGGAAACTGTTTAAATGCTGAAAAGGAATGACATATGTGTTAACTGGAGTGTTATTTGGCTGGGTGCTTATGTTTTACAAGAGCTTAAGCTATGATTTACCCAAAAAATGGAAGACAAAAAGAGATCTGTTTTTCTCAAAATACCTTATTTGTGTTTGTTTTGCAGACCACATGAATGACTACATATATAACTACCATTCAAATATTTGGGGCCAGTTTTTATAAGAAATGTATTATGCTCACCAAGGCTGCATTTATTTGATCAAAAAGACAGTAAAAACAGCATTTATTTGAAATGCAAAGCTTGTGTTACAATGTAAAAATCTTTGCTGTCATTTTTTTATTAATTGCATATTTGCTGAATAAAAGTATTATTTTTTAAAACAACAACAACAACTTATGACCCCAAACTTTTTGAGAACCAGAGCAGATTCAAACGGTAACAAGCTGTTATTAAACGTAAGGTTGCATTCTTATTGCATGCTGCACATGTCCAATCAATATTATTACCATCATAAATATGAAAATAACAATGTTAACCCAGGGTTTGCAAATGCACAATGCCAAATTCCCCTTGATTAATTCTTAACCAAGGATAGAATATATGCACAGTGTGACAAACGGAACAAGGTTACACGGGGCTAACTCGTTTTAAGTGTGAAAAGACCATGAGAAAAGAAGTTTATCATTTATTCTGACATATTAGGAAGAGCAATGTGTGTGCATATGTGTGGTGGGGCTGGGCTGGGTACTTGAGAATTAAAAGATCACAGGTATGAGTCAGAATCTCTCTCTTTCTCTCCCTGGTTTTGTCCCTTTCTCAATCCTTCTACCTCTCATAATAAGGTCATTCTGATTGATATGATAATCCCAAGCGTGGAGCATGAAAGGGATTGGAGAGATACGGAAAGGCTGAGAGTGTGGATGAAGGAGGCAAATGGAGAGCCCTGGATTTAATTGAACCACTTTCACAGGACAAGTCTTACAAAGTCTGACCTGCTGTGATTATGCAGAAGATCCTCAGCATTACCTTTGGCCTCTCCTCGCTCGATAATGAGGGAGACGTCTAAAGAACTGTTAAAGCTGAATGACTCACGCTGTGGCTGTAATCCCCAAATATGAATTGCATTCAGTCATTATCAATTGATTAGCAATACCCACGAAATGTCAAATAAAAACACCACAGCCCTTTAATCTAGAGCTATTCGCCAACTTTTCCTCAGGAGATGCCATTGATCTGCAAGTAATTTCTCCTTCAATATCTGCAAGGAGTTCTGTGCCAGTGTTGTTGTTGTTGTCGAATCTGAATTTAATTTTTGGTGGTCTGACTGAGGCAGTGATGTCCCTCCGAGAGCTGAATCTCATTTAGCGTTTCTGTTCACGGATAAAAGACCTGGCCTCGAAGAAATTAATTAATTTGTGTTTGGTGTCAACCGGTTTCGCTTAGTGTTTAGTTGTTTTGTTGAAAATTGAGGCTAATGTTTCTCCCAGCCTCCCGAAATATACTTCGAAAATAGGCCTACGTGTTGAATCTTTATTCTGTATCTCTCTTTATTCTCTGCTGCTCTCGTGCCTCCCAAGTAACGTCTGTTCGGCACAGAGAGGAAATGAGACAGCAGGTCTGGCGAAGTTCAGACATGGTTTACTAATAAAGTCCCACAGAGCTTCATGACCTTTTCAATATTCTTCCTCAGATTAGTTGAGGGGAGAGAGAGGTGTGCTTGGATTGCTTTCAGATGTCACTTTAATTTCACACAGAAATGTGTGAGGCTGCTCCAAAACATGGCTTCTCACAGTTTCTTACAGTTTAGTAGTTGTAGATCAAAGAAAGTGTTATTTTATCAAAGCAAATCAAATATTTTTAGGGAGGGAAAGTATACATAATCATAACGTCAAGATTGCAGTCGAAGGTGTAATTTACTGGAGGGAGCATTTGGATCCTAAAATGATGCAATTGCTTTTTAGTTCTTAATTGACCCTTCGCAGGGAGCTTGATTGACAGGTGATCTGACCAATCATACTTCGCCAGTCGCTATTTTGTCCGACAAAGCAGTCAGGAGAGTTAGTAGATTAACATGGGAAGATTTGAACTTGAAAAACGGAGTGTTATGACGCCTTTCCGTGGTTAAAACAACATTCCTTCTTATGTTTGTTCATGTTTATTTGAGGCTATAAATTAACTAGAAGGAAGAGATGATCGGTTCACGAGCAGCTTTAACTGATGCTCTACAGCGATCTGTTACGACACATTAAAGAGCCACAAAACGGTATTTATTGTTTAAATTTCTTTTAAAAAATCACCAAATTTGAAAGGTGAGACTTTGTTTAATATGTTTAATATCAAACTAACCGAAAAGTAACCTGGTCTGTCAGCGTGTTGTCAGTCTCCTCTCTGCTCCGCGATGTATTTTTCACTGCGTGAGAACATGGTGTGGCGTGAGAACGGCGTAGCTTGTCGGACATAGCGACAGTAACTAAGGGGGGCGGCTCTTTGCGAACGGTCAATTGCAGATTCGCTTTCAGAAGTTTTTCAGAAGTGTTTCAGTTCACTGAGTAGCCTACAGCTTTTTTACCTTTTAATAACAGTCATTGCTGCTGTTTGCTGTGATTAAGTTTCCACTTAATTCGATTCCACCTTACAATTGAACCTCATTATACTAAACATTATGCTAAACAATAACCATTATTGTATTTTTCATTATATAAAATATTTTAATGTTTTTTTAGTAGGCTACCATTTAATAATGTATTATAGTATAAATCTTTAAAGGGATAGTTCGCCCCCAAAAATGAAAATTCTTTCATAATTTACTCACCCTCAAGATTATCAGTTGATGGACCCCATTGACTTCCATAGTATTGTTTTTTCCACATGGAAGTCAGTGTTGTCACTTTTTTTCTTTCTTGTGATTAAGTATTTCTTATCAAAACAAAGTTGGGGCAGATCATATCAAAAGTCTTGTGAATTTTGTTTATTTAGCCTGCAAAACCATGATTTGCTACTACTTATTGTTGGTGACAGGAAAGATACATTCACTGTAAAGAGCATTTTATTGGACAAAAATGCATATTTTGCATAAAATGTGCTTTCAAGATAATTCATCAATATTTTTTGGTTCATTTTCTTTGAAGAAAAATGCTTAACTTTCAGGAGTACACATTCGATACAATATATAAACTAATAGCCATGGCCTAAAAGTCACAGAACTCATTAATATGATTACTTAAGCAACCATTTACCAAATTCCATCAAGCAGGTGTTCTTGCTTATTCATCTTCTTACTCCTTGTGTTTATCAATAGTTTATGTCTGAGGGTTCTTTGAGCCAAGTCCAGTACATTCGTCTAAACTTGCTTATCAAACTGTGCCATAGTATATCAGTATGAGCATAATGCATTTATGAGGTTTGTGAAATTACATTTGTTGTTTTGTGATATTTAATTATTATTATCATCTCATAAAACTTTTGTGCTGTTGCTCACATACTCTCTGTCTGTGCTGGCTCAATTTAGCCAGGAACGCACACACTCAGACATTGGGAGACAGAGTAAGCTGTGTTAGTTCTTTTCTTTGTAACCTCAGGGAGATTAATCTAGCACCTGAGAAGAGCCATGATCAGAGTCTCGTACAAGCCCACTGAATTTCACACAAGGCAATTAAGAGGGAAAATTAGGCACATTTAGAGCGGCTCACACACACATAGACCAGACGGGTCCCTAATGGGTCCCTTATGGTGGAAAAATATCCAGGGTATATGCGATGACAGTCCTGCTCCATGGACTTTCTTTGATCACAGATCTGCATGGGACATCTGTGTATTTGTTTGGATGTGCTTGGATTTCTCTCCGTGACACCTCAACAGCAACAGACAGATTTGTATCAGTGCCTCAGGCTTTGTAATTGGCTGAGGATTTTATGTAGGGAAAATGGATGATGATCCCTACTCTATACAAACCAGTATATATTCATAATAGCACTCAAATTATTCATACACCTTTTTTGTATATTTGCACATATTTATTTATTATTTATATACAATTGTTTATTTATTGGAATATTTCTAAGTTAATTTTATTAAGTTTTATACTTTTATATGTATGCATGAAATACCTGAATGCTTTGTCAAAAGCCCTATTCGCACGGGATTGGTATTATCCCTGGACCTCTGTAATTAAGAAATTACCCCCTGACATCTGTGTTTTTGGTGGCTCACACGGGCAAATAAATGTTTGTAATTCTCTCGAGTTTACGCCCACCCATTCACACTTCACTAGCTGAACGTGCTGAAACGAAGATCGCGCTGCAGTATTGCAATTCAAAAAAAGAACTTATTTAAAACCAATTTCCCACTGCGCAATGTGACGTCGTAGTGACGTCATTTTCATGTAATTTTTGGACGTCCAAATTTGGTCCATTGAAGGGGTTGTTTTGTAACGCCAGGCGACGTCTTTTTTCGACGTCTTCCGCACGTCTTTTTTCGACGTCTTCCGCACGTCATTTTTCGACGTCTTCCGCACGTCATTTTTCGACGTCCATCCACAAAAGTTTGTTTACAATAAATCGCGCTCAGTGCTCTCAAACAAAACAGCGGCTTCTTACACACACACACACACACACACACACACACACACACACACACACACACACACACACACACACACACACACACACACACACACACACCTTGCTTTACCTGGGACTCGAACTCGTGATCATCTGCTCCACGTGCCAACGCTCTACTGTTTGAGCTACAGAGACAGTGAGATCATTTATGATTATCGCGTTTAGGCTAAAAATAGGTTCGGCGCTTGGATCACGAGCATCTTGCAGTACATTTAAAATATTTTAAATATAATATTTTAAATATTTTAAAAATATATTACATTTTAAATATAGCGATTTGGAAACGTGGATGGAGCAGTGAATAGGTTCATTGCACAGCAAAATGACACGACACACTCGCGTTTTGGAAAAGAGCTCTTCATTTGTAAATTAAAAAAATTATAATAATCATGTAAATTTCCTGCACCTGTCATAGTGGCCCCAAAAATTACCCAGTTCAGGTCCAATGTTGAACGTAAATATGACGTCCAAGTTGGGTCATGGTTTGACGTCCAAATAGTGGACCTAGTTTGGACGTCGAAAAAAATCACCCAGTTCAAAGGTCCAATGTTGAACGTCAATATGACGTCCAAGTTGGGTCATGGTTGGACGTCCAAATAGTGGACCTAGTTTGGACGTCGAAAAAAATCACCCAGTTCAAAGGTCCAATGTTGAACGTCAATATGACGTCCAAGTTGGGTCATGGTTGGACGTCCAAATAGTGGACCTATTTTGGACGTCGAAAAAAATTACCCAGTTCAAAGGTCCAATGTTGAACGTCTATATGACGTCCAAGTTGGGTCATGGTTGGACGTCCAAATAGTGGACCTAGTTTGGACGTCGAAAAAAATTACCCAGTTCAAAGGTCCAATGTTGAACGTCTATATGACGTCCAAGTTGGGTCATGGTTGGACGTCCAAATAGTGGACCTAGTTTGGACGTCGAATAGATGTCCAGAATTGGTCATGGACCGACGGACCCAATATAGACATGATCTGCACGTCTATCCGACGTCCAATGTTTAGTGGGTTATTAGAGAAATATATTATATATATTATAGAATATCATATTATTGTATAAATATATAATATATCTTCTTTTTCTTTTATTCTTTGTCCATATTTACAACAAGCCTGCCTGAAGAAGGTATTATAAATACCGAAACGTCACGATAGGCTTGTTTTTCTATTCATTTTATTTGGTTTATTTCATTTTATATCATTTTTACTCTTTCACACTTTGATTTCTTGAGATACTTACAGGATGGACGTCTTTAGAGGCTGTGTGAGACAAAGAAATGCTCCACGATACAGACTACTAAATTACACTACCACAAAAAGCGTCCAAACTTTCCAAAAGAGCTTCCATGTTGCGCCAAAATGCTTAATTTGACGTTTCCATGACAACGGTCCGAGTTGAGCTTCCGGATCACGTCTTTACTGTAGTTTGTTTTCTCTTTTGCAGCACTTCGTAGTTTTTATTGGAGAAAAACTATAATCAGATTGGAGTAGAGCAAATCGAGAGATTTTATTGTTAATATAGTTTTAATACAGACGTAAAATGGACTGTTAAACGGCCCATAATGGTTATTAGGAAACGATAGGCTCACAGAAAAACAGCCCAAATCACAGACATTGGGATTCGCATGGGACTGGTATTATCAGAGGGACCGTGTTGGCCGAAATACGGTTGGTAATTTTCGGGGGAATTTTTACAGACATTTTTACAGACATGGCCAGGCCCGGATTGGGTAATCGGGAGAATCGGGAGAATTCCCGGTGGGCCGCTTCACTTTTGGGCCGGTCGAGGATTTTTTTTTTTTTTTTTTTCACATTTCAATGTCACGTTAGTAACATTACCAGAGAATGTCTAATAGGAAGAGAATTGGCACTCTCTGCTTACTTCCGGGTTCTGGATTGGTTGCAGTAACACGTCTCTGTCCATGCGGGGGCGCTCGTGAGCGAGTGCAGAATGAATGGAGGTCTATGGCGAAATACCCCTCAAAACCCACTTTTCTCAGGATATAATTTTTTGTCTAGTAATTTGAATGTTGTATTCGAAAGGAGATGCAAAGAAATTACACATTGCTGGGTGTTCGATTTTTTTAGAGTCACTTATTTGGTTTAAAAAGTCTTTTAAAATGTCAATGACGTCAGAATGCTGACGTCATTAGCAGAATGCTAGCGTGTTATGGGCAACAACAACTCAACCTGTAAGAAATAGAAAAGAAATAAGTACTCGTTCATTCAACTTTCGACCTATAACCCATGTTGAACTTGCAAAACCTACAATAAAATCTGAGATTTCTCAACGGCATTTGGGTGAAAGAGACACATTTAGCCGTATAGCCCCATTGACTCCCATTCAGTCTGCACTCGCTCGCGATCACCCCCAGTGGAATTCTAATGGAACTGCAACCAAAATCAATACAATGGGGCTGAATAGGGAGTGCCAAGGCTCTCCGTAGACGGGCTCTGACATTACACGTTTCGCCTTCTGACACTGCAGCGCGCAGCCTCTGCATGGGTTGTACCATGTGAGGGAGTCCTCCCCTCCCCTACTATAGAGTTGGTTGGGTCCACAGCCAGTCTTTTCCAAAACGTTTTAGGTAGGCTAGTACTGCGGCCGCGGGCCCGCGGCATCGCCGGCGCCTACCGCGCCTGGCCGGCCCTACCGTAACGGTACGCGTCAGGGAGGATGGCTGGGAGGAAGAGGCCAGGAGGTATGGAAGCTTGTTTGCGTCACAGAATAAAACGTTTTAAAAGATAATTGCGACTTTTATCTCACACTTGCGAGTTTACATTTCAGAATACATCAGAATTGCGTGAAATAAAGTCTCAATTGCGTGTTATAAAGTCAGAATTGCCTGAAATAAAGTTGCAATTGCGTGTTATAAAGTCAGCATTGCGAGATGGTCAGAATTGGGTGATATTAAGTCTCAATTGCGTTTTATAAAGTCAGAATTGCGAGATATAACTGTCAGAATTGCCTGAAATAAAGTTGCAATTGCGTGTTATAAAGTCAGCATTGCGAGATGGTCAGAATTGGGTGATATTAAGTCTCAATTGCGTTTTATAAAGTCAGAATTGCGAGATATAACTGTCAGAATTGCCTGAAATAAAGTTGCAATTGCGTGTTATAAAGTCAGCATTGCGAGATGGTCAAAATTGTGAGATATAAAGTCGCAATTGCGTGTTATAAAGTCAGCATTGTGTGAATTAAAGTCGATTGCTTCTTATAGTCAGAAATTGCAAGATATAAAGTCAGAACTGCGTGAAATAAAGTCGCAATTGCTTCTTTTTAAAGTCATACAGAATTGCGAGATATAGTCTGAATTGTGTGATATAAAATCGCAATTGCTTCTTATAAAGTCTAAGTGAATTATTATTTAACCTTTACATTATTTGTTGAACTATGGTATTAATACCAACTACACAATAGTAACAACTGAACTGTTGCTTCATTTATCCAAATTGGAAAAAGTGCTAATTTTGAATTCCACCGTGGAAAAAGTGGGCCGGTCTTGGGCATGAACTCCAGGGCTGAAAAGTGGCCCCACTCCGGCCCTGGACATGGCAGATTCGCACGGGATAAAAAAATCACAGACGACCTCTGCGATTATTACAAATTACCGGAGGTCCCTAGGTAATACTAATCCCGTGCGAATAGGGCTAAAGTGTAGGATGCTGTCACCCTCAATGCAATGCACTAAACTTTACTTTCCATAACTTTGTTGAATGAACTGGAAGCAAGATCTCTTTCTGACCTTTTTGGTTGATTGGACTGTAAAAATATTTGTACATGGACTTCAATGCAAAATTATTCATTTCTGAAATTAAACATGGTGAGATCATGTGACAACAGTGCAGGACTGTTTCAAAATATGTATCATTACAAATAGTATACATTGTAAAAATGTCACTGGTTGAAACAATAAAATAAAAGTCTGGATTTAAATGCAAGCAGTAAAAGTATGAATGGATAATGAACTGACTAAAACACAGGGCCTAAATACACAGAACAAAATAATTAACGAAATGAACAACAGGTGTAACTGATAATCAAACAATGAGAAACCATAAACTCAAACATGAAAAACAGAACTAAATGTGCAAAACCCACCAATCAGACACAAATCCCAGATTATCCCTTACAAAATAGTTTTTTTTCCTCCCCAGTAACCTTAAAGTATACTTCAGCTAGTTTTATTCAAATCAAAATAAAAAAGGATTTTTAATATGTCTGAATCAACCCGACTGAAGTAAACTGTACGTATATTGTGATCTATAAGCATTACACTATTCCATTTCAAGCATAGCATTTCAATTCAAATCCTCTTGTCTAGAGAGACAACATGTGATGCATGTTGTCTTTGCTCCAAAAGACCAGTGTCTGGAAGCTTTCAGGAGGCCTCTGATGCACAGGGACTGATGCAATGTGAGTGTGATGATGAGCCGACAGCCATGCCTCTGTTTTGCGTCTGACACCTCACTTCCTGTGAAGAGTTGCGGAGCTGTCCATGGTCACTGCTTTGGGAGTGATGCTGACAGCTGCTATGTTCCTCCTTATCACAATGCACAAACATATGCATGAACAAACAAACAAACAAACAACAACATGGACACAGACACATTCCCAACACCTCACAGCTGTCCATTCTGCTCATCGGTATCCTCCGCTCAATCGACTTGAGATTTTACATTTCATCTGGTTCCTTACACCCCTGCAAACATTTTTTATTTTGTTTTGTTTGTTTTGCAGTAACATTTCTAATGCAATATCGATGAATTCTTAAAGCTAGACTGAGAAGCAAAACTGCATAAAATAGTATTGCTTGTTTTTAAAGACTTGCCTATATAATTATGCTTAGTTTATTACCTCATTGGAAAATATTTTGGAAACAAATTATTTTACAGTGTCCTTGTTACATGTGTTACATGTACTTACTGTAGTAATAAAAATAAATTATGCATAAATACATGCAACTAACCCTAACCCTATAGTACATGTTTAATATTACTAAGTACTTAAATGAATAACTGTAACAAGGACACCTTAAAATAAAGTGTAATCTAAAAAATTTCTTGTATTGAAGAATCCTAATGATACTTATACTTAAAACAAGAAACAACAACATACTATTTTCCATGAAGTTAGAATAAAATAAATGTAATTTAAGATGTAATCTCTAAAACCATTTTTTTTGCAGTGGACTTCTCTTTTGTCTTCTTGGAGAAGTCATTATAGGTTTTGTTAGTTAGATTGTTTGTGTTTGTTTGTTTTAAGAAGGTTCAGGTATGTGGAACACAGTAGATGTATTTTACTTTACTTGATACTTTATTTGATTTATCATCTATTATTATTATTATTATTATTATTAATAAGCATTATTATTATATATTTCTTGCAGTGAACTTTTGTTTTGTCTTTTCGGAGGATTCAGTATGAGCTGAATTGTTGGCTATGTGTATGTAGGTAGCTGCGGTTTGGAAAGGAAATCACAGAGTGAAACTAATGAATGGATTTAGAGCTCCCAGCTGACAGCAGAGTATTGACAGAATGGCAGTAGGACAGAACCGACTCTCACCGACCCCATACAAGCAAACACCTTTGCAAACACACCACTCTCGCTGTTTCCATAGTTACAGGTTAAACCTGCACCGCCGATACTCCAGCTGGTTTATTGTACAACATAACATCCCAACGAAATATAAACAGCTCACTGTAAGCAGTCATGACTCTGCAAAGATGGCGTGAATGTCATTTCCATAACATTCCAAAGAAACATCTTTAAAATGTGTTAAAATTCACATGCTTCTGATGTTGCATGAGAGGTCAGGTCAAGATGAAATAACAGAGAACTAAGTGAAGTCAAACTAGTCTTTGATTCTATCTGCTGCTCATCAGTATCATCTCTTCTCAAACTAAATGTATTCAGAGAGAATGATGAAAGAGAACCTTCATCTGCAGCTCTATCTGTAAAAAAAGAAAGATGAGAGAGAGAGAGAGAGAGAGAGATAGAGAGAGAGAGAGAGAGAGAGAGAGAGATCTATGCTGTGTTTCATGATGTAGCAGCAGTTTAATGAAATTTGATGGGTATTAACAGGCTGGCCACCCGATTGTAGTAAATATAATACAATGCTTCACTCTCTTCAAGTCCCTGATGCTGATTTTACATTAAATTAGCTCTGAGACAGAATGTATAGGGCACGCATATTATTCAGTGGTATGATAGCGCAGAAAATAGGCTGTCATTCTCAATTAAATCTTATGTCATCTTCAATGAAACAAACATTTTGGTCACACCTTATGTATTTAACTGTAATTTCATAAAAAAATAAGTAGGGTACAATGTACTTAATGTGTTCGTGTTGTATTGCACATTTATCGAGGTGGGATATGGTTACGGGACAGGTTTGGTGGTTTGGTTCGGTTTAAGGTTGGGTTAAGGTGTAAGGAAAGGGTCAACTGTGTAGTTATAGATGTAATATCATCAGAAGGGAAAATAAATGTCTTCTATTTTAGTGTAGTAGAAAAAAAAAAAACATTTTAAAGTCGGCCAGAAATGGAATTTGGGATAGTATTCCTTCTTACTGTGACATATATCAAAGTGAAACAGTTTTTCAAACAAGAAAAAAATGTAGGGCATGACTTGATTTTGTCCATGGGGAATTGATTGGATCGTTGGATTGTTGTGATTTGCTATTGTTGTGATCTCATGTGAGTTACAGGTTGTCCCACCCTCACACCAGTAAACGCGTCATTAGAGAAGAGATGTCACTGCAAGAGGGAGGGGAAGTTATTTTGATTAAACATTAAAAGGGCACATGAATTAAAAAATAAATAATGATAATTCATTTTTAATAAAAGCTGTAATATTCCATAAAAATAAGAATTTTCCGTTTTGATTTCACAGTGACTTTTAATTCGTTTTTATGAGCATCAGTTTTGGAAGGGCCGTTAACCTGGTTAATCTGTTAAAATGTTTCTGTAATCCTAGTCCACTCTCACTCTTCTTGCCTGCTCAGGATATGTGTGTGCAGGATTACTGATTGCCGAAGCCTGTATTGGCCCTCAGTGGCTCTGTAATTGGACAGAGATAACTCGGTAGGGGGAGCCGGTCTAAATGCACATGGCAAGAGCTTTACGTAAACTAATGACTCTCCGTGGACCATGGAGGAACAGGGAAAACACCTCCATTATGAGGAGCTAACCCTCCGTAAAAGCGTTTCATAAAATGCTCTCGAACATCATAGAGAGAGAGAGAGAGAGAGAGAGAGAGAGAGAGAGAGAGAGAGAGAGAGAGAGAGAGAGAGAGAGAAAGAGTTAGCTCCATTAAACACAATATCAAAGGCATAGACAGAAAATTCCAGAAGATAAAAGACTGAAAATTCACCCACCTGAAATGTTCGCTTTTATAAAATAAGTATTTGCAGTAGACCAGAACTTTTTATATTATACTTAAAGTAATTCATAAAGCATATTAGCAGCAGAGTGTGTACTGTTGTAGTGTTTTCATTCTAATAGACACTCATGCTGTGTGTAATGTTTAGTAGTTCTGTATAGCGATATGCAGTGTTCTGTAAAACCATACTGTTAACTCTGTATTTGTAGTGCTATTGGTGCAAGGTATACATTATTTGGTGCTATTAGCTCTGTGTAATATTAGTAGTAATGTTAGCAATGCAGTATAATCCCTGTTAGCTGTGTGTGTAGTAGTGGTAGTAATATTATTGAGGCAACTCTTTCAACTGTTTAGTTCTGTGTGGTAGTCTTAGCTATCCAGTGTAATTAGCACTGTATAGTTGTGTGCGGTAGTATTAATGTTAGCTATTCAGTGCACTGTAGTTGTGTGTAGTTTTATTAATGTTAACGATGCAACTACATTAGCACTATACTTGTGTGCAGTATTTTAATGTTAGCGCTGCAGTGTTATTAGCACTGTATTTGTGTATGTAGTACAGTATTATTTATGTTAGCTATGCAGTATAATTAGCACTGCATAGTTGTGTGCGTTATTATTAATGATAGCTACAGTATGCAGTCCAATTTGCACAGTTGTGTGCTGTATTTATGTTAGCAATACAGTATAATTTGCAATGCATAGTTGTGTGTGGTATTATTAATGAATAAAATTATGTTAGCTATGCATCATAATTAGCACTGGATTATGATGTGCAGTATTATTTATGTTAGCAATATATGGCTGTGTGCGGTAGCCTATTATTAATGTCAGCAATGTGGTATAATTAGCATAATTGTTTGTAGTATTAGTTAGCTGTAGAGTGTCCGGAGTTTAGAGTTTAGCAGTGCAGTTTGCAGGGTAGTACAGTATAAAGCAGCATTTTAAGTGCGTAGCATTGTTAGCGTTAGCGGTGTGCAGCTTGCAGTATTAGCCGCAGTAGCCCGTTGTGTTTGAGCCGTGGGAGCAGAATCCCCAGCGGAGATCTGGACTGCTCCCAGTAACAGCCCTGTTTGACCCACTTCACATCACAAAGCCTCAGACTCCAGAGACCCATACACGCTCCGCAGAGAGTCTTCACTTCGCAACAACACCAGAACTCCCTAATACATCAGTGTAAAGCAGATGACTCCCACAGGAAGAGAGAAAGAAAGTGAATTGCCCTTCTCTTTCTCTCTCAAAGCTGTAGATCAGAGCTTTAGATCTCGGCAGAGGGAAGTACCATGTTCTTGCCACACTCAAACTGATTAGAAAGCACAATCTCCAAAAGGCAAGCTCAGCAAAGATATTTTTACAGAATAAGGGAAGGAGGCCATCCTCTCTTTTCAAGCTATGTTTTAGCAGTCCTATAGTGTTGGAAAATGACACAGTGTCACACAATGGTGTGTGCGAGTCATAGTTCTGTGTGATTAGATTTGAAGATGTCGTGTGATGTGTGTAATCTGCTGTCAAGCTTTATCTTAGATAGAGAGCACATATCTAAAAGTACAACACACACACACACACACACACACACACACACACACACACACACACACACACACACACACACACACACACACACACATAGACAGTCCCTTTGGAATCTAAAACTTTTTCACAGTGCTGTTGATGTATTTCTCCATGCTCTGCATTAAAACATTGGACCAGTATCAAATTTTCAGCAGTGATAAAGTGCCTCACACACATTTACAGCTGTGGATGTTTGACAGAGAGTAATGCTGTGGAACTGAGGACCTTCAATGGAGATGGAGTTTGAAACCTTATTCTCATTTGAACTATTTCAGGATAAGGAGAGAAATGGAAAAAAGTCTCTCTGTCTGTCTGTTTACACCTTAACATGTTGATTTCCAATTTCAATTACAAATGTAAATGGGGTCCAAAACATTTGATGATCAATGTATGTATTTGCATGCATAATCTTGAATTGCATGCAAAACTGAAATAGGATTTTGGTATAAAGTGTACTTCAAAAATCTGTTTTATTATCTAATTTATTTATCTCTTTTATTATCTTTATGTATCTCTCTCTCTCTCTCTCTCTCTCTCTCTCTCTCTCTCTCTCTCTCTCTCTCTCTCTCTCTCTCTCTCTCTCTCTCTCTCTCTCTCTCTCATATAACTCTGTTTATCAGTTGTTAGCAGAGTTTTGTTTGTTTGTGTCTCTTGAGGTTTCTCCCAGTGATGGACATGAAATCCGCAGACCATGTTAAATTTCAGAAACTTTATTTTTAACCTCACAGGCCATTATATCTGCCTCTTGATATTTACTTTCTGTAAGAAAGTCGGAAAACTTCCAGCTCTGCAGACAGCGCCTGTTGTGGCTGATTTACTGGTTAGACCTCATCAGATGCTATGACTCATCTGTGACCTGCAGCGCTTGTTACCTCTTAACTTTCTTATTATTCTTGACATTAAAAAAACACACATATTTAGACATGGCAACAAAATGAGTTGAGATGATTGAAGTAGAGGTTGTGGATTACATATAATAAAATCCTGCCTCGTCGCGGGGTGAAATGTAACACACTAGCTGTGCTGCGATCAATAGATCTATTTTTAGGTGCACACTCACACTGTCACTGAAACATCATTACGCTCTCACTGAGACATCAAGACTTTCTTCCACAGCTAAAGGCAGAATCGTGTGGCAACATCAAATTATTGCGGTGCATTCAGTATCATTCATGCTTTATTGAAGCCATGAGCTCTCTGACACCTCTGTTGCTTCTCTGTGCTCCAGTAACTGCTCTTTGCTCCTCGGACCTGCTCCCCAGATGATCTTTTACTCCTGGCTTTGCTCCTCTGACTGCACTCTGATTGGTTACAGCTCTCGGCTCTCTGATGTGCAGATCCTTGTAATCCCACACACTCACTTCTGATTGAGGTTCAGTTTCACTTCTGTCCAGCCTTACACTTTTCATCAGATCAATAACACCATACAGAGGTGAGATTTCTTCGGATTTTACTATGAATGAAACACTCTCTTAAGCGCACAAACACACACATAACGAAAGAAGCTGTCTCACTGCCTGCTGCCGTCTACATATCATGCCTCACATCCATTTTAAACATTTATTTATTGATTGATACAATACACATTTATGTATAAGAAACATTTCTCCATTTTTCCCCCTCTGACATCTTGGATTTTTTTTCCCCACTGTTGCAGCATTGCTGTATTTTGGGATTGCAATGCCAGTGAACGATTCTTGCTGCCTTAAAATTAGGCAAAAGAAGGTTAATTAGGGAACAGCGTAATGAACAGCTGAATTGGTTAAGAAAAATTGCATGTAGAATCCACTCCATTAAAGCCATATGAGATGAAAAGATGAAAACACACAACTCATCCTTTGTGTCTTCCTGAAATATTATAACATTTTACTAAGAGCAAAATTTTGGAAAAGCCTGCTTTGAGCCAGTTAAGTAAAAAAAAAAAAAAAAAAAAAAAAAGATATAATATATATATATATATATATATATATATATATATATATATGAAGAGTTCAGATGCAAAAGCCTCTAAGTGCCATCTTAAATTTTCTTCTAAAATGACCATTTTTATCAAGTTTGTATATTTAAGTTCAGTAATTTCACTTAAATGGCAAAGAAAATTACCTGTGAATTGTCATTTAAGTGAAATTATTGAACTTAAATAATATGAGCTTGATAAAAATGATCATTCTAGAAGAAAATTTTAGATGGCACTTAGAGGCTTTTGCATCTGAACTCTTCATTTATATATAAAAGACATACTTAGTGGTCTTTTAATGGTATTAACCATTTTAATCATACATCACTGGTCAAGAAATACAGAAATACTGCAGATAAAGCACAGAATAGCCTTCCCTAATTCGCAGACAGCTTTTTACAGGAAGAAGAGTCAATGTTTCTTCACTCAGTGTTAATGGCTTCAAACAGTTCATGAGTAGTTGTCTCCCAGTCTCCCAGAGCATTGTCTTCATGTTGAAAAATAACATTTGCTCATTCCTCTTTAGATAACAACTTTTCATTTGTGGGAAGCAAGCCATTGTGTAATATTCTCCATGGCATTAAATCAGTTATCACAGAGAAGTAGCTCTTCAATAAAAAAAAGCTAAAAAAAGGTTCCCCACACAATGACACCTCTGCCTCCATGCTTCTCTATGGTAGAGATGCATTTTTAATTATATTTCTCAGCAGATTTTCGAAGGCACCGCTCTGGAGCATCACCATGCAACTCGTGTTTCATTGTGATTCATCACGCCTCATATAACTTGGCATATTCTGCCAAAAACTTCATTCTGTCCTTGATGTTTTTCTGAGACAGCAATGGCTTTTTAAGTAGTGCATTTAGCTAATTTCCTGACCAATAATTTGTGGTCAAGACAATAAAAGCTTCATCTTTAGCCATTTGGGCTAAAATGAAAAATTGTAGTTATTTATTTGGCCCAGAGGTGTACGTATGCTTTCATTTCCCCACATAATTATAGTGTGCTTTTAAAGGATAACTGCCGAACAGGCCGAACCGGCCAAACCCTGACCAGTTGGTCTAAGTATGTGAATAAGGACATACTGTAGTCCTCACTTAACCTCCCACCTCTGACATTACCTGTTCCTCTGTTTATGTAACCAAAAGTCAAGTGTTTGGGCAGCAACATCAAATCTAATCATTAGAGTGTCACCCTTCCTACAAAACATATAAAGTAACAAACCTACTGTACAATGTCTGTATGTGTGTAAAGCAGCAGTTGAAGGTCTCAGAGTGCATGGTGTTTATTGATTGGTTATCAAGCCCTACAGTGTGAAATAATGGCTTTGAAAGAGAGGTCAAACTCAGCAGCTCATTTCTGAGTTTAATCAGCCTCAGTGCTGCACACAGTCCCAGTCAAACACTTTTGCCATTGATCCCCCGCAGACACACACAGTACTAAAGCATGTATAGCCACAAAGCTGCTTCATATTTATTTACCCCGTTTCAAATTTTGAATTCAGCAGCAGCTGTATTGTAACTGTATTAAATACAGTTGTTTATAGACCGATCACAGATCATCAAGTGTGTTGATCAGTCACACACTCTAAGAAAAGAGGGCCCAAGGTTAATATTAACTGAGTTAATATGAAGGCATGTTCTGTATTGATTTTTCATAGGTGTTTTACCTGTATTTTGAATTATGCATTGCATTGTGTTTTAAGATTAAAGGAAATGTCCATGAACACAGATTACAGATTTTTCTTACATTGCACTGGAGTTAGGTTTGACTGCCAGAATTTATTAAAAACATTTACCTTTAGGATAAAGACTTATTTTTAGTGAATGATGAAGTTGCTTCACAAGGACAACTGAACTGACTACTGAACACTTAAAATTTAAATTGGATGATTGAGAAATTTGATTGGCTTCTAAGCTCGATAAAATGGATAAAAAAGGAAAGATTTGAAGGGACAATATACGCTAAAAAATGAAAATTATGTCCTTACTTACTTTGCAAAGAGCAAAAATGTAGATTTTTCCCTTGGAAATGTTGAATTAAGTATTCCGTTTCAATACAAAAAATTTCTCAAACTGATACTAAACTATAATGAATAACTTTACACCCCTTTGCGCTGTGTGTGTGTGTGTGTATATATATATACAGTATATATATGTTGAATGAACCACCTGTCACAAAATATGGAGACACATCATGGACCCTATCTTGCACCCAGCGCAATTGACTTTGTACACAACGCATGTATCATTCCTATTTTGCACCCGCGCACAGCAGACTTTTCCCTCCACAGACGCACGTCAGTAAACTAGGAAATGCATTTGCGCTCCCGGGGGCGGTCCAGCGCAAAGAGGAGGCGTGTTCCGGCCCTAACGTTCCCTGGTGCTATTTTGCAGGTTTAGAAAACAATTCCAATTGCTCATGTTATTCATATGCTATTTTAAGGGCGCATGCTTGGCCATAATCAATGTAGCATGTGCACAACGCGCATGCACTTTGCTTATCTCATCTACACACAGACGCAGCAGTTCTCATTTTTAGAAAACCATACATTATTACAAGGAAAAATATTAACACACGAGGGAAATCATTGTTGTGTCCATGAAGATGTGAAAAAATAGGCATAAATGTAGCTTACACATTTACCCAAATTTTTATACGCCTGTTTAACCGAAGCTAATTTGGGTGGGTTTCTCCCATACCCATACAGTGTCACTTCTCTGTGTTTTACGGCCCTGATGTGAACCGCTCCTGGCGTGCGCCTGGCAAATCCGCCGTTATAATAGCAATCCGCCAGAACAAGCACGCCTGCTTTAAAGGGAAGGTGAGATGTCGCTCTGATTGGTTTATTTCACGTTACGCCCAAACCACACCTATGAATAATGAAGCTACTTCAGACCAACCCATTTTAGATTTGCGTCGGGCGCAAGAGTCATTTATCCCGCCGGTATAATAGCAACAGCGCCCAAGACCCGCCCACAAAGTTACTTGCGTTTCACACTTGATACTTGCGCTTCAGATCGTTAAAATAGGGCCCTATGATTCATTTTAGTGGCTTAATGTGAAGAATATTCCACATATGTATCGACACGCTGATTGAAGCTTTGTGCGTCTTTGAATTGAAGCAATCGTTTCATTTACATCAGAAAAGGGTCTGACTAAAGTTCTTACAATGTTTTTGATTAAAGGAACACTCCGACTTTTTGGGACTTTAGCTTATTCACAGTATCCCCCAGAGTTAGATAAGTCCATACATACCTTTTTCATTTCTGTGCATTCTGTAAGTGTTATTTGACACACCCACCGCTAGCCTATCTTAGCACAAAGACTGGATGTAAATGGATAAGGTAGCATACTAATCCCAATAAGTGACAAAAATAATGCAAACATTTTCCTACTTACATGTTGTGATCTGTATAGTCACAGCGTGTACAAATAACAAGGCTATATGAGACAGAGACCATTTTTAATCGTATAAATACTGGGAACTATATTCTCACTAGGCGTAGGAGCACAGCTACTTGGGCGGAGTGATTAGCGCAGCACACTAGACGCCCTGTGGTGAGGAGCAGAGAGTTCACTCAGAGTTGGAGTAATAGAGTCAGCAATTACTAGATAGTCAATTTATAGTTTACAATCATGGGTGTTCGCTGTATCTTGTCTTACAGCTTCCAAAGTTTGAAACTCCTCGTCTGTGTATTCTGGCTCAAAACTATATGGTTCTGGATCTTGGTTTGATACCCAGTAAAATTCCTCTGACAATTCCTCAAAGTCAGCCATGATCACGAGTCACGTTCGCTACTAGCTAGTTAGTCACGTTTGTTTTGTTTACGGAACCATCAACAGGGCGTCTCGTGTGCTGCGCTAATCACTCCGCCCAAGTAGCTGTGCTCCTACGCCTAGTGAGAATATAGTTCCCAGTATTTATACGATTAAAAATGGTCTCTGTCTCATATAGCCTTGTTATTTGTACACACTGTGACTATACAGATCACAACATGTAAATAGGAAAATGTTTGCATTATTTTGTCACTTATTGGGATTAGTATGCTACCTTATCCATTTACATCCAGTCTTTGTGCTAAGCTAGGCTAGCGGTGGGTGCGTCAAATAACACTTACAGAACGCACAGAAATGAAAAAGGTATGTATGGACTTATCTAACTCGGGGGATACTGTGAATAAGCTAAAGTCCCAAAAAGTCGGAGTGTTCCTTTAAGTAATGCCTAACAAAAAGCTAGCATTCTTGCCAAAGCAAATTTCTATGCACATTTGGCCCTTGCGGTATGTTGGAATAAATTCAGTTTTTATTTACTTACCCTCATTTGAAAAAAAAAAAAAAAAAAAAACAATGTATGTTTTATCAATGTATCATAAAAGTTGTCCGGACTGTGCTATATTCCAAATCTTTTGATTTTTGATTTTGATCAACTTCAAATGACTTCAAAAGACTTGGAGTATTACACACAAGAGGTTTGGACTACATTTATACCTTTATGTCAGAAGAAAGAAAATCACATGTGTTTGAAACAACATGAAGGTGAGTAAATGACTACTGAATTTACATTTTTGAGTGAAAAATCTCTTTACACGCACAGAAAAACTCACCTCAAACATATTTTGTTAGGAAGGCTTTATTTGTGCGTGCATGTGTGAATGCGAACATACTACTTCTGTTAAAAAAAAATAAATAACCCAAGCATGTTTAATTGTAAGAGGCCTGTCTGAACACTTACACTGACAACAAAAACATGTTGAGTAAATTAGGCATAGATTGATATTCACGCACACACACACACACACACACACACACACACACACTTGCATCTGCTCAGGTAAGTAATACAGAGAAACATTGTTTCACACGGCTCTGCTAATTAATGATGAATGAACTGCTGCACCACGTACAAATGATGTCTGATCTCTGAGGAGAGAGAGCTCGTACTGACTAACAAACACTCCATTCATATTCCCTCACTCCCTCTCGCTCTCTGCCTAGGGCCTACATTTGACTCTGCAAAACACAATTTAAAAGACAAGGCAAAACATCATAAAATAAATCCTCCACGATACAAGCAGACCATGTTCATCTACATACAAAGAGACTTTCTCTCCTACTGTATATATAGCAGCAGTCTCTCTGGTGCAGTTTAAACATCATTCTTGGATGTTCATATCTGCTTGTGCTTCTATGTTTACAACAGTGTCACTGACTGAATGAGTGTGGCTGGATAGAGAACATAGTAAGACTCCATTAGTCAAAGATCAGTTGCTCAGATTATCAATAGATCGTGTGCTTAACAGGCATTCAGTACTAATCTCAGTATTGCAGTATGTGAATGTCTGATGAACATCTGCCAGCCCTGCCTGCCAAGAACCATTACTGTAGTTGTAAGACTCAAATGTGTGCAGATACACCTCTAAGCTGAGCTGCGGTGGTTTTCCATGCACGCGCGGTCAACTAAGCAGACAAGGCTTTGGATCTAGTGGATATATTTTGATATTGTTTTGAAAATGAACAATTCTGGGCTGATTTCATCTTTGCAGGTGTTTGATAGATGCTGCATCTAACTCAGGCTTTCTAGCTTGTACTCACATATTGAAAAAGCTAGATCTGGCTGGCACTGCTCTAACTACTATTGATGTTTGGATCTCTCTTACAAAAATATGGAGAGAAATATGTGTTTGGGGAAATAGTTTCTTTGCCTCTGGGCACTTTTGGCATTAAACTTTTAGAAAAATTAACTTAAAACACTTCAGAGCAGGTGAACACATTTGTTCACTAACAATGTCCGACAGTGCATATACATACAGTACATGATAGGAGAATTCAGTCATTTCATTTTCTAAAAATCATGATCATTTGACGTGACAATTGACATGAGTAATTTTCACCACATCTAAAATGATCAACTTTTATTTTATTTTGTTATTTTCTTTATATGTATACTTTATATTGTATTGTTTTACTATTATCCATCTATGATATGCATTATGGTCTAAATAATGTTTAATTGAAAAATTTTTTTTTTATGTTTTTCATTTAGAAATTTATACATTTATATGGAACTCTATCATTTAATCCCTATCCTTCCCTATCATTTGGCTATAATTCATCCTCACTCTCATCACATGGAAGAGCTAAATCTGCACTCTTCCTATTGCCCTTTCCATAAAATATTGCTATATTCATTTTCTACAATGAAGAAATCAATTTGTGAACTATACTACAATAAACACTTCAAATAAATAAATAACTGCAATCACATTGTTGATGCTACTATCTTTAAAAATCCCAATGGGAAAATACATTACTGCAATTCCACTGTGGTACAGCGTTGCCATATGGCAACATACCTATTTTTCCATAGTGGTACAGCATTGCCATATGGAAACATTGATATTTTCTCAATTTACAGTAAAAGTTGATTTGTGAATAAAAATTTCGGTAACACTTTAGAATACTGTATCTTACTTACTGCATAACTAATAAGTAATTATTGAAGAACTAATAGGTAATTATTCATTAACTACTTCTTCACAACTGTTAACTACTAAGGAATTTGTGTTAACTAATCAGTATGTAATATATTTTTATGATTGTGTTCAGTAACAGTTAGTTAATCAATAAATAATTAATTCTGTCATAACTCTTGAAGAACTACTACTAATTATCTACTAATTAAGGTTCAAGAAAAGTAACTAAGAAGTAACTACTAATGAACAGTCATACAAAACTAACCTCAGATTAGTTTTTATATTTTATATACAGTACTGTGTGTGTCTGTTTTCCTCAGCATAGAATGCCATTGAGTAAATTCATGTTTGAGGCAATGACTGAGGGAAACTGAAAATATAGGGAACTTATTAGTAATTCATAAATAATTATCAAATAATTCCACAGGAATTACTTAGAACCTGGAACAGTATTCTAAAGTGAGAATATAGGGAACTCATTAGTAATTAATAAATAATTATCAAATAATTATCCAGGAATTAGGCTACTTATAACCTGAAACTGTATTCTAAAGTGAACATATAAGGAAATTAATTGGTAATTAACAAATAATTATTAGATAATTCTTCAGGAATTACTTGGAACCTGGAACAGTATTCTAAAGTGAGAATATAGGGAACTCATTAGTAATTAATAAATAATTATCAAATAATTATCCAGGAATTAGGCTACTTATAACCTGAAACAGTATTCTAAAGTGAACATATAAGGAAATTAATTGGCAATTAACAAATAATTATTAGATAATTCTTCAGGAATTTCTTGGAACCTGGAACAGTATTCTAAAGTGAGAATATAGGGAACTCATTAGTAATTAATACAGAATTGCCACATACTTCTGACTCAAATCAAACTTACTGTAAAAAACACATTATTAACGGTATTATCTAAACCTTTGTAAAATAGATAAGTTATCATACATTATGATACATTTTGCTAATTAAATAAAAAGTTTGCTTATTTGCAGATCAATATATAGCCTAGTAAATGTCTGCACTTATCTTTCTTATTAGTGCTGAAGAATGACTAAAACTGGCTAGAAAATAAAATAAAAAACATTGATCAGTGCTTTTTACTTTTCAAGTAATTACCTTATACTTTTACTAAGGTAATTTTGAAAATGAATAGGCCAATAGTTTATCATTTTACTGGAGTAATATTTTATTGGGTTATCTGTACTTTTACTCAAGTACTTGATTTGTGTACTTCATCCACCACTCCACTGCTAAAATAAAACGGTTTATTGTAGTAACCACTGTGTATGACTGTTCATTAGTAGTTACTTCTTAGTTATTTTTCTTGCACATTAATTAATAGATAATTAATAATAGTTCTTCAAGAGTTATGACATAATTCATTAGTTATTGATTAACTAACTTAAACTTAACACAATCATACAATTCTATTACATACTAATTAGTTAACACATCTTCCTTAGTAGTTAACAGTAGTGACTTAAGTGTTAATAAATAATTATCTATTAGTTCCTCAATAATGCCTTATTAGTTATGCAGTAAGTAAGATACAGTATTCTAAAGTGTTACCAAAATTTCTAATTTACTTATCAAAGATGCTGAGAAAATCCCCCTTGAGATGTTTAGAAATGAGGTTAACAAAGCAATTTCTGGAGGTGTCTTCCGTGTGAGGGTGACAGTAGGAAAGAGACATTCAAATGGCATTGACTTAAAAACAGCACATCATTGGCTACCTTAAGGCCTGCCCTTTTAATTCCCATAATGCAATATATTGTATATATTTTTTTTCTGAATAACAAGGAAATGAGTAGAAATTAACTGTTGCCATATGGCAACTCTGTACCATAAAGGGTTATGGCTGCTGTGTACTCTCGTCCAAGGCTATGTTCAGACTACCCGCAAAAATCAATTTCTTTGTATATCCAGATTTTATCCAGATGGGGTTTTGAAAGTCTGGACTGCAAAACAAACAAACAAACAAACAAACAAACATGAAATCTGAAACAAAAATCATGTTTTAAATGTAATAATCTATATTTTTATAAAGGACTTTTAAAGTCTTGGTATGGGAGAACGGTAAAACAATAAAATCATGCCTTAAATAGCATTTGAAAAATAGTAAAAAAATAAATGATGATTTTGGTGGTGGCATGGGTAAAAGTTTCAAAGACTTCCAAAAATCTTCATTTTGCAAGCTGCAATTTTGAATCGGTTGTTTTGATAAAAATCAACCCCTGGGACATTTAGGGCCCTATCTTACACCCAGAGAAATGCAGCGCCAGGCGCAACGCAAGTTTCAGTCGGACGCAGTTATCCTTTTCATGTCCTGTGCCAAGTTGTTTAAATAGCAAATGCATTTGCGCCCATTTGTGCGCCCATGGGCGTGCTGGTCTGAAAACGAGCTGTGTTCAGGCGTATTGTTGGCGTGTTGCTATTTTGAGGCAACATAAATAGACTGCACCACTGACTAACTGAAACTTGGTCTAAAGTCAATGGCGCAATATTTTATTTGTTATTTAATGAGCGTGGATTCGGACACGCCCTAACTGAACTTGCGCCGTGCGCTTTAGACCATGCGCTTAGATCGTTAAAATAGGGCCCAAAAAGTGCTCAGAGTTGAGAAAACACCCGTTATGTTTAAAGGGGTCATATAATGTCATTTTTGTACAAGCTAATATGATTCTTTAGGGTCTAAATTAAAAGTTTGTAATATACTTTAATTAAAAATTCTCATTAGTATTGTAAGAAAACCAGCTTTACTGACCCTCGTTTGTAAAGCAGTCTGGTGAAATGATTCGCGCAAACATGAAAGCATTGACGTTGATCGCGGGGAATTCCCTTCGAAAACAAACTCAGCCACTGCGTCTTCAGCTGTACAGATTTAGGAACATCAAAATGACTGCTGTGTTCGTTATTACACCGAAGAACACCACAATCGAGACGCCATTCTACTCAGTGCTCCAGCTATCAGCAATGAACGCGCCGGTTGGCGCGGGCTATGATTGACAGCTCGCTCACGAGGGCGGGGCTGTGTTGAAATGCTGCTGTCATCAACCATTGTGGGAGGGGCGTTGATTTTGTGACGTCACAAAATCGAACAGCTTGATTCAGGAGAGGGGGAAACATATAAGAAGATTTAAAAAAAAAAAACACTGGATGGATTTTTATCATTTTATGATGGTTGTGTACAGGCACTGCCAACACACATTTCAGTACAATCAACTTGTAAAAGTGCATGTACCATTATATGACCCCTTTAAACATATTAAATGTGTAAAATGCATTAATGTCATGTAAACACTGAGAAGTAATTTATGGACAATGACAGGAATGCTGAGAATATGAGAATGATTGTATACAGTCTTAGGTAAAGCTGGTAAAGCTATCAATAGAGCGCACAGAAACCCAAACAGTAGCGTAAATGAGCGAAAGTAAGAGAGTGATGTACATCCCCTATTGGCCAACAGCAATAAGCTGTCAGCCATGGCTTTTCAGCCTGATCGGACAGAATTATGCTTCCACTCGGTATATCAGTCAGCCAGACACAGCTGTAAATTATCAGACGCCGGGAAATCAGAGTTGCTCCAATGTTGATGTGTTAACCCTCCAGTTACAGTCATCTCTTTTTCCATTTCCCTGGTGCTTTCTTCTTCATGCGCCAGCATTTGTGATTAGCCTGGCCTTTGCCTGTGATTCTCCACTGTGTCCACCCTTGCAGAGCGAGTGTGTCCGCCTGAGACTCCAGTGGTAAAACTCACATTACATATTACGGTTGTTTTGGCAACATGAACCTCAGCTTTCATGGCTCAACTTTGCTAGCACGCTAATTAGCAGTTACACTAACCTAGCTGTCTAAAATGCCAAAAGGCTAAGGGAACTTTTAAACATGTTCCAGAAAATAAAGCGCCTAATGAAGTCAGGTGGCCAGAGCTGCCCCATTCATTCTCATCTCAGTGAAAACAGGTGTTTTAGCGTTCGCAAATGAACATGAATGCCTGGGTGGGGTACTTTCAAAATTTCTGTCCCTGCTTTTGTTTAAATTTAATTTTCTTAGATGAAGTGTGCGCATAATGAATGTTAACCTATTTTACAGTTCTGTAGTCATTGAATAATTGATGTTACACAGTCTTGCTGAGAAAGAAATAATATGTAGACATATTAAAATAACTTTCCCAAGATAAAATAAAATTGATTTAAAAAAAAGGGATGAGTGAAATTAAAGAGTGAGCGAGAGAGGAGCCCTTAGGGTTTAGCTTCGTATTTAAATGAGGAGATAAAGCAGAGAGAGTTCTGTGAAGTTAGTAGACCATTTATTTAATAAGGTCTACACTGCTTCTGTAGTATTTATGAAGGCTGTTAACCATTCAGCCACTTCTCCTTTATTTTATTAAAACCTGTGACGCTCTGACCCTCCAGTTAAACAACCTTGAGATTAATACTACTGATTTAACCATAATAGCTCTAATAAAATAATAGTTATTGCTCTTGCAGCAACCGTGGTTATGACCGATGAACAACAGAGAGGGTATAGACATAAATGGCATGCTTCTCTGTCAAAGAGTTTAACTTCAGTTTTTTTCTTTTTCAGCCTGAAACTTATGACATCATCCACAGAGGTGATTTAAACATGACAAACGTAAAATGAACTTATCATTAAACAATGAAGGAGGTATTGCGGGTCAATTTGACCTTATTCATTACTAAAAAAATTTTTTTTCGTGCTGCCTTAAAATGGTAAGTTTAGTCAACTCAAATATCCAAGTTGTCACTTAGTACAGCTTCACATTTCAAGTTGACTAAACTTAAAATTTTAAGGCAGCACGAACACTTACTTTTTTTTCAGTAAGTCTCTAATGAGTAAGCAGGCCAAAAGAATAGTTATTATCTTTATAGTTTCATATTTATAATTAAGAATTTTTTTTATTTTTTTTTTACAAGGGAGCACATTCAATTGATCAAAAGTGACAGTAGAGACAATTATAAAATTTTCATAAATTCCTGTTTCCAAACAATGGTGTACTTTTAAACTTTCTATTCAACTTTGCTACAAAAATATTTCTCAGCAAATCGTCTCGGGTTACTTGACTGTAACCCTGTTTCCTGAAAAAGAGGGAACGAGATGCTGTGCTTGATATAAGTGCTATGGGAGCATTTTTGTGAACAGCTGTGAATATATGTGTGCAACACGTCAATAGAATTGACTTTGAGCTTTTATTGCGTCTGACAGTGACGTCGTTGGAATGCACGCACGTCAGAGGCTATGATTAGATGTGCCACAGGTGCATTGGCAGGTATAATTTTGTCTGAAGAGCAGTCCTGGGACATCCATAGTGCGGCAATAAAGCGCAGCATCTCGTTCCTGCTTTTTCAGGGAACAGGGTTACAGTCAAGTAATCCGAGACGTTCCCTTTCAAAAGCTACACTCAATGCTGCGCTTGATTTAAGCGCTATGGGAATGTGAATACCCACGCCGCCTCGCTGTGGGTGTCTGGACCCCTTACGGTTGTGTAGTGTGTGCTCACAAGAACGCAAAGAAGGTCTCAGACATGAGCTTGTGATGTTGTCTCAAGGACGTATGAGAGCCCAGAGTGGCATGAACATCCAAACTATAAATCTTATGAATGTGTGCGGAGAGGACCAGCCTGTCGCATCACAAACATGCTACAGGGGGGCACACCCCACCAAGGCTTGGGAAGAAGTGACCCCCCTAGTAGAATGAACCTTGATGCCTACTGAAGAAGCTAGACCACGCGCCTCATAGGCAATGGCAATTGCATCCCTCACCCAATGTGAAATTGTCCATTTTGTGGCGGCCACCTCTGTTACGGTCACCATGACAAACAAATAGTTGCTCTGACTTGCGCCACTGGCTAGTGCGGTGGACGTAGGGCTGAAGAGCATGGACTGAGTCTCTCCTGATCCCATGTTGTGAACGGCGGATGTACGGTCGAGAGGGGGACCTTAGGCAGGCAGTCAGGATGAGAATGCAGGATTCTTTTTAAAGAAGTGATAGTCATAAGAAAACCATCTTAAAAGTCAGAAATTTATCAGACACTGATCCAAGAGGTTCCAAGGGGGTCTCAACCAGACCCTTCAAGGACTATAGCTAAGTCCCATGAAGAGATCTTGGTTTTAATGGGAGGCCTCAGCCGTCTGGCTCCACAAACGAAGCAGGCAAGCAGAGGATGTTTCTCAAATGGCACCCCGTCAATCAAGGCGTGGCAAGCAGATAAAGTGTCCACATAAACCCTGAGAGTGGCGAGGCATGTGCATGCTGATAATGTTTTCTGCAGGAAGTCAAGAACTGAATCAATCTGGCAATTAACTGGATCTGCATTATGTGCAGTGCACCACCTAGTGGAGGGAGCCCTAGCACTGAGAATGGTCTCTATGATATCAGCTGAAAACTCAGTGTCCCTCAGTTGGTACCCTTCTGGGGCCAAGCATGATGGTTCCAATACTCGGGTCGGGCTGGGGATATTGTCCCCTGCGTTTGAGACTGATGGTCCCTGCTGTTCAGTATCACACAGTGCAAGCCGTCGGGGAGAGATATTATTTCTGAGAACCAAACTCTGTTCAGCCAACAAGGCGCTATCAGTAAGAGGCAAGGACCCTTGATGACGAACCTTGGCCAGGACTCCTAAGGGTGTAAATCGTCCAAAGGGACAGGAACTTGTCCTGACCCTAAAGTAGGTTAGAAGGCACGAACACAGTCCGCCTGACGATTTTTGAAGGTGACTACCATAGTATTGTCCACCTGCGCTAGGACATGTAATGTAATGTCCTGACCTGGACCTGCGACTCTTGAATCGGGCCCTTTATAAGCTTCCGTTCAAGTGGCTAATGCAGAGACGCATTTTCAAATGCTCCGTCCCGGAGACTGGTCTGCAGTGTTCGACCTGAAGGACACGTACGACAGATCTCTATCCTTCCGCAACGCAGGCTATGCCTGTGTTTTTGCGTTCAAGGGTTTGAAGTCAGTACAAAGTCCTACCCTTTGAGTGCTCCACAGCCAGTTGGGCCTTCGGGTCAACTGGGAAAAGATTAAACTCGCCCACGGGCTGAGGATCTCTTTTTCAAGAATGGAGATGGACTCAGGTAAAGCTGGTCCAACACATCTCTCAAGAGGAATGTGTCCGGTCGGTGCTATACAGAAGTGAGAAAGCGTCCCACTGAAACTTTTCAGAGGCTATTTGGGCATATGGCAGATGCAGCCAAAATAGAACGGCTTCCTCCATATGAAGACCGCTTCAGCACTGGCTGCACGGCCAAGTCGCGGGGTGACCGTGGCAGAGCAGCACGCTCCATGTGACAATCACCATGGCCTGCGGCCAAACCCTCAGCCCGTGATTCGACCTTTCTCAGGGCCAGCCGCCCCTAGAACAAGTGTCCACCAACACCGGCAACGCAGCATTAAGTGTAGCTTTTAAAAGGGAACAGCATATTAGAATGTTTTCTGGATCATGTGACACTGAAGACTAGACTAATGATTGCTGAAAATTCAGCTTTGCCATCACAGGAATAAATGACATGTTAAAATATGTTAAAATACAAAACAGTTATTTTAAATCGTAATGATATTTCACAATATTACTGCTTTTACTGTATTTTCAATCAAATAAATGCAGCTTTGGCGAGCATAAGGGTTTTCATAAGAGAATTATTATTAAATGTATACATACTTTAACTCCATTTAACACATTAAAGGGGTGGTATAATGCCCTTTTCACAAAACGTAAAATAAGTCTTTGATGTCCCCAGAGTTAGGCCGTGGGCCAAGTCTGTTTTTCTCCTTTAGTTTTCGATTTGATAGATCTCCTCCAGGGAACTGGTTCATTTTTTATAATTAGCTATATAAATTGTTCTTGAGCACATTACTGCTTGTTTCCAACGTCAATTGTTGCACATTAAAAATATAACGTAGATATAATCTCGCTAGCTCGTTAGCCGGAGTAAGAACCAATCAAAGCTCGTGTTGTTACCTTGTCAACTTGAATTGGCCAATCACGTCATTATTTGATCCGGTGCCCAAAGACCCGGATGTGAACTGAAGTCGCGGGCGCGGCGGCCGGTCAGTGGCCAGTTCTCCGTTGGACGTAACTTCTCCGTTTTTTGGCTACAGTGTATGGCTGCACGGTAGGTAACTGGCTCTAACATTATCCTCTTTTTGGGAGGCTTGGGCCATCTGATGCAGAACGCAAAACCCGAACCTTGGATGCAGTGTCATCACTGACTTCCTCTGGCAGCAGTTGGGCTTTATCTTCATTGTTATGGGACACCAGGTAGGGGACAGAACAAAGGGGACAAATAATGTGTTTATCAAAGTTTGTTACTTTTAATCTAGTAATCTCACTGTTTAGATATGGAAGAAAACATGTAATGTCTTTGTTTCAAATAAAACATTCCTAAAAAAAAAACTAAAAAAACAATGACTTGTGTTCAATTCAGTGTCAACCTTACACTATTCACTGTAATCTTACACAAAGATAGTGTTCAAAAATATACAGTGTTCAAAAATGTACAGTGTTCAAAAATATACATTAATTAAAATCACATTGTGTAATTAAGATTCACTGGTATTGTGAGATTTATTTATCATACATTTTTAAACTAACTACAATACACACCTACATAGCCTACATGATGCACTTATACACAATTATCTTTATAGAGAATTAGTAGAATTGATGGATTTGATTAGGGATGTCCCGATACCACCTTTTCACTTATGATATCGATGCCGCAGCTTTGGATATTTGCCGAGACTGATATCAATCCGATATTTTTATTTTATTCTTGAACTAATACTAATAATAATAAAATATATGGAAGCACTTTGCTCAATTAGCCACATAAAAACATCTCACTCAAATGGAGAACAAATACTTCTCCAGTATACAGACCCTTTCCAAAAAATTTGAATATCTAAAAAGTTTATTTATTTCCATAATTCCATTCAAAACGTTAAACTTCCATAGATTATAGATTCAGGGCCCACACGATTTCAAGTATTTAGTTGTTTATTTGTACCTAATTTGGGCTTCCAGCTCATAAAACCCACGAAAACAGCATTTTAAAAAATTGAATATTACATGAAATCACACAGTAATTACACAGTGATACCATGGTCACTGAACTAGGTTTTGGTTCTTTTGGCAGTGTGGGCCGGTGCAGATCCTGCTGGCAAATGAAGTCAGCATCTCCATAAAGCTTGTCTGCTGAAGGAAGCATGAAGTGCTCTGGAAATGTCCTGGTAGACGGCTGCGTTGAGTGGACAGCACAGTGGACCAACACCAGCAGAGGTGGACAGTAACAAAGTAAATTTACTTGAGTACTGTACTTAAGTACACTTTTTGAGTATCTGTACTTTACTTGAGTATTATTTTTTATGGAAACTTTTTACTTTAACTTCACTACATTTGAAAGACAAATATCGTACTTTTTACTCCACTACAATTCTGTCATGGTCCTTGAGTAAAGTAACATCAGTCAGTGGATGATTTTGGTTGCAGGGGTTGCATTTTGGTTGGAAATGAAAGTCGGGTTGACGTCAGAACCCTGCATCCGATTGACATCAGAACCCGACGTCAGATTGACGTTGGATATTGATTGAAAAATAAAAGTCGGGTCGACGTCAGAACCCGACTGATGTTGGTTTCTGACGTCAACCCTATTTTCATTTTCAACCACAATACAACGTCTGTCCAATGTTGGAGATCAACGTCAATCTGACATTGGATTCTGACATAAACCTGATTTTCATTTTAAACGTTGGGTTTGGTCTTCTAAATGCGAATTTTGTCACTTTTTTGGAGCACACTAGCTTATAGATAATATTACCTTACCTTATAGGTAAGGCTAACATATTCACACTAAAAGCCAAAAAACTTTAAATAGGGCAATATTTTAGGAAACAGCCATTTGGGTGTCCGAAACCATTGTGGACGTTATTGAGTGCACTTATTCAATCTCATATTCAATCCCACTACTGGAGCTGTGTTCTAGAAATAAATTTGATATTGATATGAGGGTAGGCAGGCATAGATTCAGATGCATACAGTACTGTAAGTATTACATACAACAATGCAACAATAATAAAACAATGCATTAACATTTACTTTTTACTTTTGATACTTAAGTATTTTTAAAAACGAGTACTTCTGTACTTTTACTTAAGTAAAAATAGGTCTTTACAACTTTTACTTGTAACGGAGTAATATTTGACCAGTAGTATCTATACTTTCACTCAAGTAAGGAAGTTGTGTACTTCGTCCACCTCTGAACACCAGCCGATGACACGGCTCCCCAAACCAACAGAGACTGTGGAAACTTCACGCTGGACTTCAAGCATCTTGGATTGTGTGCCTCTCCATTCTTCCTCCAGACTCTGGGACCTTGATTTCCAAATGAGATGCAAAATTTGCTCTCATCAGAAAAGAGGACTTTGGTCCACTGTGCTTTATTAAATCCAGAGTCAACGCAGCCGTCTACCAGGACATTTTCAGAGCACTTCATGCTTCCTTCATTTTCCAGCAGGATTTGCACCTGCCCACACTGCCAAAATAACCAAAAACTGGTTCAGTGACCATGGTATCACTGTGTAATTACTGTGTGATTTCATGTAATATTCTAATTTTTTTGAAATCCTGTTTTAGTGGGTTTTATGAGCTGGAAGCCCAAATTATGTACAAATAAACAACTTTTTTTTTTTGTTTTTAACCTTTATTTTTACAGGCAAGTCATTAAGAACAAGTTCTTATTTACAATGGCAGCCTGACAAGTGGAATAACCACTTAGGGAAAGGGAAAGAGGGCTAAAATAAATACATTAAAAACATACAAAATACAGTTTAAAACACAACGCAGTAGACAACAGACACTTAAAACCAGCTGTGTAAAGGTACATAGAAGTGATAGTGGGTGATAAAAAATAATAACTATGTAGAGAAGCAAGTGCATATATCCGTGAACAAGGATGATATAATAGTTTTGAAGGATGCAATTGAAATGAATGTCTCCAGTTTGAGAATATTTTGCAGAGCGTTCCAATCGCGGGCGGCAGCAGATTGAAAAGATGCAAGACCAAAGGCAGAGTTGGTTTTGGGAACGCTTAATTGAAGATGAAGTGAGGACCGGGTATTATATTAAATTGTGTGGGCCCTGAATCTATAATCTATGGAAGTATGGAATTAATGGAATTATGGAAATAAATGAACTTTTCCATGATATTCTAATTTTTTGGAAAGGGTCTGTATAGTCCACAACAACAGTTGATAATGAAAGACTGTCACCCTTTATTCAAAAGACCTTGAGATATGTTTGGTAATTGTACCTGAATTAATTAATAATTAATATGCTATATTTTAATATATTTGTTTGCTTAAAATTTGAATTAACTAACTTTATTCTCATCTGAAAAAATAATGTATTTCTGTAAAAAATAATACTACCATTAAAAACACATTTTATTTTCTATTTAATCAATGTAGAATGTGTAACTTAAAGTTAACAGATTAGTGCTCGGTTTGAGGACAAGAAATGAAAACCAATGCAATATGATGAATGTCCAAAAGATGAGATCATTTTTGCTTTTAAACAGCGTCTGTGTGTGTGTGATTTTGGTTGGGGACAGTTGTAGGTTACAGTTTGACAAAAGCACAATTTGTGTTTTACAGAAATATAAGTTGGCTAAACACTTTGCAGTTTTAATGATGTCCTGTATGAACAAAATGACAGTGTATGGTTTTATGTTTCCACTGTTCGATCGCGCCCGTGCCTCTCTCTCTGAAACACACACACTGAACAAATGATGCCCATCTTGTTTGAGAAAATAAGGTTATTGGGCTTTTTGCCTTAGAAAAAACATGTAACGTTATACAGCACTTTATATTGTCGCATACCGGCTGTCAATCGCGTCCAGCTCTTTTGTTATGCGGTCTATGAAAATAAATAAGGTGACAAAAGCAGCCACGGCCCACGGGTGATCAATAATAGTCTTCTGACGGTAAGTGCACAATAGCTCGTGTAGACAAAAAGTATATAAAGCATATTTTAATAGGATTTCGTTATCAAGAGAGCAACATTACGGTATCACCTATGCTGGTTGTCAGGGAGACGTGACAGGTTGTCAAGGATACGGGTGATTTGTTTACGTTTTCTGACGCTACGATTTAGCAGTCCTACAAATTTGCCCGTTTAAAATGTAAGAGTTTAAATCGATATCTTCATCAAATGTGCACACATCAAAGTTGGAAACAATGCTTACACTACTTATAAGAATTTTTACATGGCACCTGTAAACAAATTTCCTAGTTCCTTGGCAGGGATCAGTGAAATTCACAATTTCGGGGTCCGGCCCACGGCCTAAGTGTGTATGTGAAGTTTTAGCTCAAAATACCCCACAGATAATTGTATATAGCATGTTAAAGTTGTCCCTTTTTGAGGGTGAGCAAAAATGCACCATTTTTGTGTCTGTTCCTTTAAATGGACGTCTCACAGAGGACGGAGTTTCAACAGCTTGTGTCCTTTTACCTCACACAGACAATTTCAAAAACTTTTAGCCTTTTATGTTCAAACCGGAGTCAGGCAATGATGGAGAGACTCAAGAAGAAGTGACAACATGTAGAAGCAACAGGACATTTCTGAATGGTTAGTTGATGAATATAGCTTATGTGTAGTTATCTTCAAGTCATTGATTAGCATATTCTGTCATGATAATCTATAAATCGTGTTCCGGGGGCGGGGTTTATGTACATTTTAGGGTTGGTGATGTCACTAACCCGGGAGAAATGTCATGTAGTCCCTACCAGCCGTTTGTTGTAGTCCTTAAAAAGCGGTTTCTTTAAAAGCAAATATCTCCTTTTGCTTTAAACTTTGAGCGTTGTAACTTTGCAGATGTTGTTTATGCTCAAGCAGCAACATTACACACTAACTAAAGTTAGAAAAGTGAAATCACAATCAACCACCCCTTTAACTATTAACATGTATCACACAGCTCTATTCATATGGGACAGCTATTTGTTGAAGATAGCATTAATTATTTACATTTTTCAAGTGGATTTTCAAGTGGATTTTTGAGTATTTGCAAGCTTCTTTTGGGGAGTTTCTAAAGAGGATGTCATGTAAAGTTACTAGTAGTTCTCAAACTGCTGGAGAAGTGTGTGGTGGAGGTGGTGGTGGGGGGGGGAGCATTGTTTTTGAGATATGAGTTAAATGTCAAAGCTGCTTCAGCAAGCAAAACTAGTCTACTAAGCTCCAGAGAGATTGGCTTGCAAATAAATCTGTAGTTCTAGTTAATGCCATTATGATGCAGTTTGATGCTGATCGGCCTCAATTTGCAAGCAACTGTAAAATTACCTGAGCGCCTGATGCTCAAAGCATGCAGGCATGAGGGGGTGGCAGCATTAATTCAGAAAAGCTCTGAAATCAGCAGGGTTATGCTGGATGAATCTCTGCACAGTTCACCAACTCCGACCACAACCATCAGCAGAACCTGAGTGTGTGCGCGCAATTGTGTGTGTTTGTGTGCGCGTGCTTAAGTGAGATGGATGGCTTCAACCCTGAAAGAGGACACCTGCCCTGCTCGCAAAACTCATGACAAGTTACAGCATCCCGAACAGGTTTTGTTGCCTTCAGGACACATAGAGGACAAACATTAGAAACTTGTGCCAACATGTCTGCCAGCTTCCCTGTGACACCTGACACGCATCCTCACAACCATTCCACTCACATCCCGAGAGAGAGAGAGAGAGATAATAAGTAGCTTTTATTCTGGTTTCATAGGGGTCAAACACCTGCACAACTATCCCCAGAGGAGCAGAGAGATGGACAATGAAGGGAAGGAGGGATGAAAAGGAAGAAAAAAACAAGGTTGAGGTGATGAATAGGCCCGACTGCAGCTGCTCGATCGAAGCGATTGATCGGCACGGACGCTGACTGATAGTTTCACCTTCCGTCAAACACACAAGGAGCACAAGGAGAGATAGAGTCTGATAGAAGTGTGGATTAATGCTGGGGGGAGGCACCTATAAATTAATCTAATCTTTCAAAACGTCAAGTGAAATTCAGCGCCTGAGTTATTTTCCACAGCTGTCACATCGAAGATTTAGGCCTTTTAATGAACTGGAGACCATCTGGAATATGTTTCTTTGCTGCATAGTAATCAAAATTAAGCACTAAAGCTATAGATTTGTTTCTAAATTATTTGGCATGTTAAAATACTTTCTTTTGTTACAGCCTACTATACAGAGACAACTATAAGTAGCCTACTACAGTTTGTGGGGTGACTTCCCCTGAAAAGTCTAACACTGAGGCCCAATGGCACTGTAAAAACATCACCATTTCTGACCAGCCCATAGCAACATTTGATCAACCAATGGGGTACCTGTTTGTCCGACCAATGGCATTCATAGAGCAATGTTTTGGAAACCTGTTTGAAAACAATCATTCCTGTTACAATCTGTTGGTGGCGCTTGTTCTGACAATGTAAATCAACCTAGCCTTCTAAAAACACAAAAGTAAGGATTCTAAGTGCTTCTTGGGCACATTCATTTTTATTTTGTCTAAAAATTGCAAAAATGTTTGTTTGGTGATATTTCTATAGGTTAACTTGACTAGTCAAAAAGTGTTAATTTAATAAAACCAATTGTGGGTGTGGTTTTAAGGTGAAATTTATTTACAATCATTGGTGTTAGCTGAGGAGATTACAATAGATAGGTTACCTTCTTAACCTTAAAACAGATCAATTTGAAGCCCTACGCAAAAATAAAATAAAAGGGTGTTTCACCTGTTTCGGATGAAATTTTGCTCTTTTCAGTATGAGGTCATACAGACCTAAAGTCAGCATGAACTGAAAATGCATACATCTATTTTCTAAATGCATGTTATACGTGCTCAGCAAGCTATAGCCGAGATGTATGATATTATATCATGTAAGCAAAGTCAACAGTGATTACAAGGTGTTTGGTTTAACTTCTTTGACGTTTTATGTAAGCCTGTGCGTCTATTCTTGCTATGGATAGACTAAAACTGACAGCCCAAATTTTGCCTTGTTTTAACCTAGGCTGTGTTTGGACGGCTATTAGACGTCTTTTAAATGCAAAATTGCTTGCTGTGTGTTATTGTGCACAATTCAATCATTTGTCTTTTTTTATTTTTACCTCATTTTTTAAAACAACAGACTTCTCTCTCTGGTGATGTATGCAGGACTTCTCCAATCATTTAGTCTTTTCAAACCCCGCCCCTTTCTTACAATCTACTGCAAGCATGCATTTGGATCTGCCTCCATCCAATCAACAACCGATGGACAGAACCAAGTCCCTGCCCTACATTTTTTCTTTTTTCTCAGATGTACGTTAACAAATTTGAAAGAAAAGATGTGGCTGATTCCATTTTCGTATAAATTACCTTCAGAGACAAGATTAAATGGCCCTATTAAAGTTGTCCTTAAAAAATGCAACATTGATATTATTATGCTTTTGCCAAAGTAAATTATTGTAGAACTAATTCTCTATGCCAGTTTCTATTCACTGAATCATGCTCAAATAGATGTTTAAAAAATGAGCAATTTTCGGTTTTATTAAGGAGAGTGAAGGGCAATGTTCACTCGTGGTACAATTACTGCAGCTGTTACTGTCAGTTTTAGCCCAAATCCTTCAGTGAATGCAGCTTTATGACAGGCATTAATTTGATGGGCTATAAGCCATTAGAGGCTGCATCATTTTATACTGCCGATAAAAAAGAAATGAAATTACTGTGCTGCAGTATCTTCTTCTCACTGTAGTGTCTCTTAGTGCTTCGTGGGGTGTTTTGGTTGAGAGTGGAGGAAAGATTGGTCTTTTAAACCACGCTTGAACTGCTCTGCATTTACCTCACAGTAGGTGTCCTTAATAAAATAATCTTAATAAATATACAGACTTTATTCCCCTTTCACACTGAGCACAGTTTAATTGCTGTAGGTTGTCAGGCCCCTGTACTGTTTGACACTAGTAGTTGCTTGAAGTGCTGGATTAGTGGGCTGCTTTACTGACAATAGCTTTTGAAAATATGATCTCAAAATGCTGGTAAAAATAAGATGCCATTCTATTTTGACAAGGAATCCGTTTTAGTGCTGCTACCGTAAAAATTGCCATTCTGCATGGGAAAGCGTTTGTTTATAAATTGCAGCAGTGCATAATGCGTCATATCATGAACAAGATGAATGATTATCAAAGTATTTCTGACATGGTTTTTAACACGTCGTTTTTTATTAAATCGCGGTATGTGGGTATAAATCATAGAGAACAGTGAAATCATTCACAGTGACACAACCCTCAACATCCTTATTTTTAAGACCTAGCTTACACTACCATTCAAAAGTTTGGGGTCAGTAATATTTACAGTATACAAACACAGTGAAAACAGTAATAGTGTGAAATGTGATTACAATTTAAAATAACTGTTTTGTATTATTAATATATTTTAAAATGTAATTTATTCCTGTGATGGCAAAGCAGAATTGTCAGCATCATTACTGCTGATTTGCTGTTCAAGAAATATTTTTGATTATAAATATTATTATAAATCTCTCTCTCTCTCTCTCTCTCTCTCTCTCTCTCTCTCTCTCTCTCTCTCTCTCTCTCTCTCTCTCTATATATATATATATATATATATATATATATATATATATATAAATATATATATATATATATATATATATATATATATATATATATATATTTTTTTTTAGGTTAAAATATTTATTGATTAGATTAAAATATACGATGAATTGAAAACATACTGCATGACAGGTATCCCACTTCTCAAATTTGTTGAATACTGTAGCTGGACTTACCCACATCACATCTACAATGGTCTCAGTCTCTTGTGTCGCCGCAAATCGCCGATTCTCATTGAAAATGAATGAGTTCCAGTAAGTTTAGTCTTATCTCTCTCTCTCTCTGATGGCAGTCACTTGGTGTGCTGTTACTGTCACGGCCAGCTCTGAAATATTCCTTTTTTCTTGTGTTCTTGTGTTTTGTTCTTTACAAAAATCCAGAAATGGAGTATAAATGTGTTTTGAGGATCCATACAGCCAGTGAACTGATATAATTGCTGCCATTTTATCATTCTGTTCTCTAGCCATTTGTATTGCTGTCTCCATCCTCTGTTCTCATGTTTTTCTTTTTTTCCCTCACTGTTCTGGCTTACTAATTAAGCACCGGCACCATGGGACTCATTTCCCCCCCTCTTCTCACTCAAATACAGGTCGCAAGCTCTCACAACAGGATTCATACTGGGCTGGCACACACAGGAAGAGGGAAAAGAGGACTGAAAATAATATTTTTGAAATTGAGGTTAATCCTGCTATGCATCTAAACTGAGGGTTTTTGTTGATGGACAATATTAAGTTGCGCATATGTCTAAACATAAGTTTGGTTTCTGTACTCTTCATCCAAGACAAACAAATTATAATAATAGCAGCACAAAACCATAAATACAACAGAGTGTCTGCCTCCCCTCACATCATGATGGTCTCGGCAGATTCACAGGAGCAGGTGGCTAAGAGGGGGACTGTTTCTGTGTACTTCTGCCTGTGTGTGATGAGGCGCACCTGAACTTAATAGTGCCACATCACCAATGCCATAAAGGCTCCCGCACGTCTCTCTAACAGGACACGGGTCTCCCACGTGCACAAACAAGGTGTCCTCAAGGTCCTGGGAGGGGAGTGACATACCCTGACCCCTGCAGAGACAATGACCGCCTGGTCCCGTACCTCTGGACCTACCGGCCCCTGCACAGCATGACCTTTACGTCCCAGTGGACATTTTTGTTATTTCATTTCAAATAAAAACCTCCCCTTGGTTTTTCCCACTGTGTTTGGATCGCCTTTGTCAGTGCAGTTCTAAATTTGAACCGAATGGCTGTGGTTTAAGCACTGCTTAATTCTGCACAACACACACACTTGTACACTCACATAAGCCATTTGTCAAAATCCTTCTGCCCAGAGTGACGTCTGTCAGGATGATCTGTATGTGGAATTATCATATACATTACATATTGTATATACATGTATGAGAATGTACCGTTTATCCTTTAGTTTTTTGTTTAGTTTAGACCTTAATATGAATATGATGATTCCCCTTTAAAGGGATACTCCACTTTAAAATAAAAATTCTGTCATCATATACTCACCCTCATGTTGTTTCAAACCTGTATGAATTTCTTTCTTTCTTTCTTCTGCTGAACAGGAAGATATTTAGAAGAATGTCAGTAACCAGACAGTTTCTGGTACCATTGACTTCCATAGTAGGAAAAATATATACTATGGAAGTCAATGGTACCAGAAACTGTCCGGTTACTGACATTCTTCTAAATATCTTCCTTCATTTTAAAGCGGAGTATCCCTTTAAGGGACCCCTTTCCTAAAATCTAAATATACATCTATATTTTTCATGTATAAAAGCCCATTTATACTGTATTTAAAAAAAAAAAGATAAATATGCAATATTATAAAAATATTATTTTATTTTATTATTTTATTCATACATACTGTAACACTGTCCCTCTGTTGTCAGCTACGCAACAAACCCTTTGATGCTGACATTTTTTTATAAAGAGATCGTAGAACTAATCCATATGAATTGAGCGGTTTAGTCGAAATTTTCTGAAGAGACACGATTGCTTGATGAACAGATAGGATTTTAATCACATATAAACATTGATCAGCAAACTCGAATAGCTCAACTGTACCTGCTTGACGCGTGAGAACAAACCTCATTGGTTCTTGCAGAAGCTCAAATGTGCTGCGTAACACACGAGAATGAACCTCATTGGTTCTCGCACGTCAAACAAGCATGCTTGATCCTCCATTTACCACAACTAATGTGTGCATTGTTGAATGTTCAAGTAAATAAAAGCCTAAATTAAATCTATTCAGCATATAAAGCAATCGTGTCTCTTCAGAATATTTCAACTAAACCTCTCAATTCATATGGATTAGTTTTACGATCTCTTTATGAACTTTTCAAAGTGTCAGACAGAAATCTCTCAGATTTCATTAAAAGATCTTCATTTGTGTTGCAAAGATGAAATTCTTACAGGATTGGAATGATATGAGAGTGAGTAAATAATGACAGAATTTTCCTTTTTGGTCAAACTAACGTTTAATTATTAAATTAAATTTTAAAAAATATTCTCTGAAATTTTCCACAGATACCCCTGGGGGTCCGCAGACACCGGTTGCCATAAACCACAATGAGCTTTTTGGGTAAGTAAAAAGATGAATGCAGAAAACTTTGGCAACACACTAAGGTCTATATACTCTTGACCAAATTTAGAGTTGCAAAGTTAAATCTTTGTATCTCACTCATCTTCTCATTGTTTTTCCCCCTTTTCTCTCTCTTTCAGTCATTCTGTTCATCTGTTGTTGCTCTGTACTTATCCTCTTCAGTGCTAATGGCTCTGTGACGGGGCCATCTGTTCACACACTGGACTATGTGATGCTAAATGGCACTAGTGTCCTGGTATATGATAATCACAACAAATTTAAATAGGGTGTGTAAATGTGTTAGCACTGGGCAAATGAGATTATTCTATAACATTACACTGCATGGTTAGACTGGAGCAATGGACTGCATGAATAAACTAGAGCACAAGACAGCACTAAACTACATCAACTGCAGACCAAGATGCACCACTGAACTCCATTTAATGCATCATAAAACTTAAAAGTGCAACATAATACCATAGCATAAAGTCCAGCGTAAACCACAGTATTAATTAGCCGATTAGACCACAGGATTAAACTCCAGCTCTGGATCACAGCAGAGGAGATTGTTGGCAGCATCTGAAGGAATGCGACCACTGGAGTCGTATTAGCTTAGCGAGTCCTACAGGACCAGATTAGAACATCAGAAACTACAAACCCTCACATACTGAACTATTTTCTGCATGCCATGTGGCACATATTCGGCAAACGTCAAGGAATCTGAGTACAGACTCAGGTACTTAAAGATGAGTGAAGGGAAGCTTCATGTGTGCCAGCAGCAGTCTGGCCTATAAACCTGTAGATGTGACTCAGATAGAGGCTGTTTATTTTAGACTTGCCATTTTAAGCCTCTTGTGCTGTTAATATTTTATATCTGTCATTGAATCAACAACATCTCAGCATGGATTTCCCTCACAATATAGTTCATGTAATTTAATTGAGCACATGACCAAATTTAGACCAAATGCGACTTTTTAAGCTTCTTTTCATTGACTTTTTTTTAAAGGAACACTCCGACTTTTTGGGACTTTAGCTTATTCACAGTATCCCCCAGAGTTAGATAAGTCCATACATACCTTTTTCATTTCTGTGCGTTCTGTAAGTGTTATTTGAAGCACCCACCGCTAGCCTAGCTTAGCACAAAGACTGGATGTAAATGGATAAGGTAGCATACTAATCCCAATAAGTGACAAAATAATGCAAACATTTTCCTACTTACATGTTGTGATCTGTATAGTCACAGCGTGTACAAATAACAAGGCTATATGAGACAGAGACCATTTTTAATCGTATAAATACTGGGAACTATATTCTCACTAGGCGTAGGAGCACAGCTACTTGGGCGGAGTGATTAGCGCAGCACACGAGACGCCCTGTAGTGAGGAGCAGAGAGTTCGCTCAGAGTTGGAGTAATAGAGTCAGCAATTACTAGATAGTAAATTTATAGTTTACAATCATGGGTGTTCCCTGTATTTTGTCTTACAGCTTCCAAAGTTTGAAACTCCTCGTCTGTGTATTCTGGCTCAAAACTATATGGTTCTGGATCTTGGTTTGATACCCAGTAAAATTCCTCTGACAATTCCTCAAAGTCAGCCATGATCACGAGTCACGTTCGCTACTAGCTAGTTAGTCACGTTTGTTTTGTTTACGGAACCATCAACAGGGCGTCTCGTGTGCTGCGCTAATCACTCCGCCCAAGTAGCTGTGCTCCTACGCCTAGTGAGAATATAGTTCCCAGTATTTATACGATTAAAAAATGGTCTCTGTCTCATATAGCCTTGTTATTTGTACACGCTGTGACTATACAGATCACAACATGTAAATAGGAAAATGTTTGCATTATTTTGTCACTTATTGGGATTAGTATGCTACCTTATCCATTTACATCCAGTCTTTGTGCTAAGCTAGGCTAGCGGTGGGTGCGTCAAATAACACTTACAGAACGCACAGAAATGAAAAAGGTATGTATGGACTTATCTAACTCTGGGGGATACTGTGAATAAGCTAAAGTCCCACAAAGTCGGAGTGTTCCTTTAAGTTTATAATATTGTTTTTTCATCTGGCATTGCTGAAAATTGTATCGCCAGTCATGATTAAATGAAAATTTTTATATAATAATGTGAGCAGAAAAATAAGAGGAAATATCATGTATTATGAATAACAAAATAATAAAAAATTAGAGGAAACTATATATTTTATGTATCTTCAATATGTTGTAGTAATTGAATTTTAAAGTCATTTTTTCTTATATTTTTAACCAAAATGTTTATTAACAAAACACACATTTTGCATTTACCCAAAATGTATTTTAAGATTGGAAATGTATTTTGTAAAATCTTTTGGTTTGGTTGTGTCTTTAGGTTTTAAATAAATACATGTTCAATTAAAAAAAAAAAAAAAAATTCTGTGCCATGCTGTTTACAACATATATAGCAAATATTTCAAAGATATTTTGGCCAAGGGCCATAACAGTCCTGCAGTGCAGCAGAAATGTAAGTAAAAAATGCTCTCACTATTTATTCAAATGTACTATTTATATGTGCGACATACTAATACATTTGAACATCAAACTATATAAATTAACATTAGTTATGATGTATTATAAACAAACATGAATTAACAATGAACACTGTAAATTAACATTAACCTAGATTGATTAATACTTTAAAAGATGCTGTTGGTCATTGTTAGTTCACGATTAACAAATGTTAACAAATGTTTTTTTCTGTAGTGCGACCAGTTTCCATTGATTTCTAATGCTGAGCTAATGATATTTTATATCCCCTTACCTTAAATTTAACCCTCACATTACCTTTCTGCATTATTTAGTATGTTTGTTACAACAATTTCCTTGTGAGGATTGTTGTTTGGCCATCATAATGTAGGTTATTTCAGGTTTTACTATCCTTGTGGAGCCATTCGGTCCCCACAATGTAGGCAAAACCTGAACCAAGGTACATTGTTTTCACCAGAGTATGACCCCAAAGAAAAAAAACGAAACAACATTCTTCCAGACCACGGTAGTACCAGATTTAGTACTACTATTAATGAATAATTAATGTTCACAAACATGTTAGTTTGATGGGGATGTTTGTGTCTAGTGGAATATGGAACAGTAGAATGACAGAGGGGTCAGATAAATGTTACGCCAACTGAATTATTAAGATCTGCTAGATTTAGCTTTGCAGCGTTTGCCTCCTCAAAAAGATCTTGGTGTCCTCTCACATTATTATGCTTCAGGGGCTTGTACCCACGAGCAGACAGAAGGATTTCTCCTCAGTATTACTTGATGTTTCTTTTATCCTTGTTGTCAGTGGCATACACCCAATTCACCTATTGGCTCGTCTCTGTTGTTCTGAACACCACAACCCTCTCGGGTCTCTGGAGGGAAGGACTCTTCTGTGAGCATGTTAAGAGCCAACTGCAGGTCACAAACATTTATCGTCACTGCGATTTTGGGCTGAAACCTTCCATTTCTGCTTCACTTGAAAAATGAATGTCCTTTCAGACTTCAGGATACTGTATGTGACAAACTCTTTCTCTCCCTCCCTCACACACATACATATAATTTGGTGTGTGTGTATGTGCTTGTGTGCTGGGAAATTGCTATTAATGCATCACAATTTAGCCGAACTGCATTAAAGCCCCAACCAGTGTTTTGGTGCAGAAGACAACATTTTCAATCTCTATCTAATCTTTCCTCCATTATTGTTCATCTGCCTGGCTGATATGAAAATAATGAGGAATTATGTGTTTTTATCAGCAAACAGTTATGTAGGGCATCCATGTTAAACTTCAGAATGGTGGGAGACACACTTACATGATACAGCCAGATAAAGCATGATTAGTATGCATTCATCTGCCTCTTTTTGCAGCTATGTGTGTGTAATGGTGATAATGCTAATTTATAATCTACAGATGTTTTTGATTATCTACCCACTTGTAATTATATGCTGATTTATTCAATAATATTTGCATTTTAAAAGTGAAACATAATATAAAAAGCATATTAATTTAGCTATCTCAAAAAGCAAGAATGCAGTTCTGAACATCACCATGGATGTGATTCGGCTTTAGATAATCAAAGCCCTGCTGAATTCAGATCAACAAAATAACTTTGAGTGTGATATTGCTTACAGTATAACAGTCCAATAAACAATAGGTAATATTACACAATGTTTTAGACACAGTAGGCCTATTTAAAGTTCCATGAAAATTGTTCCAAAGAAGTCAAAACTGAATTATCTAGCAACACACCGCTTTCCGACCAAGTAGTTACAGGAACTTTCACTTCTAAACAGTTCTATGAACTACTCTCCCCCAAACTCGGTTTTGCTGTTTGCGTTCGCACTGGCCAAGTGGCCATAGGAACTGGTAGGAGGGGTAAGGGAGTGACGCAAGCATGGTGACTTTTATTTTGACGGCGCAACAGACCTTTATTTTGGCGGCGCTGAGAACGCCAGAGCAAACAATGCTCATATTCTCTGTGTTTATTAGTTAGCGATCTGTCTAACAGTACTGTTTAATATGTTATTAGATAGAACTGTTATAGAAAGTAGACAGTATATGAAAAAAAGGTTATTAGCCTATGCCGTGTGGTTGATGTCCAGTATTGCTAGCTGAGCAGAAATACATAATCATGTTTGACTTGGTCCCCTCAAAGTTGCGTTGGATTTTCTCTTCAGCATAAAGGTTTAGAGACCCATCTATCACTGTTTTCCATGTTTGTATAGTTAGTTTCTGGAGTAAATATAGGCTATAATCTGTGTGTTTACAATATAGCTGTTTTAAAAATGGCGGTGCCGGTGTTCCGCGTACGTTCGGCCAATCAGCGTACACTAATGTCACGGGTATTTCCTATAGGCCTAGTGCTGGTTTAGACCTTTCTCTGAAGTAGGATTTAAATTAGTTCCTCCAAATGGAGTTCCTAGAACTAAAATCGTTCCTAGTTCCTGCGGTGCGAACACGCCGACATCCGGGTACTTTAGCCAATAGTTCTAGGGACTGTGAAAAGGTTCCTCCGGTCGGAAAGCGGCTAATGTTTAGTTCTGACCCAGTGTTTTTGAACGAATCGGTTTAGTGAATGATACAAAGACTCACTGATAATGACAGTTGCTTGGTTCGTCCGAGAACAAATCGGTTGACTAAATGACTCAATGACTTGTTCTTAAGGGCAGCAGCTTGTCTCCAGCAACTGGCATAACCTGCAGAGTCAGTAAAAATCGGGTACTCTTGGAACGCCTCTATACTATTATTGTATACTATTTTGCAAATGGCTGCAGGTAAACATATACTTCACCGACAGCATTAGCCTACATAATTTTTTTGCACACCCATCATACAGTGGTCACATCTCAGCACATTTATACATGCAACATGCTCACTTTCATACACGAATGCAATGTGCTTCATTCACACGCACAGTCAAGCAACTGTATGCAGGGCCGGTTCTAGACATTAGGAGGCCCTAGGCAAAATTCATGTTTGGAGGCCCCCCACCCCCAATAAAAAAACACTTGAAACAAAAATGATTCCTAACCTTTTTATTTATACAACATTTAATTTTAAAAGCAGTATATTTTTACTTACACAGTACATAAGTTTGGACACATTACTATTTTTAATGTTTTTGAAAGAAGTCTCTTATGCTCATCAAGCCTGGATTTATTTGATCAAAAATACAGAAAAATAATATAGTGAAAATAGTTAAAATTTAAAATAATGGTTTTCTATTTTACTATACTTTATATTTCTGTGATGCAAAGCTGAATTTAGTGCCACGTGATCATTCTGATTTATTATGTTAGAAATGGTGCTTAATATTTATTTTATAACCTGTGATACTTTTTTTCAGGATCTTTGATTATTAAAAAGTTGTTTTAAAAAAGTCTTCACTGTCACTTTTTATATATTTAACACATCCTTGCTGAATATTCCTGTTTTTTTTTCTCTGTATTTTTGATCAAATAAATGCAGGCTTGTAGAGCATAATAATAAACTTCTTTCAAAAACATTAAAAATAGTAATGGGTCCAGACTTTTACCGGTACTGTATGTACATATTAATCAAACTTTATCTAAGGTAATCTCTTTTTTGTTTAATGAAGATGTTATTGTTGTTGTTGTTATTTTGCTGTTTTATTCAATTTATTCACAGTTCCAGAATCCCACTTCAGTAGATGAGCATAAGTGATTTTATATTGCATTGCTACCTTAAATATGCTATACACAAATCAAGTGGAAGAGAAAGACACGATCGCTACTGAGCAGAAAAAAATATATAAAGTGATATTATTGGCGTAATGTCAGGAATCTAATCATCAGCAGAATTTAGAAGATAGACCCATAGATATGAGATCCTTTATTTGAAACATTTAAAAATGTTGTAGTGTGTTGGCTTTTTAACTTAGAATACAGACGTCTTGTCTTTTAATTGTGTAGCTTTTTTACTAGTCAGCTCCCGACGCGATGTTATTCATTGTACGCGCAAATTCAAAGCGTCGCGTCTTGGGCACGTTACGCTCGCGCTCTTTTAAACTCGTAATAAAGCGGTGAATGATTTTTCCAGAAATGACGCTGATCTACAGTACAAGTTTATATTTAGAATACATTGCAATCACTCCAAAATAGATGACGACAACTCACACACCTGCATTATGAGATGTGCTTCTTTGTGTGCTTATTAGGCTTTTGCCTCGCAGCACCTGATGGATGCGTTCTTTACACATACTTTCAGAAGCCGGCACCCGCTTTGTAACGGACACATTAATTGGTTTAACTGTAGTAATGTAACAGTCTATGGTTAAGATAAACATCGTCACTATTTTTTAGTTAATAAATAAATATTGAAATAAATTGTAGATAGGACATTTGTACATTTTTTTTTTTTTTTTTTTTTTTGTCCCTCTGTCTGGGCCCCATCCCGCCAATCGGGCCCTAGGCACGTGCCTAGTTTGCCTTTGCGTTAATCCGGCTCTGACTGTATGACGATTCTCCCCCCTTTCTCTCTTGTCTTCTTTCTTTCTTATTTATTCATATAGCTCATATTTTATTTTCGTCAGTGCTGTCAGAGTGTGTATGGTATCTCTCCTGGCCTTTTCCCTCTGCCGTCAGACTTCATTAAATCTGCAAGTTGTATTTGCATAAGCGACACCAAGTCTCAACACCTACATCCCAGGGTGACGTGTAATTTCCTGGTGTGTGCGAGTGAGAGATAGACAGTACAGTGGCAGCGTCTGACAATATATGCGTGCAGCTTTGTTCACCTGTTTGTATTTTGCCAGATTCCTACTGATTCAAGGTAGCCCAACCATCCCATATGCTTTAGAAGTGAGCTGCGCCTATTATTATTCCACAGTGTTCCTGTTGGAATTTTAAAACTCACAGTCTCGCTGTTATGCGGGGGGATTTCTGCTGCGGTGAGCTTCAGTGTACGTGCGCCTGTGGGTTTGTGTTTCATGATATCATGTATTATGATATCAGCATGCATCTCCATACACGGCCTATGCATCATTTCACTTTCAAATATCTATCTTTACGCCTCTCTCTATGCTGCCATTGTGGTTGGTATTTCAGAATTTTTATTTTGGGTTAATTTCTCTAATCTCTTGATGACATGCGCAAAAACGTTCTCAGGATTTCCTCGAAGCTAAATTGCATGTGCATTGAACAGATTCAAGCACTCGATTAGACAAATACAAAATGCAATTTGTTGTCAGAAAGGCAAAGACAGAGAGAGCATAATGTTTACACTGCAAATAATTATTTTAGTTCTTTTTGAAACATGAGGGTGTGCATTTGGAGTGACTGCAGTTTTGTCTTCAGGCGTAAAGGTCAGAAAACAAAAAAAAATATATATATATAATGCTGATTATGTTATTTTCCTGTGTATCAGTACCAGTGGAGGAGAAGTGAATAAATAAATCATGTTATTTGTGGCACAATAAACCATTAGGTTTCACTAGCTTGCAGCCTCTGAAATCAGTATGGAGAACAAATATTTTCAACATTTTTAATTATTGAATATAATACTGACACATGTACTCAATAGCAGTTACCAGGCTGGATAAAAACATTGATAATAAAAATGATAACCTTAATAAACTTTATTCTGCTTGTTTTGAGAATAACACTTTGATCTTTTACACTTTTACATGTTCTAGAATATACTGGTACATCTATTCTGTTATTTCAGACTGTGGGGCTGAAAAGCTTTAATTTAGAAACAAACAATATACAGAAGTCCGTTAGAGGTCCAGATCGATTTTACATGTTTAAATGCTGTTTCAAAGATTCCGCATGGAATGATTGGACCTTCTGATTAGGTAGCGCAGGAATGATCATGGAACTTTGGGAAGAATTGAAGGGCAAGGAAGGAGAGCATGTTGCTGAAAAGCTTAAACTCCATTGGGTTGCACTGGTGTAGATGATCCAAACATCTTTTGTATAAAACAAAAACAAAAACAAAAAAACAACTGCATACGTACATCGAGACCCCCCAGCCAATACATTCCAGCAGCTATAGATCCACACCCAGAAGATCAAGCGTCCGGAAGGCCAGGGGGTCCATTGAGGAGGACACATTAACTTTTTAGGATGGTCCTAATGTTTATGGTGGATATATTTCTGGAGATCAGTCTGTTCCTCAGACGTTTTGATTTCAAATAATCTTCGTATGACTAATACTGATCGATCCTGTTAGCTGAAGCTCAATGGTGTCTATAGTTAGTCTTCACTTTCAGCACTTTTGTCCCATTAAGTTGGGTCCGATGGTTCCATGGAGCGTAGAACTATCGGGTCACCTGAAATAGAGAACGAGAAAGAATTTAGGTTTGACACTTTGGTGTTTTCCCATTAGACACACCCGCACCTTTGTTTACCAGCACATCTGACTCCAATAACCCTATAAAATATGAATCATTATGAACTATACTGCCCTATTTTGTACAGAGGAAGAAGTCGTCTGATTCTCCGTCTCTGTTAGTACAGATTTAATTAATGCTTGACATTTATCTGCGCTGACTTGTTGTCCTGGCTGCTGATGGGCATGGTCCGCTGGAGCAGTGGGTGAAACAGTTGGCGCCCAAGCAAACTCATTCATTTAGAGCCTGGCACCTTGCCTTCCAAGTTGGCACAGAGGGACGACTGAAGAGAGTGCCATGGCACAATGCCCGATACTTGATCCACCCTCTCACTCTTCCTCTTTCTGTCCTGGTGTCTCTTTCAGATTTGCCAAGTTTTATGTTGCGAGAGGTGTGCTGGCATAGAACGAGCAGTTACCATGCTGATCAATCATTTTAAACATCCATAATTGATCAAAGCAACTCTTCTGTTCTCCTCTCTTATATTTTCACAGACCTATAAAATTATTTATAAAGTAAATAAAGAAGACAATATAAGACAATATACGTGCTGTAATATAAATTGAATTTGGTGGTTTTCGGCTTGTTGCTATGCAGTTAGGGTGTTCAGTTAGGGTGTTCTGGGTGTTTGTCACTAGGTGCTTGCTTGCGCACCTAAGCCAAAAGAGACAAAATATTTTTTTTGCACAGATTATTGTAAGCAGGAACTACTAACAATAAGGTTTGATCCAGATTTTGTCTACATTGTGGGACCAAAATCTACCCATAGAGAAAGAGTGTGTGTGTGTGTGTGTGTGTGTGTGTGTGTGTGTGTGTGTGTGTGTGTGTGAGAGAGAGAGAGAGAGAGAGAGAGAGAGAGAGAGAGAGAGAGAGAGAGAGAGAGAGAGAGAGAGAGAGAGAGAGAGAGAGAGAGAGAGAGAGAGAGAGAGAGAGAGAGAGAGAGAGAGAGATATGACAGAGGGCTATGTGTGTGGATGGTCCAAATTCACATGAATACACTGTGATGAAATATGGATCAGTCTTATGTGTGTGTGTTTTATAAGAGGTATGGAGGCACACAATAGCTTATCAGTCTTTGATCAAACCAGACCCTCTCCTTCACTTCTGTTCTCCTCCCCTGTTTTATTTTTTGCCATGAAAAAAAAATTAAATCACCATTACTCTCTTTTTTGAGGTAATGTATGAAAACGTCTCCATGTGTTGTTCACAACTTTGAAAAAAAATCAAGAGACTAAGGAAGTCTAGAGAATTTATTTCTGTTGAAACTTTTAATTGGAGAAGTTTTCAGTATTTCTAACTGCAGAGTATGAAAAATACATAGGCCTCTTCTAGCATTTAATATATTCATTATAATAATAATAATTGTAGTTGTGTGTGCATAATTTGATTGCCAGTCCCAGATACTTCCTCTCCAGCAGAGTCCAAAATAACTTTCTGTCACACCAATTTCAGGTGAAGTGACACAATCTACCATAAATAAATATGACGACTACCATAATTTCTGGCTCTAATATATATATATATATATATATATATATATATATATATATATATATATATATATATATATATATATAGGTATTCTGGTATTCCTAAGGTTTTCGCATTTTCCGCTTGGCAAGAGTTCGTTTTACCCTGATCTTCAGTGACTATAAAGATCACAATAAATCTTGAAATCATGTCTTCTGGTCACTTCATTTTATTTACTGCTTTGTTCTGCCTTTGACTTTTTCTGTTGAGAAGAGTCTGAGTCAGTCACTTCACATCTGTCACTCATAACATAAGTGCTTGTGTGTTTGTTGCTTAGCTTGTCTCTCTCTTTCTTTGTCTCTGTCTCTCTTTGTCAAGATTCAAGAAGTTTTATTGGCAGGATAAAAAAGGGGTTGTCTCTCTTTCTCTGTTTTGTTCTTCTTTTTTTTTTCCTAAATCAGGCTCTACTGTGTTTGATGTCAGTTCCAACAAACTTCAGGCTCTCTCCACATGAACTCCTAAGGTATGGTACAGAGCGTGTTCACAACAAGAAGAATTAGGTCACTGAGAGAAAGAAAGACAGAGGCTTTGTTCCAAAATCTAGTGAGTTGCCTACCTAGACAATATTTTAAATACTACCAAACACCTTCTTTTAGCCACATTATAAGGCATCATTGCTTGAATTTTTCACAGAGAGGGCAATCAATGCAAAAACACTGTAACAAGCCGAGTGAAAAAAAAAAAAAAAAAAGATGATGAACAAAGTGAGATAATGTCAATTATCAGTTCTAATCAGGGTCGTCATGCACTAAGTATTTTTAAAGAGCGCACCACTTGGAGGGAGGGGCATACATTATTAACGCATTTACTGGCGCTATTCCAAATTATTAGGAATATTAGGACCAGGCCCAGATTAAGAATCCAGAAGCCCCTGGGCACAATGTCTTGTAGGGCCCCCCACCCCACCCACACAATCAAGCTTTTGAATTTCAAAATTCGATTCAGCGCGGGGTTATTTGAAGAACGCACAGGGGTGGGTTGTTACGTCAATGCTTTCCACACCTGCGCTTGACCAATTATATAATTCTATTTAAATGAATACAAATATCAGCATGCTTTTTGTTGGTGGTTATACATGGTGTCATTATCTGAAATGTAAAGAAAATTCTTCCCCTTGCTTGGGCCCCAAGTGCGCATGGGCCCCTGGGCCCGTGCCCATAATGCCCATTGGGTAATCTGGGCTTGATTAGGACTATAAGTCCTGCATCGACCTTCCTTGTATTCTGTAGCTTATAGATATTAATTAAATTAAAGCATTAAGCACTGACACCGCAGGGCAAACTGCACATTATCTCGGCGTTGTACAGAGCTTTTGTGAACCAGAGGCTGTTCCTTGAAGTCCTGCAAACCTAATGTCTTCCATTTCCTAGCGCACTACGCTTTGTCATTGGCTGATAAGTCATTTTTAACAGAAGACTAAAAATATATTTTTTTTGTAGAATTTTGGATGAATTCCCCCAACTACCTGCAGCTGCACCCGGAAAATCGATGGTTCTGCACGAATCGCCTAGTGCCAGGCTATGGCTTCAAAACTAAGAAATTAGTTGGGGCATTGTTCATTTTCTACCAACAATATTCTAAGATTAAAGTAACCTTTATAGTTACCTACACAATGTGTAGAATATGATACCAATTAAACATGTTATCAAATTAGGCTATTTAAAAGGATTATTGTGGCATCCATAGACATCAGTGTATACTTTACAAACTATGATTGTTGTTTGCAAGTAGGCTACTTCTGTGTATTTAAATGTCAGACAGAAACATAAAATAAACATTATATGGTTGAAAACACGGAACAGTTGTCATATATATGATGAGCGCTGCCAACTAGCCTTGGTGCCAGCCCGAACCCCGCCCACAACATTTTTTGGTCGGGAAGTTCGGTCTGGACTCGATCCGTTGAGGAGTAATTATGCTCGGCTCCCAGAAGGCCGAGCCAATCAAATTGCCAGGGCGGGCTTTAATCGATGATGGACAGATGATCTGCGGTTACGTAATCACCCACGTCATCAAAGAGCGGTTGGGTTGAATTAGTTTACAACAAAGATGACTGCCGCTGGAGAATTGAGATTTCACGAGTTCACACTGACAAATAAGTCAGATAGAATAAATGCGTATATGAGATTTAACGAGCTCACACAAATAAGTCAGATAGAATAAATGCGTAGGCTATATGATGTGCTGTCCGAGGAGAGGGCTGTGGGCTCGGTAGCCATACTCCCCCCGTGTTCCTGGTTGTGAGAGGACAAGCCAAGACAAGAGTGAGGATTCGGGGTGGTGGAGGGATGCTGAAAAACTGTCAAGGAGTGTTAGGTAAGTTGACAGAGTGAATATGCTTCCTCATGCTGATAGATAGGGTAACGTTAGACATGGTATTGTTTGATGACAAGTTGATATTGGATTGATTATTTGTACGTGCTCCTCCCGAACTTTGTTTATGAAACGTCATGTGTAGATTCCTCCATTGCGTCTGTTATAGAAGATATCCACAGCGCATTCATTTTAAAAGAGGAACAGAGAGCCGCAACATTTAGTTGGTTGAAAATATGAATGAAGAACATGCGTCATTTACTCCGTTGCTCTGATTGGTTGTAGGTCTATCCAATTGAGTGCAGAGTTTTTTTTTTTTTCTGGTTCGGTTGAGACACACCCCATAATCACAGCCCTATGAAGCAGTATCAGACTCACATTCTGACTAAAATATGAGTATGACGAAGTCAGGCTAGCTGCCAACCAAAGCGCAAACGCAATTTGAATTTAGCAGATGATGACATGATGCATTGAACATTCTAATCACACCGGTGTGAAAGTACGTCTCAAAGTCTTTATTATCAAATGTAAAAATATAAATTTTTTGGCTTCTGGAAGCTGCATTCAAAAACCTGATGGGGCATGTGCTTCTGATTCTAATATTTGTGTGTGATATGTATTTTATGCTGGAGTGTTGCAGTATTAGCTTAGCAATATGCTAATGGCAAAAATTTTATCTAATAAAATCAATCTCTTGTGCGTTTTCTGTTTATTCATTAAGAAATGGGAGTTTAAATGACCCTGACAGCTTTCAAAGTCATGGCATCCTCAGGCCAAAAGGACAGTCCTCATGTTTTGAAGTGTATGTGCATGTATGTATGTGCGTGTGTGTATACTAACCTTGGTGGTCTTCACCTTGTTGCCTGTGCTGCAGCTCCAGCCTGTGAGGTCGGGCAGGACTTTACACTCCTCACCATCCACACACGGCTGCATCTGACACCACCACTTCTGAGCTACTATAGATGCTACACACACACACACATCACAGGGAACATGGACAAGACCACTTAGGTTAGTACATACAGTACAGACACAGTCACTTCCAGTGAGTATAGGGGTCATATCATGGAATGGGGGGAAAACAAATCAGGCAAAATGTTGTGCTGTTCCTGGCTGGGGTGTAGCACATACAACTCTGCATTCATTTTGAAGAAACCCATCATTACAAATGTATAGGTCCCAAACCAACTCAGTGTGGATTGTTTTGTAAATTTGTCACAATGTAGTGCAGGCTTTGCAAAGTAACTGCCTTATTTCATATGCACAAAGGTTAGCCAATCATAAAAGAGGACATTAGAGGTCATAGCAAAAGCAGCCTGTTAATTTCGTATGGTTGGAGAAAGGGTGGAAAATTGACCTGAAAAACTAAATTACTAGTGCTGTCGATTTAACATGTTAATTTAGAACACTTAATTAAAAAACAGTAATGAATTTAATCATGCTCCCTGACACGTACTGTACACTACTACAAAAGTCAGACTTACAGAGAGCAGGCAGTACAGAATGAGTACTTAAATGGGATGTGACAGGACAGCAGGGGTCCCGAAATGCATTTTTGAAAGTTGAACTGTTTGGCACATCATCTTAAAAAACGTGCCAATTATAATGCAAGATGTGACACAACAACCGTCTAGTAATTAATTATAATTAATTCCATTAAAATTCAAGCCCCATAAATTAAGACCTTGACTTAAGCTAAGTGGACTCCAGGGAAAGACATAAAATGAAAAAAGAAAAAGGAAAATAGGATATGACCCTTTTAAACACAGTGGATCATGGATCAGCTCAGGAGCAAGAAAATGGCAAACAGATGAGGAGTTATTTGAGATGATTCAGAGAGAAAGAATGAAGCATGAGATGGGGAGAAACTTGGCTTATTTGACATTTCCTCTCACGCAGAGCGCTGTGTGTAGAGACACTTGAGCTATTTTTTCCTGAGCTTACAGTCAGGCAAAATAAGATAACGATCGATTTCTCTGTCAAGTGGACAGTGTTGACACAATATTAAATGAAACAGCCAGACAGCTGAGGGAGACAAAGAGACCGAAAGACAGAGAATGAGAGGAAAAGAGACGGGGGAAAAAGAGTGAAAGATGCAGGGCGCAATTGCATCTTTATCATCATATAGGGGCGAATTTGCTAGTTGCACCAACATTCCAGTTCATCCAGACATTGAATGCACTAAAGCTCTGTCAATGAGTATTTCAATTTAGTCGTTATTCATTTTAAGCACAAACACTATTTGTGAATTAGGCTATTATTAAAACCCAGTGCCATTTGCCTGAATAGAATTGAAATGATCTGAAGATGTTTTACCATCCACACAGGAGGGTGCAGCCCTTGTCGTTCCAGCGACTTGTCCCGGGAAGCAGGAACACTTAACCGTCTGTGATCGCTCCTCAATCTTATTTCTGTTACAGCAGCGGTGGGCTGCAATCACCTCACATGTGCCAGCCTTCACGTGCACTGCAACAAAGAACACACACGCACATTTCATAAGAATATTTGTCTCTGAATGACATTGCAGTCAGCATCTCATTTAAACAGGCACACCACAGTCTGTTCCCATGCTATAGGTATGTTTTATGCAATATTTATAGTTCAGCCGTCAATCAATTAATTGTATACATAAATAATTTAAATATATTTTAATTTTAATTCGTCATGTAATTAATTTGACATTTTACTTTTAAATCGAATTAATTACGTGAAACACATTTTATTTTAATTATATTTACATTAATAACATAAAAAAATAATTTCATGGATTTTTTACATATTTTTTGAATGACATATTTGGCTGTATCATCTTTTCTCAATGTTTTTTAGTATCTCAGTGCCATGTTTTTTTTTTTTTATCTCAGTAACACTTTGTTAACATTAGTTAATGTATTAACTAACATGAACTAACAATGAACAATATTTTTTTACAGTATTTATTAATCTTTGTTAATGTTAGTTCATAAAAATCCAGCTGTTCATTTGTTCATGTTAGTTCACTGTTAACAAACACAACATTTGATTTTAATGATGTATTAGTAAATGTTAAAATTAACATTAAATAAGATTAATAAATGAAAGTTCATTCTTAGTTCATGTTAACTATAGAAGTTTACTAATGTTTACTAATGAAACCTTATTGTAAAGTGTTAAAGTAACTTAAATGGCTGTTGTAAGAACATTGTTATTATGGAATTTACATACAGGTCAGGGGGCATGATTAATTGCACACATTATGTGTTCTGTTATTTTTCATATATATTTAATTGTACTAAATTGAAAAGTTAAAATGATAGCAATAATTTATAGCTATTTTTTTAGCAATACTTTAACCTACTCAAATAATCTTGGTCTGTTTTTCTTATGCAGGAAACATACACAAGCTTCCCGGTATTTTTTGCGAACTTTAATTAAAGCTCTAAGGGGCACAGAGATGAAAAGAAGACATAACCAAAAAATGTATAACAGAACTGCTCTGGGTGCCCGACGGCTACTTGCTAGGCCATCAAAATGATTGAAATTCTAACAGAGATCTTCACCATCTCACTATCTCAATATCACATCAATGAAAAGTGTTTTTCTCTTTCCGAGTGTTTGAAATTTGTAGACATGCCTTTGAAACGTTAAAGCTGAAATTGCAAAGCAGAAAAACACAGAGTTCTATTAGAGAAAGGCGAAAAATGCTGATAATGAGTAAAAAACAAATGTCTGAATTCATTTTTTCCAAAGATCTCTCCTGATCTTTCTCAATCCACCCACCTTGTCTGGAGCATTCAAAACAGTTTATTGTGGATCAGTACAGCTTAGTGGGTTTCACCTTAAAAAAACACCAAAGGCTTCAGATGAAATTTAGCCTGAGCTATTGAACATGCCCCTTAATGTTTGGAGTGGTCTTAGCATCAGCCATCATGTTTACAAGGGGATACTCTTCTAACTGTCAGGTAGTATAAAGCTTCTGATCCCTGTTTGTGGAGGGAGTTTTAGTACAGAGACAGTTATGCGGACTTGCACACAGATCGATACTGCAGCTTGGGGGTGCTTTTTTTAATAGCGCCCAAAATAAAACCTCTAAATCTGTGCTGGACCTTCTATTCCAAATCTCACTTGCTCGTTCCAGATTTATTGGCCATAAAAGCAAGTTGTGCCTTAGTTTTTGGCTTTAGTTTCTAAGAAAAACGAAACAGCCATGTTCTAAAGCAAGCTGTTTGTTCCAGTCAAATCATATGTAGGTTTTGGATATGAATAACATGACATGATAGTTCTGCTGCTGCACTTCCTCTATAACTAATAATAGAGATACAGGACAGACAAATGCAGAGAGACGCAAATTAGTGTACAAGCAAAGGCCTATTCACAACAAGTCCAAATATTTGATGACATTTTAAGCAAAACATTAGTGTCCGGTTTCACAGACAGGGCTTAGATTAAGCCAGGATTAAGCCTTAGTTCAATTAGGGCTTTTAAGTAGCTTTTATAAACGTGCTTTAACACGTGTTGGCATCTTGAGACAAAACAATGGCACTGGCATATTTTAAGATTTGTCAGGGCAAGTTGCTTTTATTTAAAACAGCTAAAACATTTTAGGCTGGGACTAGACTTAAGCCACGTCTATGATATCTGGGGTAGTAAGAGAATTACACAGTGGAAAAAAACATTTTTCTCATTTTAGTGCAGTGAAGCTTTGTAAACATAAACAAGATTTGCAAAATTGGGTATAATAAGACTATATAAAAACAATATTTCTTTAAAGTAAGTTTATTGTTCCTACCCCATTGAAAAGGTTTCTTTAGCTAAAAGCAAATACATCTCAAATATTTTTTTTTAATTTACTTTAAAAAAATGAAGTACAAAATAGATCAACTTACTTTAAGATATATTGTATAAAACAAGGATATATGTCTTCATATCTTATGCATTTTTGTGTCTTGTTTTCAGGATGTTTATATATATTTTTCTAGAAAACAAGTAAAAAATACTGATTAAGTATATGTATATATATATTGTACATAAATTCTGAACTATACTTTTGTGTAATTTAATTGTATCAGACTTGGTGTGAAAAGACCTTAACCAACAGTAGAGCATGAGGAACAGTCTAAGCAATGGAACCACTGTGTAAAGGACTAAGATGAACCAACCAATATGATCAAATGTTACATAAGTGTTAGAATGGAATGACCTTTATCTAGTTGAAACATGAAAGTGCTGGAATGGAATATCCTTCAGATCAGAGCATGCTTTATGTTGCTTTAAGGAATGGCTCTGTCCTTCAGTGGATGGGCAGCACAGGGTGAAAGAGCCAATCAATTCAATCTCTGCACACATTACCTCACACCAGATTAATCCATCCTGACTGGGTCAAAACAGGGGCTGACGCTGCTGGTCAACAGTCTGTGCTGTGTGTGTGTGCACAAAATGTGAAAATGTCAAACGTCCCGAGAGATCGACTTCTCAGCTGAGAAACGGCTCTTTCAACCATATTCTTTCTCATCATGCATCTCACTATCTGCAGTGACAGGGCATTTCATTTCTGTGTTCCCAGCATGATGGGATTCCACAATATGGCCCCTGAAGGTTTGAACGAGGGTGTTGTTCTCTCTCTCTCTCTCACACACACACACTGACATACAGTGCCTGAGAGGAGTTTGGGTCAGGGGTCTGAGAGCTTGTGTTTGTCCTAGGGGAGTTTTGTTTCTTTATTTCTTTCTTTCTCTTATTTCTTTCTTTCTCTTCATTTCTCACTTTCTCACCTCCCACTATCTCTTTCTTCTCCGTCTCTCTGGTCCTGGTCCTGTTTTTTTTTTTTTTTCATTTCTATCTGTCCCGCAAAATCTATCTATCTATCTATCTATCTATCTATCTATCTATCTATCTATCTATCTATCTATCTATCTATCTATCTATCTATCTATCTATCTATCTATCTATCTATCTATCTATCTATCTATTTATCTATCTATCTATCTATCTATCTATCTATCTATCTATCTATCTATCTATCTATCTATCTATCTATCTATCTATCTATCTATCTATCTATCTATCTATCTATCTATCTATCTATCTATCATTTAATTATTTATGAATAGACATATTTAATTAAAAATGTTCACGTTCAATTTGGAATCTATTTTGTAGTGAGTTATTTTCTCTTTCAGTGGCGGATTCTGTGAGGTCTCCCCTCTGCCTGTTTTAATACCAACTTATCAAACTCCGCTGATTGAAATGTCAAGGTGTAAATATTGTGAGTGTTGGATCCTCTCAGAAGGGTGAATTTTATTACTGAGTCATTACAGAGTGAAAACCTTCAATTCGTGTGGGAAACGTTGCACAGCTCAAAGGGAGTGCAGCCGAAATCAGCTGTAAATGCCAAATGCAAATATTTGTGTAATCGGAATGAGAGGGCGATGGCTTTCCTGTATCGTGGGACCACAAGACAGCGGGGAGACAGGCTTGATGCATCAGAAATCATCAGGATGGAAAGAAAAAGATTTGTATTCTGCACCTTACTAGCCACAAGAGAAGCTGTTAATTGCTCAGTATGTTAATGATATCTTCATGGTGTTTGGCGGCTTTACTTAGACAGCTCACTTAGTTTCCAGAAACTCTGTCTATCTTGGGCTCTGACATTTTTTTTTAACAAAACATGAATATGTCAACATTAATTTTCTCTATTTCCTGATTTTGAATATACAAAGTTCTGTCATGAAACTCTAGATTGCACAGTTGATGGGTCCTTAACTCCATCTGCTTACAATCACATCATTATCTATAGGGCACAGCTGATTGGTTCCTGCTGTATCGAACGGTAACTTCGTATTGCGTAGCTATACGCAGTGGGGAAACTCCTTTCCTCAGTTTTACTGAAGCTTATATGTAAAACGCATTTGCAGCTGCACAGCTAGCACATTGAGCGTCTGGCTCGCTCATAGGCTGTGCTGCAGCAACTGCACATTCAATGGCGCGGGCGCCTCTGACGCGCTACCAATGAGCTGGCCCTACGTCAGAGCGCCCCATAGGGGCGTGGCCTTAGCCTATATCAGTCCCCTGAATTCGCCATTATAGATCTTACTCCTTCAGCGACAACTGCACATCTCTGACTGTATTCTACTGGGCTTCGCCGTTTGAACAAGCCCTTCAGCTGAGCGAGCAGCAAATTCAGCGGACTACGCCTCTCAGCCGTTTTCCCCCTGACGCCGTCTCACCTGTGGCTATCCGGTGACGACACAATATCCTTTTTCAAAACTAAATTGTGATTACTATGCCTCGTTCATCATGCGCCACGTGCGGAGTCAAGCTGCACGAGGCCGATGGACACGCGAGCTGCATTTCATGCCTGGGGATTAACCACACGGAAAATGCACTCTCTACCAGCGGATGTGAGGCCTGCGAAAGCATGCCGATCTCCGTACTCCGAACCATGGCTAGCTGTCTCCCGAGACGGCAAAGCCACTTCACCCGCACTTCCCTTTCTGGCCCTACTTCAGCCGAGAAAGAAGAAGCGACGCAGCCATTCTACCACCAGGACAAACTCCGACGCCAAAATGCTTCGGATCCTGACGAAGGCCGTCGCGGACCTCAAGCTCGAGTGGGCCTCGCCCGAGGAACCCCCTCGTAGCCGGCTGGATGGCTGGTTTCTCTAGGGGCGCCAGCAGGCCCCTCGTCACAAGCCCACGCCATTTTTTCCGGAGATACACGAGGAGCTGACCAAGGCGTGGCGTGCACCTTATTCAACACGTGTGGGATCTTTGGTTTCCGCAACGCTCTCTTCAGTGGACTGCGCAGCGGAAAAAGGATATGAGTCATTGCCGCCCCTCGAGGAGGCCAAGGCCATCTGTGTCCGAGCACAGCTGCTAGCTGGCGAGCTAGAGCTGTTCATCCGAATAAGCCCTGCCGAACTACCTCAACCCTCGCTGGACGCGCGTATTCCGCCTCCGGTCAGGCTGCATCGGCCCTGCACAAGATGGCGGTGCTTCAAGTGTACCAGGCCAAACTCCTCCAGTCTATGGATGAGGCTGGCCTGGACCCCGAGGCCTTCCGAGATCTCAGGAGTGCCACGGACTTGTCTTTCCGTGCCACCAAGGCCACTGCATAGGTGATCGGTAATAACATGGCGAGTTTGGTCGTGCTAGAGCACCACCTCTGGCTTAATCTTACAGAGATAAAGGACACGGACAAGACAAAGTTCCTTGACGCTCCTGTAACCAGCTCCGGCCTCTTCGGCCCGGCGGTGAAGGGGTTCTCCGAGCGCTACACCGAGGCACAGAGGGCGTCCCAGGCCATGCGACACTTCTTGCCGAAGCGCTCGAGTTCGGCGTCCAGTAAGCCCAAGCCAGCATCTTTACCTCACCCACCCAGGCCGGCGAAGCAGGTCTCCCAGCCCGCCCTGCGGCTGATACCTTCCGCCAGCCACGGTCAGCTAAACGCTTCCCGATGCCCCGGCGCCAAGGCCCGCGTCCCAGCATTGTGATTGACCCGGTGCCACCGAAGTCGTCCTAACAACAGGGACGAAGAGAGAGGGATCGTGTCTCGCATTTGCCGGACCACCCTCGAAAAAACCTGCAAAACTTCCCACAGCTCCCTGTTCAGTTCAGGCGGCTGGGGATTTTATTATTGTAAAAAAGCCAGCAGCAATGAGCGCGCTTCTACAAACAAACGCCGTTTTCACGGCGACCCAAATAAAGCACAAAAAGAGTATGTTACACAATTACAACTCACGGGTTCATGGTCCCCCTACACTAGGTGGCCCCTTCCCTGTTGTATCACTGACTTTCCCCCAGGCGAAAGCTTGTACAGTCAGTCCAACACTCAGTATGTGCACAAATCACAATGTAAGGGTATTAGGTCCCCATATGTTGGGCGACCCGTCCCAATCAGTGTGTCAAGCCGTTGGGTGACGGGTGACGGGTGATGGCCTGGCAAGCCATCCCTGATGTGCCAAGTTGGGTCATAAACACTATAAAGCGAGGCTACTCGCTCCAATTCGCTCGCAGACCCCCTCAGTGAGAAGCGGCGTGGGTCACGTGCTTCGCGCAGAAGTGTAGAATTTATTAGCAAAAGGGGCGATAGAGCTAGTCCCCCCTGCGCTAGAGCACTCAGGGTTCTTCAGCCGCTATTTTCTAATTCCGAAAAAAGACGGTGGTCTCAGACCCATACTAAATTTGAGACGTTTGAACAAAGCTCTCATGAGACGGCCGTTCAAAATGTTGACTATCAAACACATCCTCGCGCAAATTCGCCCGGGGGACTGGTTTGTCACGATGGATCTGAAAGATGCATACTTTCATATTCAGATAAACCCTCATCACAGGCCATTCTTGAGATTCGCCTTCAAGGGTCAAGCCTATCAATACGGCCTATCAAGCCTATCAATATCATTCGGCCTATCGTTGGCACCCCGTACATTCACGAAGTGTATGGATGCAGCGCTCTCTCCCCTGAGACATCAGGGAGTGCCGTGCTGAATTATCTCGACGACTGGCTGGTGCTGGCACAGTCGAGAAACGAGCTATTAGCTCACAGAGATTTGATTCTCGGCCATTTGGAATGCCTGGGTCTCACAATCAATATTTCCAAGAGCAAACTAACCCCCAGCCAGAGCGTGGTCTTTCTGGGCACAGTTTTAGACTCGGTGACGATGACAGCGCGGCTCACACGAGAGCGCGCGCTTTCGGTGCAGGCGCTAGCAGCATCGTTCAGAGCACGCGAGTGCGCACCCCTGAAAACGTTTCAGAGACTTCTCGGTCTCATCGCAGCGGCATTGTCAGTACTTCCCATGGGATTATGCGCCCTCTGCAGCACTGGCTGAAACGCCGGGTGCCAACCCATGCATGGCAGTCAGGCAGCCTTCATGTCATTGTGAATCAAGATTGTGTAAGAGCACTAATTCCCTGGTGGGCTCAGGACTGGTACCTCAAGGGTGTGCCCATGGGTGTGGTTTCCAGGGAAAGCCTGCCTCCGGCCTCTGGTCGAGCACGGGGCAGAGCTTACATATCAACTGTCTGGAAATGAAGGCGGTTGGTTTAGCCCTCAAAGCATTTCTGTCAAACCTAAGAGGTCAGCATGTTTTAGTCCGCACAGACAACATGTCAGTGGTGGCTTACATAAATCGCCAAGGGGGCATCAGATCAGGCAATCTGTATGCCATGGCGAGGGATCTCCTTATATGGACACAGACCAATTTGAGCTCTCTGAGAGCAACGCATATCCCTGGCGCTCAGAATCTGGGGGCGGATATGCTCTCACGGGGCAACACTCACCTAGGCGAGTGGTCCCTAAACTCACAGACGGTCAGTCTGATATGGAGTGTGTTCGGGGAAGCCGAAATCAACCTTTTCGCCTCGAGATCCAACACCCACTGCGCAGTGTTTTTCTCGAAGAACAGGGATGCGCTGGCCCATCACTGGCCCAGCCGCCCTCTTTATGCTTTTCCCCCAGTCTCGATGATTCCACAAGTCATCAAACGGGTCAGGGAGAATGGATGCCCAGTCCTTCTGGTGGTCCAGGACATGGTTCCCAGAGCTGATTCAGTTATCAGACACAGCCCCGTGGCCGGTTCTGATGAGGAAAGACCTCCTCTCTCAGGCCAACGGGACGATATGGCATCCTCGACCTGACTCCATGTATGATAAACGGATACCCGGGGACCTTCCTGAGAAGGTCTTGAGCACTATATCGGAAGCTAGGGCCCCGTCTACTCGGCGCCTATATACTTTGAAGTGGTCAGGTTTTTCCAGCTGGTGCTTGAAAAATAAGTTTGACCCAGAATCCTGTGAGGTATCTGTGGTGCTCTCCTTCCTGCAGGAGCTGTTGGACGTGGACCGTTCCCCGTCCACGCTCAAAGTGTATGTGGCAGCGATTGCAGCGCATCATGCTCTGGTGGCTGACCAATCAATAGGGAGGAATGATCTAGTGGTACGGTTTTTGAGGGGAGCTAGGAGGATTCACCCCTCCAGACCTCCTTCGGTACCCTCTTGGGACCTATCCGTGGTCCTGGGGGCCTTGAAGGGCCCGCCCTTTGAACCGCTCCAGTCGGTTGGTCTAAAACCTCTCTCGCTAAAGACTGCTCTGCTGTTGGCACTGGCGTCTATCAAGAGAGTGGGAGATCTACAGGCGCTCTCTGTGAGCCCGTCATGTTTGGAGTTTGGACCAGATGACTCCAGGGTCATCCTCAAACCCAGACATGGTTATATACCTAAAGTGCTCTCAACGCCGTTCAGAGCACAAATTATTACATTATTGGCCCTTCTCCCTTCGGCTGAGGATGGGGAGGTTAATTTTCTCTGCCCGGTCAGAGTGCTAAGAATCTATCTGGAGCGTTCTGCGTCTTTTAGACAATCAGAACAGCTTTTTGTCTGCTTTGGTGGCCGATCCAAAGGTGATCCAGTCACTAAGCAAAGACTGTCTAGATGGATAGTGGATGCCATTTCTATGGCTTATACCTCTGTGGGTCAGGTTTGCCCCATAGGGGTTAAGGCTCATTCGACTAGTGGCATGGCCTCGTCATGGGCTTGGTCTTCTGGTTTTCCCATTCAAGATATTTGTGATGCGGCCGGCTGGTCTTCGCCTTCCACATTCATGAAGTTTTATAATATGGAGGTACTTTCGCTACAGGCGGGGGTGCTATCAGTATGATTGGGGCCCGACGGTGTCTGGTCTAATCGGAATATTACTGTGCATAATCACTTACATATTTAAAACCCGCTTTGGCCGGTTATTTTTACATGCTAACTGTCCCGACAATGTCTGGGTTCATTAGTATATTATGTTGGTGGGTCACTGACACATACATATTTAGATCTGACGGTGTCTGGTCTAGTATGTATATATATATATAAATATATATACTATATATATATTATATATTATATTCATATGGGTTTCTGGCTTGTTCAGTGAGCTCAGGGGTCTGAGTTACAGTAGCAGCCAGTTACTTATGTGCAGCGTTTTGCATGGTGTCCCCACTGCGTATAGCTACGCAATACAAAGTGACCGTTCGAAAGGGAACTACTCGGTTACTAGCGTAACCTCGGTTCCCTGAGATACGGAACGAGTATTGCGTAGCTATACGCAGTGGGGAAACTCCTTTCCTCGATTTTACTGAAGCTTATATGTAAAATGCATTTGCAGCTGCACAGCTAGCACATTGAGCGTCTGGCTCGCTCATAGGCTGTGCTGCAGCAACTGCACATCCAATGGCGCGGGCGCCTCTGACGCGCTACCGATGAGCTGGCCCTACGTCAAAGCGCCCCATAGGGGTGTGGCCTTAGCCTATATCAGTCCCCTGAATTCGCCATTATAGCAGATATAACGACTGAAGCGACAACACTCCAGGATACTATAGTGCGGCCTGCTACGCAATACTCGTTCCCTATCTCAGGGAACCAAGGTTACGCTAGTAACCGAGTAGTTTTCTTCTATCATGGGCCATAAAGTGAAAATATGAACACATTTTCATAGTTGGCTTTTCAGACATTTATTATTTATATCATATAATGTTTCTGGAAATGCCCTTTGTATTATGTATATGATAACATGTTTATGAATAATGAAAAATGACTACATTTACAGAGATTATAGCGATTTTAAATGCAACCTTGATGAAAATTCATTTCAAAATTGGGAATTGGAATTTAAAAGGCATTCTTAATTCAATTCTGAATAACATATCACTATACATTACTGTAATTTCTGTTTTTCATTATGATGATGATGATTATGATGATGATGGGAAGTTTCTGATATGCCAACAAAAAACATGCAGCCTTCAAGAACCAGTTTATCTGTATAATTATACAATCCCACACTGATATATCAAACAGTTTCTCGTTCAAATGTCTGTGGGGAAACTGACAGTCATTATGTCTCTGAAGGCGCATCCCCTGTGGCGTAGCTTTAAAATCGACTCTTTAGAAGAAGAACCCTCAAATGCATAAACATATTCATACATGCACAAAGATGAGCTAAATCATTTTACAAACATGGGCACAGATGCTTTAAAAGGAGGTTCACACAAAACCAGCACAGACAACATGAAATATACAACAGCAATAAAAAAAAATATAAAAAAGACAAGGAAGAAAGAAACTCAGTGTTTAACTTCATAATAAAATGTGTCAGGGTTGGTACAGGAATCTAAATGTAGCTTGAGTTTCTTCTCTGATCAAACAAACCATTAATCACAGTTCATTTGAAAATCACGTGTTATAGTGCATGGCTGAATCTAAACTCTGGAGGAAGGAGGATCTTCAGGAATAGAATTGACTCTAATAACTCTCTATATCAAATTTAATCACACATAGAAGTATCCAACACATAGAAAGACAGAGGGATATAAAAGAGATATTCTACCAATAGAGAAATGTAGTGAGAAAAGCACAACGCTATTGTTGAACTTACTTTGTTATACTAGCAGGTCTAAAGCTTTCATTTCGTTATCGATCTTTTGGATGGCTTTAATATATCACTGTATTCACTGTGCTTGTGTGTGTGTGTGTGTGTGTGTGTGTGTGTGTGTGTGTGTGTGTGTGTGTGTGTGTAGGTGCAAACTCAATTGTTTGTGCACTGCACTGTAATACACTGTAAGCAGATTGCTGGCAGGTATTATAAAACAATGCAGTGAACACAGACACATGTTCTCATATACTATTAACCTATTTGACTTTTCATAAGACCCAATGCATAAAGAGACGCATTGCTGTTGGTAATGGGTTTTATGAGAATCTCCCTTTGTCAGTAGGTTTGAAAACATTCAAACTGAAAATATATCTCAGCAATAACACTTAGACTGCACTGAGGCAGAGAACAAAAATGTCAAGAAGTCCAAGAAATGTCCCAGGATTTGATTTTTATTAGACCTAATATATTGAACTGTATTTTTGTTATATGAAGGCCACATTAAACTAATTAAATTGTTTTGTAATGTACAGTACATGCTTACCAAGGAGACAGTAATGTCCCTGAAGAGCATGAAATGTGAGACATGTGACGTGTGAAGAAAAATCAGGGTAAATATCATATTTGAACAGAATACTTTTATTGTGCATAATTTTCCAAAAGCTGTAACTTTGTCAAATTATGAAAAAAATATAATAATAATAATAATAATAATACATGAAGTTGTATTTTTGCATTTTAGGACACATTAAATCCTAGCTAAACAAAAGAGCCTGCAATTTTATTTCCAAAAAAGTTTCAAATGTAATTTCAACACAGAATATTGTTCAACTAAATACATTGGTGGTATGAAAGGTACACACTCCTCCAACACAGTCTCAAAGGGAATAAATAAATAATGTGCTAAAAAACATGTTGCTTTGAAGTCATTTTAAGCTCATTTTAAGATTATTCCGTAAAGGCTCTTTCGTACATCTTTGCTGATGGTGACTGTATATTTCTATTTTGTATTAAATCATTGGTACTATAAATGCATCCACCTGTTAACTTGTGGACTGGTAACTTATGTAAGCGTGCTTACTGCTAACATCTGTGTTGTATTATGTATGTTGAGCACAGCGATCACACAAACGTACGTCATTCATACAGTACTGTAACTAGAAATATCTCCCCGAATGGCACTAGCATATTCTGTACATGCAATCCTATACATAATTCAGACATGTTATACAGACTTGACAGAGTGTGTGAACGAGCGCGATTTTGTGGTCTTATGCTGGTTTTGATTAATATAATATAATATAATATAATATAATATAATATAATATAATATAATATAATATAATATAATATAATATAATATAATATAATATAATATAATATAATATAATATAATATAATATAATTGATGTATCTGTTGTCTAATATTTGCTTTGATTGGTCGAGATGGACTGAAAAGTGAGTCTGATGACATCTGATCTCCTCTGGAGATTCAACCATATAAACATCCCCAGAAACATATTTCACTTTTACAAGCGGATTTTTCCTCCCGCTTTGTGAGGGGGAGTTTCATGACATGGCTATTAAAGCCTGTGTCATTTTATGGCCATTTCAATCAGGCTCTATTTCAGAGGACAAATTGAGCTCCACCCCACATCAGGGTTCACCAGATCACCACACACATCACAATTCATACAGATAGTTTACCATCACACACACAAACACACACATGTTTGGTTTTCATGTTTTATGGGGACATTGTAGACATAAAAATGTGTATACTGTAGTGTACAATGTTTTTATACTGTATATTGTATCCCCTTACACTAACCCTACCCCTAGGCCTACCTCTCACAGAAAACTTTCTGCATTTTTACATGTTAAAAAACAAAAACTTAGTATGATTTATAAGCTGTTTTCCTCATGGGGACCAACAAATGTCCCCACAAGGACAAGGATTTTGAATATTTTAGGATATCTTTGTGGGGACATTTTGTGTTACATAATGTAGGGTTCATCATCATTATCAGGTGGATGCTGATAATGCTCTTTTAATGATGTAGTTTTGATTTGGTTTGTTCAGTTAAATGTGTGTGTATATGTGTCTGCCGGAGCAAGTTTCACCAGCCGTGTGCTTTATTGCAGTCTGCATCAGTGGAGGCATGTATTAAAAATAAAGGCTAGATGGATTGGGAATATGGGCGTCCCATTAAAAACCCTTTTAACCTGCTCTCTAGTGTTGTCCACTATACAATACCATGCTCTACTGTAACAGCTATAGCTCTCTCCACATGGAGAACCAGAGTGGTTTTATCTCGAGTGCCAGAGTGTCTTTTATGTAGTTTTTCTGAGGTAGTGAGCTGTGATGAAAATTTTTGCAAAAATTGTACAAAGTCTGAGACGTTTAAATACAGATAACACTGTAAAAAACAACAACAACAACAAAAAACAATATGAAAACGATAACTTATTAAAGTTACAGTTTATCTAATTGTTCTGTCGTGGTAGTTTGGCATGGTAATGGATATGACAATGTTGATATGTTTGGTCATGAAGGAATAGATGCCAATACACACACACACACACACACACACAACACGTGAATTACCCATAGCTGATCTATACAGGTGGAGCTGGGGAAGGTGGAGGGTTTCTGAAAGCACGTTGCAACTGCTACAGAAAATGCTTACCAGTATTTGAAGGTTGAGCAGTGAGCTCATTGGCTACTGATACAGCAGGAACCAATCAGCTGTGCCCTATACATAATGATGTAATTGCAAGTAGATTGAGTTAAGGACCTATCAACTGTGCCATCTAGAGCTTCATGGCAGAACTTTGTATTTCTCATAGAAAAAAAAATAAATGCATTAAATAGACCAAAGTGTACCGTATTCATGTTTATTTTTCTTGTGGAAAGTGCATTGTGTATGTACTGTATGTGTTTAAGTGTGTATCCTGGCTATCATGACAGACACTTCTGGACGGCCCATTAACCAAGAAAGGATGAGTCACTTTAAGAGGCTTTTAATCTGTGGGAGGGGCTGATCTCAGGCCATCATCCAATCACAGTCTGCACTTGTGCAGTTATTATATTCATTAGCGCAGATGATTATGAAGACTTGATGAGAGGAAACGCCCTGCTGCTCTCGAGCACTGAAGACACCTGGAGCAGTTACACTACTGAGAGGGATAATGGAATTACACCTGCACCAGTGCACTCTCTCTCTTTCTCTCTCTCCCTATCACTCTCTCTCTCTCGCTTTCTCTTCAGTCATTAAGAGATTGTTTCTCTATTAAAGTACAAGACCATTGCTCCTTTGTTGTAGTGTCTATTGGAGCATGTATAAACCCGATTAAAGCGGGATGGTTCTTATGAATCCTGCTTTCCCTAATGAGTTCCACAGATAATAGCTCTGTATACAACACTTAGTGAGCTGGCTACCTAGACAGTGTTTTAGAATTTATTTATATAACAGTATATAAATAATAGGAAAATAACACTGTATACTGCATTCACTATCAGAAATTTCCAGCCTGGTCTCATTGTTAATATGTAGGTATTAACACATAACATTTACAGGTACAAAACGTACAAATTTGTATGTTTGGATAGATGCTGAAATGTACAACATGGACAACATTCAAACGTAAACATCAGCTAAAGATATTTACAAATCTTATCATACCCATCTCCAAACCCAAACATAGCCATTTTATAGAGGATATAAAAAGTATATAAAACAAATGGACAGAAATGTGTAGGAAAATTAACATTTTAGTAACAATATAACTAATCCCACTAATCCCAGTCCTACCACTAAACCTACCCATAACCATTTCTTAAAATATATGTAGGTTAAAGAAAAACACAACAGACAGACAAGTGCAATCACAATAATTAATTTATTGCATTATATTTGAAAGGCAATTTAACATTCAATATGCATTAATTGCAAATTATTCGATTATATTTTCAAGGCAGCTCACTAGGTTTAGGAACAGAGCTAATGTGTCATCTGTGTGCCATTGACAGAGACGTACCTGAAAACACACACAAAAATTCCATAAGACTAAAGCTTGAATCTGTCAGGCGACATCAGGCAATTGAACCAGCCTGAACAGTTGTTGTTGTTTACTGTTTTCCCTAAGCAGATTTCTGTCATGTGTGATTATGCATCACTTTTGAAAATCTGTACGGCTGGGAGCAATAGTGACCTCTCTTGCACAGAAAGTAAGCGTTTAGACATCCAGTTCCCAGAATGTGTCACAAATATAACTCTGGCAGATGGCGAGAATGTGCTGTTAATGACATCACTTCCTGTGCAGATATATATCGAAGCATCATTAAATATCAAAATATGGCAAAAAAGTCTCTTTTGGCTCTCTCTTTCTCTGACTCTCTCTCTCTCACACACACACACACACACTTACGCTCTCCCTCTCTCTGCCCAGAAAGAGTATGTAATATTAAAGTCGGATTAGGGTAAAAAAAGCGGATTAGTATTTTAGTAGCATTTGTGTTATATTTAAAGTTCTAATATTAAAGGACTAGCAAATATAAACCCAGCTTAAGCATATTTCTCTCACACATTTCAGATCACTGCCATGTTGGGGATATTTATTCTCACTTCTGATCTGGTTTGTGTCTTGTCTCCTTCCTGAGCATCTGGAAGCGAGAGGTCTGCGTGTGGCATTGCAGGTGGAGAGATCTGCTCTACTGCCCTCTAATCTGCTAATCTGTTAAAACATGCTGTCCTCCAGCATACGCTCTCTTTGGGACAGTGTGGTGTTAGATTATTTAAGCCCCCACTGTAACAGGAGATCATCCCTTCCTGATAACTGTGAAATGGAGAGGTTCATGTAAAATGACGGCCGAGCGCAAAATCTGCCCAGCAAGCACTTTTCTCTAACCCGTTTTTTCCCTCGCTCTCAGTCTCTATTAGAGCATCGGCAGCATTGACGTTAATTACAGACCATCGAATGGAGGTAAAAAGCTTCATCCATCAAAGACAGACACACTCAAGACGTGAGACTTATTGAGAGTGTGAGACATGGTAAGGATATAAAATATAAACACTTAAATCCCACACTGAGATTTTCATTGACTGAGAGAAGAGACAGAGTACAAGATTCATAGGGTTGCAATGGAAACACATTTTTTTCTTCGCTACGATGCCATCCTCTGAAATCTCAGTACTCAGGGCCCTATTTTAACGATCTGAAACGCAAGTATCAAACGCGAAACGCAAGTAACTTTGTGGGCGGATCCCGACACAAATCTAAAATGGGTTGGTCTGAAGTAGCTACATTACTAATAAGTGTGGTTTGGGTGTAACGTGAAATAAACCAATCAGATCATCATCTCACATTCCCTTTAAGAGCAGGCGTGCTTGTTCCATGGCGGTTTGCTATTATAACGGCGGATTTGCCAGGCGCGCGCCAGGAGCGGTTCACAGCCGAGGAGACTGACGTTCTCGTCAGGGCCGTAAAACACAGAGAAGTGACACTGTATGGGGATGGGAGAAACTCACCCAAATTAAACTTCGGTTAAACAGACGTATAATAATTTTGGTAAATGTGTAAGCTAGATTTATGCCTATTTTTTCACATCTTCATGGACACCACAATGATTTCCCTCATGTGGAATATTCTTCCTTGTAATAATGTATGGTTTGCAAAAATGGCAAATGCTGCGTCTGTGTGTAGTTGAGAGAAGCAAAGTTTACTCTCCCTCAAGTTGTTCCAAACCTGTATGAATTTCTTTCTTCTGCTGAACACAAAAGAAGATATTTTGAAGAAAGTCGGTAACCAAACGACTGATGGACCCCATTGACTTCCATAGTAGGAAAAAAAAATACTATGGATGTCAATGGGGACCAGCAACTGTTTAATTAAGAATAAAGGAAATCATACAGGTTTGGAACAACTTGAGGGAGAGTAAATGATGACAGAATTTTCATTAATCTTCTTTTGTGTTTAGCAGAATAAAGGAAATCATACAGGTTTGGAACAACTTGAGGGAGAGTAAATGATGACAGAATTTTCATTTTTGGGTGAACTATCCCTTTAATCTTAAAGTTGGCTTTAAATGAAAAAAACAAATGTTTTGATCTTATTGTGAATAAATCATCCATGTAGGTTTCTTTCCTTTTTTTTTTCTTTCTTTTTTTTACCTAATCTAAATAAACAGACTTCTCTCTGTAATGTATGCAGGACTTCCCCAATGATTTATTCTACTTAAACCCCACCCCTTTCTTACAATCGACTGCAAGCTCACATTTGCATCTGCCTCCATTCAATTAACAACTGATGCATATAACTGAATCTCCGACGTTTTCGATAATACACTTCACTCAGATGTACGTCACGTCACAGTAGAAAATTCATTGTGACTTTAAATAGTAAATAACTTGCCTCAGGTACTGTATGATGATCAATAGATTTAATAATGAATTATCATTTATTTACAATTAGTTTCGTATTTTCTTTTGGAGTTAGGGTTAGTACATTAACCCATTCAGTGTTTTAAAGGGACGATTCGGAGTAATTTCAACCTAGGGTCCTTTGCACCATGACCACGAGCCAAAACGAAAAAAGAATTCCACATAAGAAATTCAATTGCTGTAGGTCTTTTGTAGAATGAAATATTTCAAAGTCAGTGCCAGTTGGAAAAAGGGAAATCATGGGGTGTACTTACATTTTCACAAAACTAAATAATAATTTCAAAACACTAACTTGACAAATTACTATTACTCACAATAATAGATTAAATACATAATTAAACATTAATAAATATTAATATATAAAAAAACAAAACATTTAATGAATCTCACGAATCTTGAAATGAAATGAATCTTTTGATTCCGTTGTCGTTTTACTATATTATATGCCATGCAACCTTACATATGTTTGTGTTTTTCTTGTCCTGTTAACAGAATACATATAGGCTTTGGCTTTCTAAAATATTCTGAAATGTCAGACAGATGCCTGTGGGGATAAACGAGAAGAGAACATGGCCAGACATGAGTATCACACATCCTGTCTGCTGTGGTCAGGCCTCTTCCAATAATCCAGAGGTCAGTGTTCCTTCCTTCTCAGCCCGACCTACATTTACACACCTCAGTCAAACTCCCAGTGCAAACAGCCAACTCTCAAACAAATTTTCTCCAATACACTTCAGACCCTCGAGAGAGACAAAAGGAGGGGTAAAGAGAAAAAAAGTGGCATTTTGACAGCTGTCCAATCCCGTTGAAGCTGAAGATGTTATCCTTTCGCTCCAATTTGAGAGGAACGGAACCTTTCCCCTTTCCTGTCATCCCGCGCTTCTGTGTTTCCTTCTTTCCTTTCGCAATCATCTCTTCCTCATTTCCGTCTTGTCATCCAGAGTCTCATCAAATGTCAGAGGACAGCATGCTGTCCCAGAGTGCTGGCTCCATCTGCATCTTCAAATGCATATTTGTGGTGTGACCGATCTCCCTCAGGTCCAGTGGAAGGGGTCAGCACTTTTATACAGAACCCTGATGAGACCACCTAGTAAGAATATGATGGAAATGTCCCAGGAGATGCCACTCTCTCTCACCATCTCTTGTATTTTACACTGCTCTAGTCAGTTGACCAAAGCCCTTAAAAAACAACCTTCACAGACTGGTATGTGCAATAGAAACATAGGCTGCTTTGCTTTTATGTGACAATTCTATAATAATGTGGTCTCCCTCCTGTCGTTCCAGACCTGAGTGACTTTCTTTCTAATGTGGAACACATAATAAGATATTTTGAAGAATGTTTGAGCTGTTTTTGTCCATATAATGAAAGTCAATGGGGTCCAAAAGTTTCAAGCTGCAAAAAGGACATAAAGGTAATTAACCTCACTGGTCTGCCCTTGGGTTTTGTTCACCTTTGTTTACATTTACTATATATACTGTCTACAAATATGAATAATGTTAACAAATTATACATCTTTTGAAAGGTCTATGGGTTTAGTGTCAATATATGGTGTCTGTTTTACGATATACTTCTGATGTATACGATAACTTTGTATGTGATTGTGTCAGAATAATTAAACTTTTATACACTTTCAAATCAAATCAAAACACTGATCAATGCACGCAAAGGCATACTACATTAAATATGCAATTTGAACCTCAAAGTCAAACCTCATTGGTTCTCGCACATCACATGACCAAACATCATGGTTCATGTTTCCATATTTGATGCAAAATAATATACTAGATGAGTCGTATCGGTTAATTTTGCAGTGTTGTTATTGTTAACTAAAACTTAAACTATAAAAAATTGAAATAAAACATACATTAATATATAATAATTAAAATATAAATATTATAAGAAAACTTATTTAAGATTAGAAATGTTGCCTTAATAACTAACTGAAATAAATTAAGTTAAAGTACTAAAATAACTAAAATGGAAATAAAATAGAAATAGAAAAGGAATAAAAAATAAGCACATAAAAAATTATTAAAACTAACTAAAAGTAAAATGAAAACTGAAAATATAAAAATAGCTATAGACATATATATAAAAAAGCTAATTCAAAATATTAATAAATACCATAACAGTGTAAAAATAATACCAAAATAACACTGCCTTTTTGAGGCACCCCTCTTTAAGGCACCCCCATGATTTTCATAATGTAGACAAAATCAGTTGAAACATACTTCATCATACATACATCTTTTGTGTTTCACAGAAGAAAAAAAGCCACACAAGTCTGGAACAACGTGAAGGTAAGTAAATGAATATTCATTTCTGGGTGAACAATCCCTTTAAGTTAGGAGAGAATATTTCTAGTCATTCTGTTTTTCCATATTCTCTAAAATAGAAGTTATGTCATGACAACTCTCGGGAGATTGGTATGTTAATAATAATTTGGTGTTGACGGAATAGATCTGCTACGCTGCTGCTACAGAGCAACTGAGACTTGCTACTGCGAATACATTCACAGATATCTAGAGTTTCATGCCAGAAAGGTATTAGCTTTTCAGTACTGTTTCTCTGCACTAGAGGCACTGACATCAAAAACATTAATCTATTAGCAGGTTCACAGGTTGGGTATGATAATATTTTGCATAGTTATATAAAAGTTCCCTTTCAACAGCTCTCTCAAAATAACACCTACAAAATGTGAGCACAGGAATCACACTTATCAGCACCATTTTCTTTATTTTAAAAGAATAATGTGTCAGCACCTTTTCTCATGCAGAATTCTGCCTGAACACATGTTTGAGTCTGCTGTAATCAGGACGCCTGATGGATAGGAAGCTGTTTTTGTTTATGGAGAGTGTGAGCTCGCTGCCATCTGCTCAGAGATTAAACACCACGCTCAGATGGAATACATGAACACCCATCAAGCTCAAAACAGCCTGTTTAAGACACTCATAAACACTCATTTTAAATCACTTACTCCAGTGCATTCTTAACACACACACACAAACACAGGGAATACTATTCTGACCAATCAGAGGTAAGAGTGCTAAATATGACCAGAGGCACTTCTTTTCTAAAGCAACAGTCTCGCTAAAATTATAGTCAGCAAATTATAAATAAAAGACCAAATAATGTTGTTTTGAATAATCAAACACTAATGGAGCCTAGAGCCAGTTGCTTAAAAGGGTGCCTAATCTAAATGAAATGGAACGTGAATGCTAATAATTAATGAAACAAGGGTGCATAAAAAATACTTTAAAGGAACACTCCACGGTTTTTTGAAATAGGGCTTATTCACCTTCTTTCCTACATTTAGATAGGTGGGCAAATGCATTTTTGTCTCGGTGCATGCATTGTTTTAGTTTGACAGGGTCGACACTAGCTTAGCTTAGCATAATGAATGGAATCCTTTGTTGCCAGCTAGCATGTCCTGAGTAAAAGTGATATAAAAAATTTGAAAAACCCACCTAATTACTTCTTGTGGCCTGCGTATTCACAACAAGTACAAATAGCGATGCAGATTAACACTAGGCGATTTCCTAGGCAGATATTGACTTGGGACTATATTAGGGGGAAGCACAGGCGAAGCACTGCTACTTGGGCGCAGAGATATCACGCCCAAGTAGCAGTGCTTCGCCTGTGCTTTCCCCTAATATAGTCCTTAATATATAAGTCAATATCTGCCTAGGAAATCGCCTAGTGTTAATCTGCATCACTATTTGTACTTGTTGTGAATACGCAGGCCACAAGAAGTAATTAGGTGGGTTTTTCAAATTTTTTATATCACTTTTACTCAGGACATGCTAGCTGGCAACAAAGGATTCTATTCATTATGCTAAGCTAAGCTAGCACCGACCCTGTCAAACTAAAACAATGCATGCACTGAGACAAAAATGCATTTGCCCACCTATCTGAATGTAGGAAAGAAAGTGAATAAGCCCTATTTCAAAAAACCGTGGAGTGTTCCTTTAAAGCAGTGAAAATTAGCTTAGCTAAGCTGAAAGAGGAAGGTTGCTAGTTACACGACACCTTGACACCATGGCAAACGTAGTTTAAGCTACTTGATATAGTTTTAGGAATATTAAATATAAACAAAAATACTTCAAATATGTAATTTGATCGAATACATGCTTATTTACAGTAAGTGGAGTGAAAAACCATTCCAAAGCAATTCAGCGTGTGAGCGGGCTTTCTAAATGATTCAGAGTGAATCGTGAATTGATTCCATTTTGTGGCCTGTTCACCTGATTCATCAAACAAAACAAGTAAATAAGTGATTCATTTGGGAAATTCTGCTGACATACACTACTGTTCAAAACTTTGGTCAGTAACGCTTAAAAAAGAGAGAAATTAATACTTAGCAAGGATGCATTCAAGTGATCAAAAGTGAGAGCTGAGACATATGTTACAAAAATGTATTTAAAATAAATGCATTTTATTTAAAAGTTCTATTTAGCAGAGAATACTGAAAAAAATGTATCATGGTTTCCACAAAAATATTAAGCCACAGCTGTTTTTAATATTGATAATAATAAGAGATGTATTTGAAAATCAAATCATTATATTAGAATGATTTCTGAAGGATCATGTGACACTGAAGACTGGAGTAATGATGCTGAAAATCCAGCTTTGCCATCACAGAAATAAATTACATTTTAAAACATACTAAAACAGAAAGTTATTTAAATTTGTAATACAATTTCACAATTGTTACTGTATTGTTGAGAGACAAGACATTTTTAAATCTACCAACCACTAGTTTGAACAATAGTGTAAAATACTGGACACAGCTTGATTGATGAAATATTCGTAAAGAAAATATAACATTTGTGAACACTATACTGATATGTAATGAACTAAATACAATAGCTTTGCTACTGAAGTGACATGATTTCAAAAATACTGACACTAAAGCCCAAAAGTGGTGAAAAAAGATGGTTGAATAAAACTGAATGAGGGTGAGGAGCTCTGAGAGGGTTTGATGGTGGCGTGACCTACATGTTTTATCCCACAGATGAAAACGGAGCAGCGTGCTTGAAAGTTTCACATTTTTAATTCTCCTTCTGTGTCTCTTCACAGGCCATATGGGTGTCTTGGATAGACTGTGAACAGTCACAGGAAGAGCTCACACACAGCAGAGAATCATGGACGGAGTTCATGCTAGAACTCAAGCAAAAAGGAGTTGTGAATCTTTTTTCTTTTCTTTTTTGTCAGACAGTCTGAAATGGCCTGCTTTTAGAGTTATTACAGAACAAAAAGAAAGACCTTCAGCCATATGACACAAACAGAAAAACTCATCCACTGGTTAAATAACCAGGGAGATCTGATACATCAGTAGCGATACAACATCTATTGAATTTAAAAGAATGTGCGTGTGTGAAAAATGTGGAAGTATTTTATGTATATAATCTAATTTGTAAAAATGATCTAAAACTGAAAAACATTGTTTCATACTGACAAACACTGAGTGCAAAAGCTATTTCTTTGTCGTTGTTATAGTGAAAGTGGAGTTCTTTTGTTGATATGTTTTATACAATTTTCTAAGCATACAGTATAATCCTTAATAACTGAAAAAGCCTCACTGACATCTCAAAGATCAGTGCAAGGAATGTGACTCAGAAATATCTGGTTTCATTGTTGATGTTCAAATCCACACAGAAAGAGACAGAGAGAATATATGGGAGCCGGCAGATTGGGGATAAAACAAGGTCGGGGTGACAGAAATCATAAAAACTGAACAAGTCGGTTGTGTCACATGACAGCACCATCGGTCAATGACAATGTGACCGTCACACTCTCAAACACACAAACAGTGTTGGGGAAGCAACTTTAAAACTCAAAGCTTATCATTTTGAGTGTTGAATACAGTAAAAGCCAACACGATCTCATGAAAGTGCGTATCTATAGCACAAATTGTATTTCTGTATTTTTTTTATTTTTTTTCGTGCATATGCTATACGCTATGGAAGCTTGTTTCCGCCACAGAATCAAACATTTTAAGAGATAATTGCGACTTTTTATCTCACAATTGCGAGTTTACATCTCGCAATTCTGACTTTATTTCTCAGAATTTCGAGATATAAAGTCAGAATTGCGTGAAATAAAGTCGCAATTGCGTGTTATAAAGTCAGAATCGCGAGATATGAAGTCAGAATTGCGTGAAATAAAGTCGCAATTGCGTCTTATAAAGTCCGAATTCTGACTTTTTTTCTCGCAATTGCGACTTTATATCACGCAATTCTGACTTTATAATACGCAATTGCGTGCGAGATATAATGTCAGAATTGCATGATATAAAATCGCAATTGCGTGTTATAAAGTCAGAATTGTGAGATAAACTATTCCGAGGTAAAAAAAAAAGAGAATTTCCCCCCTTAGAATTGGACTTTATATCTCACAATTGTGAGTTTATATCTCACAATTCTGAGAAAATATGTCAGAATTGCGAGATATAAACTCGCAATTGCGTGTGATAAAGTCAGAATTGCGTGATATAAAGTCGCAATTGCGAGAAAAAAAGTCAGGATTCTGACTTTATAACACGCAATTGTGACTTTATATCTCGCAATTCTGACTTTATAACACGCAATTCTGACTTTATATCTTGCAATTCTGACTTTATAACACGCAATTCTGACTTTATATCTTGCAATTCTGACTTTATAACACGCAATTCTGACTTTTTTCACGCAATTCTGACTTTTTTAACACGCAATTCTGACTTTATTTCACGCAATTCTGACTTTATATCTCGCAATTCTGACTTTATAACATGCAATTGCGACTTTATTTCACGCAATTCTGACTTTATATCTCGCAATTCTGAGAAATAAAGTCAGGATTGCGAGATGTAAACTCGCAATTGTGAGATAAAAAGTCGTAATTACCATTTATTTATTTTTATTTTGTGGCGGAAACAAGCTTCCATAAAACCCCCCTTGGGTAGGATTAGGGGTGCCGAGTACGTATGTATTACACGCCATAGCGCAGTACGTACGTATTACACGCCATAAAGCGCGTATCATATGCACACACACAAAAAAACAAAAACATTTTTGGCATGAGAAATAAAATTTGTGGTATAGATTCATGAGATCGGGCTGTAAAAGCTGCTATTGGAAAAGAAGTTTGCAATGCTACAAGAAACAAATAGCAGTTACACTGAAGCTATGTAAGGGGGCAAAAATATTTAAACTATCAGATTGTATCATTTTAATCAGAATAGTATTTGTTTGTGGCTAGTATCTGATTAAAAAGGCTTTCTGAATGAATGACACTCAATTAGGGTGCAAATGTTGCAATTTGACATATAAATGTACACTAACTGTAAAAACTGGTTTGTATTCCCCACCAGATTATTAAAAAACATAGTTTGTAACAAAAACAGCAGTTTAACAAAGTATTTTGTCAACACAAGATGCTAGTTTTTCAAACTTTCCTAATATAGTTATGAAAGTATTTAGTATATAAATGTATTCAAATTTTTGAACCAATTCACTAAAACAGTTTCTTTAGACCAGTGCTACATATTAAATAAATATCTAAAATGAGTCAAAACAAATAAAGATAGCACAAAAAGCAACATTTTATTATTTCGCTATTAAAAAAGACGCTAAACACACAGCGACTTGAATCAGTGAATTAATTCTTTTTAAACAGTCTAATCTCCATGGATCTTCCCAATGAACCAATTCACAAGTTTTTCAGACTTTGCTCCAAAGATTGCTCAGCTATAAAGCTTTTTCACAATTAAAAAAAAAAGATTTCCTCTACATCCTTGCACCACACCATCCCCACTAAAATCAACTGTTCATCTTCATAGTTTTGATGTCACTGGTCTCAGTGTCTTGCTTAGGGTGGGCAGGTTTAGGAGATGTCAGAGAGACTCATGTTTTACAGGGCAGAAGGGCACAGGAAACACACACACACACACACACACACACACACACACACACACACACACACACACACACACACACACACACAGAGGGCATGAGTTCTCAGGACTGCAGTCGTCCACAAGAGCTGTGTCTCTTCCTGCGTTTCATCTCATGACACACTCATCTGTCTCGGTCTCTCTTTCCACACTTCTGACTCTTTCTCTTCTTTCTGCCCTTCAATGGATCTCTGCAGCCCTTCTCTCTCATTTACTCTCTCTCTCTCTCTCCAGGGATATTAGTTTTATTGAGAGGATGAGCCTCATAAAGAATGACCTACAGTAGCAGCAAACTTTCTGGCTATATTCCCTGTGTATGTGTGTGTGAAACAAATACTTCACTCTCATTTAGCTCATTGTCCCTGAAGCCTCTGCTGCTCGAAGGGAAGAAGAGTTTAGAGTTATTAGTTTTTCCCTCCCAGTGGTTTAGTGTGTGTGTGTGTGTTCAGTCACCTTGCTCTGACCTGTTAGCAGTAGTGTGTAATTAACTGATTGTCTGAACTATTTCCTTCCTCTGACTGCCTCACACGTTCAACTTCTGGACTACTTATCCAATCTAAAAAAAGAAATACTTTGTGGGGAAGATGGTGGCCAACAAAAGCACGCGAATTTCATATTCACAAATGGGACAGTGGTGCACATTTTACTGTAAACAGAGACACATATATGTGACACTAAGTATTATATGGACCTACATCCAGTAGCGGTTTTTGGCACAGGCGAACCGGGCAATCGCCCGGGGCGGCATTTTTGGGGGGGCGCCGCCGGCACGAGCAAAATTTTGCGCCGCAAAGCGGTTTTCTATTATCTATCATTTCAATGTGTGGGGAATTGGCAAATTTGCGCACCCTGCAGCTGCAGGCGCCCCTGCTTGCTGAGAAGATGCCGTGCACAGAAGCTGTTTGTTTGAGAAGGGGAAAGGGGAGGGGGCGTGGAGGCGCGGAGGCGCGGGCGCGGATGACAGTTCACCTCTGGGTCTCTTCCAAATGGAACGGAGAAGAGGGGGGAACGGGGGATCCATATAGTTATCTAAGTAAGTGACACCTCGACTTTCTTTCAAATAACGCACATTTTATTCATAATATTATAAATACAGGCCTCTATATTTCCTGCACATTTTTGTTTTTCTGAATTGTCTGAATGGCTAATAAAAATAGGTAATACAAAACGATTACTTCGTCACCACCACCAAGGTGAATTGGTTTAGTCTTGACTTCTGGTCGTGACTCGTCGTGAGTGACAGTTGTTATGGGGGGGATCAGGGGAAATCTGTTGATTGTCGATGTTGAGTGCCAAATAAGAGATGGACAAGAAAGGTCAAAGCCATCAGGTGCCCAATTTAGAAACGAGCGAAAGATAAAGGTATGCAACTATGTTTTCTCTGTATGATTACAGTATCCATGTCATGAATGAAGGGGCAATATTAATTGGTGGGTATAACTCTTATTTGTTAGCCTTTTTGCTATGATTCTTGCTATGCTTAACAATAATTCGGTTTTAACTCAAACACGAGATCTAATTTCACCATAATATTGTGCTTTGCAACACAACTGTTGCAAGTTCAGTTATTACACTGCAAAAAATGCTTTTCTTAGTATTTTTTTCTTGTTTCCAGTCCAAATATCAAACATTTCTTAAATAAAGATGCATAACGTTATTTTACTAAAGTAGTAAAATGACATAAGATATTAAGTCTTGTTTTCTGGGGAAATAAATAAAAATTTAGTTTTTGCTTAAAACAAGCAAAACATGATCTGCCAATGGGGTAAGAAAAATTATATGGGGGGGGCACTCGAAGGGGGTCTCGCCCAGGGTGTAATTCAATGTAGAACCGCCACTGCCTACATCATACTGTACATTCCAGTAGTATGCTGTATAATTAATTATAGATATTTTTAAAGTGACAATAAAAGCAATGTATTCACAAATCATTCCCTTTGTTTTTATATTTCCTTTAGTGGTCCCTTCCACTCTCTCCAAAAAAATAGTCTGAACCTCCATTCTGCTGCGAGATGAGAGAAGTTCATATTAAGTTCAACTATTAATAGTTTCAGGCAAGTGGTCTACAATGACTGCACAAGTCAGGAAAAGACAGATAGGTCTACCACCCTCATCAAAATAATTTCTTAGAAACATTTCTTAAAAACTACCATTTTGCTTTAACGGAAAAAATACACTCTATTGAAAAAAGTGTGAATTGCACTGTGTTGCATCAGAAGTTTGTCTATAAATTCAGGTAGATATTGCAACATGGTTATCAAAAATGAACAAATAACAAAACTTACATTTGATTTACTACTTAGTTAGGGAAAAAGTTTGGGAATTGTTTTTTTTTTAAGAAATTAATACTTTTATTCAGCAAGGACTCGTTAAGTTGATCAAAAGACATTGTTACAAAATATTATTTTTATACATCTATAATTTGTATAAAATAACTTTATATTTAACAATTTTTTTCTTTTTCTTTTTTCTTTTTTCAGTTTCCACAAAAATATGAAGCAGCAGAACTGTTTTCAACATTGTTAATATCAATTAGGTAACAAATCAGAAAGATATTAGAAGGATCATGCAACACTGAAGGCTGGAGTAATGATGCTGAAAATTCAGCTTTGCCATCACAAAATCTTTTTAAAAATGTTATTTAGAAAAAAAAAAATTAAGTTGTAATAATATTTCACAATTTAACTTTTTAGTTTTTACTGCATTTTGATTAAATGAATGCTGCCTTGGTGAGCATAAGAGACTTCTTTCAAAAGCATAAAAAAATCGTACAGACCCTGTACTTTTGATCAGTAGTGTAACTTGCCACAAAACAGAAGCTTTAATAGCGTCTGCCAATTATATAAATCAGAATCAATGTCATCTTCAATAATTCTAAGAGAAACGAGTGCTTAGGACAAATAAACTCTAATCATTTCAGCAGAACTTTCTTCTGAAACATTCTGCAGTGGCCTCTACATGACCCCAAAGACGTCAGTGTCCCGCGGTCCATCAGTGCTTCTCATAAATAGAGAACATCCTCTAGACTATTTTAAGCTGATCTCAGCATCCACCTACCACTGAGCTGTCTACAAAACACACTGCTTTCTGTCTTTGGGTTGTTCAAATTTCTGGTTCAGACGAATATAAGCAGATCCTTAAAATAAAAACAGACGGAAAATATTTATGGTAATATCGCCCCAAATCTGACTTCATGCAATACACATCAGCTGTTTTTTTAATGAGATGGCTCATTAAAATGATCAACGCTGTAGGTTTAAATGAAAGTAAAACAATAACAACAGGTTTGACTGAATGAACTTTGACCTTGACTTACCGATGTGACTGCGATGAGAAGAGGCGTCAGACAGGTGACCCCAGAGAGACAGAAGGGTCAAAAACACCAGCAAGAACCACGCGCACACCCTCTGTACCGCCCGCTCTTGCATTCTGAAACACACACACACAAACCATATCAGCACAGGAGCGTTACACTGATCAGAAAGGCTATTAGACGGCATGTTTCTGGAGGGGATCTCATTCTCTTCTCTAGCGCTATCTAAATGTCATCATGCTCTCGCTGAATGTGTTCTGATACACTGCTGAGTGCACCAAAACACTGAAATATACAATAACTTACAGAGAGAGTAAGCTTTCAGGCTGGGTCTGGGTGTTCTGGCAGATAGTGGCTGATGTTGGTAGTCTTGTGAACTTTCATGTCTATATATATATACAGTATATATATATGGATGAAAAAATATGTGTGTGTGTGTGGCCTGGTAAATCCTACATTATGGTGACAAACTGTTCCCATAAAGATGGAAATATCCGAAATCCTTGTCCTTGTGGGGACATTTTATGGTCCCCGTGAGGAAAACAGCTTATAAATCATACAAAGTGATGTTTTTTGAAAATATAACAATACGTACTCGGTTACTAACGTAACCTCGGTTCTCTCTAGAAGAGGGAACGAGTATTGCGTAAGTAGCTTACGCATCGGGAAAGTCTTCTTTCTTCGAGATCTGAAGCCAAAAAATTATCCTTAATTTTGTATTCATTGTCAACTCAGTGCAGCAGCCGACAGACCTAGGCAGGCTGTATAAGCGTGCTCATTGGCTGCTCGGCTGCAACTGCTTAAGCCTATCGGTGAGCGCTATGAACGCGGCAACCAATGAGGGCGCTTCGCGCCCTCCGCGCCCTTCTAACCGTCAGAATGGGCGTGGCCAGCGTGTATATATTCAGCGCTCACAGGCTAAAATTCTGGTTTTCGCAGTCTGAAGCGCAAAAGCTCGTGGCGCGACACGGCAGGTTACGCAATACTCGTTCCCTCTTCTAGAGAGAACCGAGGTTACGTTAGTAACCGAGTACGTTCTCTTACGAGAGGTTCTCTCGTATTGCGTAAGTAGCTTACGCATCGGGAACCCTTTGTCAACGCCGTGTGCGCCGAGCATCCAGCCCATGAATCCCAGGGGAACCGGGGAAAACACTCTGCTGGAAAATGTGGCCGGTCGAGAGACGGGCCAGCGTAGTACATGCACTTCATGCAGCATATGAAATAGAGCGGCGCGGCCGGTCTATAAACATAGCAGTACAACAGTAGGGCCGGCGGAGCGAGCCCAAACAGTACATAAGCACTCATAAGGGTAGGAGAAAACGACATAGTCGGTCTCACATGAAGAGAAAAATTCCCACGCGGCAGAGAATAATGGGGGCGGCCAGCAGCGCGGGCCAGCACCGATAACAGCGCGTAACGGGAAATAGGAAACAGAACGGATCAGCCGGTCTGAGTCAAACACTTCACCCTGAGTAGTTACCAGAATAGCGCCAGCGTAGTCTGCACACGGGAGCTGGGCAGAGCATACATGTCACTTATACTGACAATATTTTTGCCTGTAGGGCAGGAACTTCCAGGTTATAAAACCTCACGAATGTAGACGGGGAGGCCCAGCCCACCGCCATACAAATGTCGTGGATAGAAATTCCGCTGGACCAGGCCCACGACGAGGCCATGCCTCTAGTGGAATGGGCTCTGATGCCCAGAGGGCACTGCAGGTGTTTGGAGGCATAAGCTGCTGCTATCGCGTCCACTATCCACCTGGACAAGCTCTGCTTCGAGGCGGCAAGACCCTTGGTGCGTCCGCCGAAGGAAACAAAGAGCTGCTCTGAACGCCTGAAAGCGGCGGAGCGCGTGATGTAAACTCTCAGCGCCCGGACAGGGCATAGGAGGTTATCGCTGTCCCCACCATCGGATGCTGGCAGAGCCGAGAGGGAAATAACTTGTGCCCTAAACGGGGTTCCAATCGCTTTGGGGATGTAACCGTGCCTCGGTCTGAGAATGACTTTCGAGTCATTCGGCCCGAACTCGAGACATGCAGGGCTAACAGATAGCGCGTGCAAATCACCCACTCGTTTGACTGAAGACAAAGCTATCAGAAAAACGGTTTTAAGCGACAGATACCTTAGATCCGCGGATTCAAGCGGTTCAAAGGGAAAAGCCTTTAGGGCCGCCAGGACCAAGGACAGATCCCACGAGGGAACCGAGGGGGGCCGCGGGGGGTTCATCCGTTTAGCTCCTCTGAGGAAGCGGATAATGAGCTCATTCCTTCCCATTGCCCGGCCGAGCGTCGTCTCAGCGAACGCTGTAATAGCGGCCACATATACTTTGAGCGTGGAAGGGGATCTGCCCTTTTCCGACAGCTCTTGCAAGAAGGAGAGCACCCGCGGAACCCCGCATGCGCGCGGATCCAGGTTTTGAGTAGCGCACCATTTAGAAAACACCGACCATTTAGACGCGTAGAGCCGTCTCGTGGAGGGGGCTCTAGACTGCGTGATCGTGTTCACGACCCCTTCTGACAGGTCAACGGGTATCCGTTGATCACCCATGCATGCAGCGACCAGCGCTCTGGATGGGGATGCCAGATCGATCCAGCGGCTTGGGAGAGGAGATCCTTTCTCACCGGGATCGGCCATGGGGGTGAGTGCGACAGCCTCACTAGCTCTGGGTACCAAGTTTGGTTTTCCCATCGCGGGGCTATAAGCAGCACTGAGTGGTGCGTTTCTCTGATCCTCGAAATGACCTGTGGCAACAGGGAGATTGGAGGAAAAGCATACAGCGGGAGGCTGGGCCATGTCTGGGACAGCGCGTCCTCGCTCTTCGAGTAAAACTTCGGGCATTGAGCATAGTCTTTCGACGCAAAGAGGTCGATTTCCGCTCTGCCGAATAGGCGCCAGAGAAACTGGACTGTCTGGGGGTGCAGAGACCATTCTCCCGGGGGAATGTTGTCCCTGGACAGTCTGTCTGGACCGACATTCAGGTGGCCCGGCACGTGCGCGGCTCTCAGTGAGCGCAGCGAGCGGTAAGCCCACACGAGGAGGCGTTCTGTCAGCCTGCACAGGTTCCTGGATCTGACACCGCCCTGTCGGTTCACATAGGATACCACGGACATGTTGTCCGAGCGGACTAGCACATGGTGATCCCGTATGAATGGGAGGAAGCGCCTGAGCGCGTTCTCGACCGCTATCATCTCCAAACAGTTTATGTGGAGGCATCTTTCCCGGTCTGACCATAGGCCAAAAGCCGGTTTGCCCTCGAGCAGAGCGCCCCAGCCTGAGGTGGAAGCGTCCGTCGAGATAACTATGCGGTGTGAGATAGCTCCCATTGTCACTCCCCGCTGGTACCAGTCGGCCGCTAACCAGGGCTTCAGAGCTGAAACGCAGCTCTGAGTCACTCTGATGCGAATACCGCCGGAAGCCCATGCTCTGTGAGGCACTCGGGCATTCAGCCAACGTTGTAGCGGGCGCATTCGTAAAAGACCCAGCCGAAGCACTGCTGCGGCTGAGGCCATGCAACCCAGTAGCCTCTGAAATGTTTTGAGAGGTACGGTGCTGCCCGGCCGGGGAGACGCGGCCAGGCGTCGAATGCAGCGCGCGCGCTGTGTCGACAGGCGGGCCGTGTACTGATATACCTGACCGTCGAAGGCGAATCTCAAGAATGGCCTGTGACGGGGTATTATCAGGATCTGAAAAGCACGCATCTTTTAGATCGAGAGATATAAACCAGTCCCTCGGGCGAATTTGCGCGAGAATTTGTCTGGTTGTGAGCATTTTGAACGGTCTTCTCATAAGAGCCTCATTCAAACGTCTCAGATCCAAAATTGGTCTGAGTGCTCCGTCCTTCTTGGGAACGAGGAAATAACGGCTGTAAAAGCCCGACTCGCTCATGGAAGGGGAAACCGGTTCCATAGCCCTTTTGCACAGAAGTGTATTTCTGCTCGAAGTAGATGTGCTACTTCCCCATTCACTCTGGTCTCGATACGCGCTTGAAAGCGCGGAGGGCGGCGAGCGAACTGCAGAGTATAGCCCTGTTTTACTGTGCTTAACACCCGTTCTGATGCGCCTGGAATAGTTTCCCACGCTTTTGCGTGTGCAGCCAGGGGCAGAATGGCCTCCGGGCTCCGATCGCCGCGCATCGCGGGCTCGAGAGCTCGAAACGGAGGGGCGGGCGCGGCGCGCGCGCTCTTGGTGCTTAGATACGGCAGATCGCACGCAGCGATAGCTGGCCGTTTTACACACAGTGTCCCGGTGGCTTTAGACGGGGAACATAAAGTGTGAGGCGCGACGCGCGATGGCGGCGTCGGGGCGAAAATGTTCGTTAGTATGTGTGAGCGCTCGAGGGCGGGCACAGGAGTTACATTCAGGGGCGGGCGCGGCGCGCGCACTCTTGGTGGTTAGATACGGCGGATCGCACGTAGCGATAGCTGGCCGTTTTACACACAGTGTCCCGGTGGCTTTGGACGGGGAACATATGTGATGCGATCTGGGAAAACCCACCACATGGTGAAATTTTACCTATTACAGGTTTTGATATCATATGGATGCTGGTATCAAGCCCTTTCCAAATCTGTTTTTATTTTTATCATAGCTTGTTGCTAGCAGAAGTTATGTTTATCTGAAGTCGGCCGATCTCTATGATTTTCTGGAACGGAATTTTGAGAAAAACAGGTTTAAATAACTGTCACCGTTGAGACGCGTCCATCTCGCGATTGTTATGAAACTGCGTGACGTTATAGTTTAAACAGGATTGGCGCGAAATGCGCACTATACACATTCACTGTACATGTATGCGGTTTATTTTAAAGGTAAACTATCTTTGTAGTCTTACGAGACGGACAGGTGTATGGGATATACGGCGATTGTTTTTTTTTTTGTTTTTTTCACCTCTGCCGGGCGCTAATGGTCGCATAGAATGCATTAGAGAAAGAGAGTATTTTCAGCTTGACACTATAAATCGCTGTTTTTCTGCACTAAACAAGGGAATTTTGCCAAGATATTTTCAGAGATAAGAGAAAAGATGTTATAGAATAATAATTTAATGGAAAAAAAAATTTGACAAAAAAACTGACATTCAAACTATTTTGGAATTTACTGAAAACGGCCCAGCGCGACATCCGACGGGTTTTCCCAGATCGCATCACATATAGTGTGAGGCGCGAAAATGTATGTGTGAGCGCTCGAGGGCGGGCACAGGACTCACATTTAAAACATGACCGGTCGTGCAAGGCCGTGTGACAGAGCGGGCAGTGAGTAGGTGTGGGCACGGAGAAGTGGACACGTGACCTACTTTTAACACTAAAGCGGCTTTTGCCTGCTTCATGAGAGTGGGCTCTGTGAGAGACACGGGATGTATAGTGCTTGTGTACAGGGGTGAGCACAGAACGTGGGCACATTCACTGTACTAGAAACACATACGGCGTCAGCCGTGCAACCAGACATTATGCTCTTTTGACATTTTCTGGGTTGCCGTGAGAACGGCGGATGCGCGCAGGCGAGCGAGTAGATACCGGCTCGTTGACTGCGGGGTAAACAGCTGCAGTAGCCGTGGCAACGGGGACTGACAGAGCGTTAAGCTTCGACGGTGGTCCAGCCGCAGGGCTGCGGGATTTAAACGTCTTTTCTTCTCTCGTGTTTAGACGCTCAAAAAATACTCGAGCACCCTGAGAAGGTGTGGTGCGAGGGGCGGGTTCGCTTTCTGTAAGTAAGAAAGACTGGCCGCGAGCTCGGAGAAGCAAGCAGCATAAAATTTTATTTTCCCCGAGAGCTGGGATCGAACGCGGGTCTCTCGCATGAAAGCGTATGATTCTGCCACTGAGCCACAGGGGAATCACATAGGCTTTCAGTTAGCGCGAGCATATAAAGAGCATTGACCTCTTGTGTCGCGTCGGCGTTCGTTTGCAGGCGAGCGTGTGTTTAAAACAGGCTCGTTTACTGCAATAGTAATATTTCCAGTCGCCTGAACTTAAGAGGGGACTGAGAAATGTGTGAGGATTGGCGGTTGTCCAGCCGTAGCGAGACTAACACACTCTCTTCTCTTTTCGCCGGTGAGTGAGGCGCGCACGCTGAACGCTGCTCGTGACCGTCCGCTTTGTCATCCCTTGAACGGCGCAATCTGCACGGCCCAACGAGGGAGAGAGCGGGCTTGTTTTCTGTATGTAAGAAAAACTGGCCGCGAGCTCGGAGAAGCGAACAGCATAAACTTTAACTGCCGCGAGAGCGGGGATCGAACCCGGGTCTCTAGCTTGACAGTCTAGGATTCCGCCACTGAGCCACAGGGGAGAATACATTAGTACGCGGTTAGCGTCATCATGTCTTGTGACAGCGTTTGCCTGCAGGCGAGCGTGTATTTATAACAGGCTCGTATACTGCAATAGTAACAATTCCAGTCGCCTGAACTTAAGAGGGGACTGAGAAATGTGTGAGGATGGAGGTTATAGTCCAGGCCACGGTGGGACGAAAACACTCTGTTCCCCTTTCACCAGTGACGCGCGAGGACGGATAGCTTTCTTGTAACGTAAAGAAAGCTCAGACCGTCCGCTCCTGCCATCCCTTGTGAGCGGCGCAGTTTGCGCGGCTCGAACAGAGGGAGAGGAAACTCGCTCCGAGACCGTCCGCTCCTGCCATCCCTCGTGAGCGGCGTATTGCACGGCTCGAACAGAGGGAGAGGAAACTCGCTCCGAGACCGTCCGCTTCTGCCATCCCTTGTGAGCGGCGTATTGCACGGCTCGAACAGAGGGAGAGGAAACTCGCTCCGAGACCGTCCGCTTCTGCCATCCCTCGTGAGCGGCTCAGTTTGCGCGGCTCGAACAGAGGGAGAGGAAACTCGCTCCGAGACCGTCCGCTTCTGCCATCCCTTGTGAGCGGCGTATTGCACGGCTCGAACAGAGGGAGAGTACGGGTATCTATCACATTCACCTCATCTCCTGACGCGGCGGCGGCGCGGGCAGAGCCGGCGGTTGAGCGGCCGGGAGGGAGAGGGCGAGAGAGAGCTCGAGGGAGAGGTTCCGGCGAGCTCCTCAGTCACAACAGTCTCCGGTGGTCGCTGCAAGCGGCGCTTCTTATTGCGCGGCCCGGCAGGGACAGGCGGAGCGACAGCTTGGTCGAAAGCTTCAAGTCGAGCCCGCAGGGTCGACATTGAAAGCTCTTCGCACTCGGAGAGTGCGGTGGCGGCGTGCCCGCGGCCCAGTCGGAGAGCGCAGAGAGGTGGCGGTCTCTGTTGCTGAGCGGGGCGCGGCACGAGCCGCAAAAACGAGGCGTTTTTACAAAAACGCCTCGTGCTCTTTTAGAGTACACACAGAAACAGTAATAATGTAAAGGATATGTCGCCGGATAGCGTAGCAGGCACGGATGGCTGAAGGCGGCGAAGACGGCCGGCTTCCTCAGGCGCTGTCCTAAGCTTGCTGGTCGCTGGTTTCAACGGCGGCGGCTCTCAAGATCCAGCGATGCGAAGAGCGTCGCTGAAGACAAGAAAATCAGAATTTTAGCCTGTGAGCGCTGAATATATACACGCTGGCCACGCCCATTCTGACGGTTAGAAGGGCGCGGAGGGCGCGAAGCGCCCTCATTGGTTGCCGCGTTCATAGCGCTCACCGATAGGCTTAAGCAGTTGCAGCCGAGCAGCCAATGAGCACGCTTATACAGCCTGCCTAGGTCTGTCGGCTGCTGCACTGCGTTGACAATGAATACAAAATTAAGGATCATTTTTTGGCTTCAGATCTCGAAGAAAGAAGACTTTCCCGATGCGTAAGCTACTTACGCAATACGAGAGAACCTCTCGTAAGAGAACTGAAAGTTTTCTGTGATGGGTAGGTTTAGGGTTAGGGTAGAAAATACAGTCTATGGAAAGTCTCTATAAAACATGAAAACACAACATGTGTGTGTGTGTGTGTGTGTGTGTGTGTGTGTGTGTGTGTGTGTGTGTGTGTGTGTGTGTGTGTGTGTGTGTGTGGGTGTGTGTTGTTGAAATGTTATGTGTAGAATTAAGTGTGCTTTTAATGATGCAGATTGGGGATTTATTTATGCTTTAATTATCAGAGTCAGATCCCCTCTAACCCCCTCACATTTCACACTCTCACTGAAAATAATTTACATTTCTGAGGAATATTTATGTTGGGTTTAGTGAAATTAAATCGCAAAACTACATAGACCATTGGTTCCAAAGGAAACTGCAAAATATAAAGCACTATTCAGCTTCCTCATTCTGATCCTGATACTCTTTTACTCCTACAGATAGATTTAAGCATTTCATTTGGAGAGAATTGAAATCTGAAAATGCAAAAGATGCAAACAAACTCTATGCATGTGTGCAGTTGTGTGCGCTTATGCTATTACTGTAAGCTTTAGTCTGAAGACATCATGTGAGAGCATGTAATAGTATCAGCCAGCCAATGAGAGCACACTTTGATCATTAAGTCTTCTGTGGAAAATGGACAGTTAACAGAATTTTATTACAAAGAGAAATTTGTGTATATTTTCTATTGATCATGGCAACAGTAATTCATCGAATGATGATCAAATGATGGAGAAAAGCATTATAACCGGGCACAAATCCAAAAACATGGCATTGATGAGAATCTGCATTTTAAAGAGCTGATTCAGGTGTTTGGACACCAGTAATGGAGCGTTGTAGTAGTTTCTGCAGGCTCCACAATCTCAAATCATGCAGAGTCCGGCCTGCAAGATGGGGAACTGTGCTGTGCAAATGGCGTTCAGCACTAATTTTGAGCATGTTTGCGCCATTACCTGATTTGCATAATTCCTTTAGTGTATTAAATGCTAACACAACACAAACAGCATGCGAAAATAAATGACATTATTAATGGGCAGAGTTCATTCTTAGCGAACTCTTCCCCATTATTCCCCCTGCAGTTTTGTAATGGAGGTCTGTGAGTTGCTCCTGATTAGTATCAATGTGTTTAATAATGAATTTGCCTCTTTGTATTTATGGTACACAATACACACATAAACTAATGAAACTCCAGACACAAATAGCTATTCAGCAGATTGAAAGAGATAGATTTTGTGTGGGGAAAAACAGAAACGTTAGACAGAGAAAATGGTGTGCGGGAGAAAGAGAGAGATAAACAACATGAAGAGGTGATTTGGAAATGTTTTTCCTGGCTCAGGAAAGTCTATGAGTCGCTGTGGGAATGTGTCAGATTATGCAGATTTAGCGTACTAATTATCTTTCAACCAGCAGAGCTCACTAGAAAACTCTTCTGTTAAAAGCTAAGGGGTGGGGAGGAGAGCCCCTGTCGGGGGGAGTTTTACAGTGTTCAGGTGGACAGACACCAACACACAAAAAGATACTGTCTGTCACTTATATTCTCACATCATACCCGGAAATCTGCAGTGTAGTTTCTGCACCATTAGTGACACCAAAACCTTTTCCAAACAGGTTTTCCAAACACTCCCTGCCCCACATTGCTGCACAAACAGATAGTCCCTGGGTTTACTTATACTGCACATTAAGTTGGAATATACTGTTAGTATTTTAACAAATTTAAGTGGAATTAAATTTATAGTCAAGTCTCATTCCATTAGACTTCTAATCAGTAACATTTTTAAAATAATATCCACTGAGCTTCATTACAAGCTTTATTATACTTATTAACATTGTCCTTTTTGGAATCTCAACGGACTAAACACAGCAGAAGGACATTGTGTGTGTGTAAGTGTGAGTGTGTGTGTGTGTGTGTGTGAACTAAACTTCCGCTGTGTGTTCATTAGTTCTTTAGGAACTTTCAGTAAACACTGCCAAACACCCACTGGCTAGTGTCATCAACATGTCTTTACATTAATAACAGTCCAGCTTAATCACTAGCAAATCTCTAGCAATCACTAGCAAGACTTTAATTGCTAGATATTTTTTGCAATTCCTTTTCAATGTCAGAAAAAAGCAAAGAGTCTGAGGGTACGTTTACACAACAACGATATGCTTAAAACAGAGAAGTTTTTCCTTTGAGTTTTCCGCGAACAGACGACACCATTGTCAAAACGATCCCCATTCACATGGATCACGAAAAGTATTAAAAACCCTGTATTCTGCTGCCAGGCCATTAGGTGGCGATGAAACACTATAGACTGAGCACGTAATACGCATGTGCATGACGTCATCGTCAAAACCCGTTTTCAAAACTTTGCGTTTTCAGGCACCCAAAACTCTGTTGACGTGTAAACGAACGGCCAAAACGCATTTTTAGTTGAAAATGGTGTCGTGTAAACAGCCCCTTAAACGAATGTGGGTAAGTTTCGACATTTCATTCAGTAAAATTAGGCAGTTTTGATTTATATGCTGTTTATGTTGATAATCACATTATTTTACATATACGTATGCTCACATAAGATATCACTTGTTTCTGCTGCTTCTTCATCTGTGTTTTGATTAGGAGATTCATTACCCTTTCAGAAGATGCCTTATAGGGCCCCCTACCGCATAACGGAAATTAACATCAATGGCGGGAATGTGTTGTCTCATAAATGACGAACATTTTCGTCAATGGCGGGGAAAGAGTTAATATTATGTTTTTTCCACCCATTTTTTATTTGTATTATTTACCATTATTTAGGCCTGCAATTGCAGCAAATGTACCATTATTTTTCAGGCCAAATGAATGCTGAAAAGAGAAAGAGGGAGAGAATGATTATGGTTGAAATTGTGCATTGGGAAACTTTTTTTTTTGATCTATTGATTTAGCAAAAACATCTCACTCACTTCTTTCCTTTGCCATCGCAAATAGACTAAACTGTATAGATGATATTTTTGAGTTAAAACCTCAGTAAGGCAAAGGGGCAATATTTCAGAAATTGCAAGGCAGTATTTGAGGGTAAAAGGTTTTGGGATAGAGTTGCACAGAGCTGTTTTCAAAGACAGAAGTAGGCCTACTGTACAATAGCCTGGATGCCAGCCAAACTTAGCCCTGCCCACAACATTTGAGGTCGGGAAGTTCGGTCTGGACTTGATCCGTTGTGGTAGCCTGGAAATCCAGACCTAAATCTGAAAGATTAATGGTCTGGCATCGACTAATGAAAATCGGCACGCAATTGGATAACACTACGACCAATCACAACAAGCCCTACGCTTAGCTACCAGCAGAGCTAACTGGTAGTTTAGACTCTTGCCGTATCTGGTCGGCAAAACAGCAAAAACGCCCTTCTTGCAAAGGAACGATTCGAGCGCCGTCTTCTGTTCCTCTTTTAGATAAAAAGCCAAGTCTAACTCGTTCATAGCCATCTTACAATGTTTACTAATGACTTCAACATCACAGCGCTGTCGTCATCTGTTTAGCTCGCCTCTGGCCCGCCTATATCAGATAACCCGATGTGATTGGTGCAGCTTGGATACAAGGGCATATTTAATGAGCATCATTACTCGACGCTGAGCAAATAGTAACTCGCTGAGCAAAATGAACTTGTATGTTGTATTTTGAGCTGGAGAGTTGCATTTCAGAGGTAAGATGGCACCCATTTAAAGGTATAATAGCAATATTTGAGGTGTGAGGGAGAAGGAGTGTTTCTGAAGTGTAACTGTAATAAGCCTACACTTGCAGGTTTTTTTTAACCCAGTTAGTGTTTCAAAGTACACCAGCCGCATCTTAAACATTGGAGAGAGAGAGAGAGAGAGAGAGAGAGAGAGAGAGAGAGAGAGAGAGAGAGAGAGAGAGAGAGAGAGAGAGAGAGAGAGAGAGAGAGAGAGAGAGAGAGAGAGAGAGAGAGAGAGAGAGAGAGAGAGAGAGGCAGGCGTGTCTGTTCCATTCATTTAATTAGTCCCACTGGAATTTTTGCAGATGGTGACATCATCACACGCAGACATTTCTGTTTCATTTTCTCCCCAAATACAGCATATGTCCACATCAAATCTCTCTCTCTTGCGCTTGCTGTTTCTTTTGCTCTGTGTCTCTTTCTCATGCAGTGTTTTAAATCATGCCCTAATGGTCTTGTCCAAGACTGAAACAATCATGCCATGTCAGAGAGCTAACATCATTCCGTGTAACATTTTAAGTTCAAACACTAGCTAAAAATCTATAAACAAAATAATGAACACACACACACATCTCCTCCATACAACTTTTGCATTGTAGACCTCATTATGACCGACAGACCAAAAGGCATCAAAGAATATTCAGCCATCACCTAAAGCCCCTTTCATCTTCCCTTCCTGCTTCTATTCAGACAGGTTTTCCAGTCCTGTAACAAATGCTGCAGGCTGGTAGCTGTGCTGCTTTGTGCACTATAAAATTAATGTGTTTGTAGTTCTACTGTTCTCCCTCTACTGTCCCTTTTTCTCTCTCTCTCTTTCTCCCTCTCTCTCCCCCTAAAGGAACAATCTGCATATCTGAACGCAAAGCTGCATAAGAATGTCTAAATATATTAATGCATCAGTAGGCTACTCATAAGAATATATATATATATATATATATATATATATATATATATATATATATATATATATATATATATATATATATATATATATATATATATATATATATATATATATCTGCCTATTCTGGAAAGAGGGTCCATCACAGGAATCATTGACCGTTTATTCTAAATAGCTATTTTTAACAATCCCAAATAATGGCATCCAGTGTGAAACTAATATAATATAGTCATTCTCGCAATTTCATCTATAGACACTGCTCCTTTGGTGGAATTTAAATCAGCGTAATTTGACATTACATCACAAACATTTGCGATACATAAAAACACATGTACTTGATCAATGAACATAATATATAGAAGATAAAACACAATACTGATCCAGATAGGGCAAGTCAACTGACCCAAACTCCCTTAGAACGGCTCCATCCATAATGTTGAAACCTGATTAGGGATTCAGGAGAGACCACATCTCAAAATAGTAGAAGAATCTACTAAAGAGAGGAGTTTTCTCCTAGCAGGACAAAGCTTTTATGAGACCCCTGTGTCTTTATCTGTTTATGGGTGTGTAATCTGTGTAACCCCTACACAAAAACACAATGTCTCAGTTGTGGGTTGATAAGATCAGTTAGTGTGTATCAGTTTACTCAAATGGCCAAAAATCATGTAAGGCACATTGGTAGATATCAGCCTTCTAATGAACCAACTTACTAGAATGAGAAAGACAGATATCGTGAGAGAGGGGGTGGAGGATGTATTTTTTACACAGGGATATTTGTGCTGGTGAAAATAATGACCATGAGTTGGCATCCGTTCTCTGTCATGTGGCAGATTCTGTCAGGTAACGGGCATCTGATGAAGATCTGAACTAGAAAGGGTGACTCGCTTTCTGTGCCAGTGGGCCTAACAGGTGGTCAGACCTGGCCAGCAAATAAATATGATGCTTTACATCAGCCATTTAATCCCACCCACACACACCTGATCTCAATCAGACACTGGCACCAGAAATGACAACCAATTAAAAATGAGAAAACTGCAGCCAGGACACCAACACCAGACAGGAGGGCAGAGCCGGAGAAAGAGAAAAGCTCCTGGATAACAGAATGGAAGACGTCCTAATGAAGTCATGCTTCAAGAAATACTCATTAGGAATCTACAATGTCAGTCATTATCCTTAAAAACAAACACGAAAATACGCTGAACACTGAAAATACGCCAAACACTGAAAATACGCTAAAATGATTCCATGAGCATCAATGCAGAAATAACAACTTTTAGCTGGTTGAGAAAGACAAAAATGTGGAGAACTCTGAATTTTCAGGCTGGTACAAGCTGGTTTAAAATGGAAAAGAACAGCCATACTATTGTAATTAGTTTCTTCAGAGGTTTTCAAATTGGGGTCCGGGAACACACGAGGGATGCAAGAGGATGGAAAAATATAGCGAAAAATAACTAAATATAATAAAATATAAATTTTACAATTTTCTGATTATTTATTACAGAACAGAAAATATCTTACACGTAATTCTCACATAAATTGGTCTTTGTACCAGTGTTGTTATTGTTAACTAAAACTATTTAAAAAATTCGGTAATTGAAAATAAATAAAATAAAATATATTAGATGAAAAACTTATTTCAGTTAGTTTCGAAGGCAATGCTTCTCATTTTCATTTAAGCACTAAAATGACTAAATCTGAACTAAAATAAAATAAAATAAAATTGAAATAAAGTTATAATGGAATATTTAAACCAAATACAAAAAATCACATAACAAAATGAATAAATTAAAACTAAAAAAATAAATAAAAATAAACAAAATGTTTTAACCAAAATTTGAAAATAAATGCAAATAAAAATATTAATAAATACTATTTATATTATACTTGTGTTCCACAGAAGAAAGGTCACACGGTTTAGTATAACAAGGCAGCAGAAAACCCACCAATACTGTACTGTAATGTGACATATGCACAGTTCTGCACACTCACCATGAGCAATGAGATTCCTGTTTAACTGTCATGACACAGCCATGAAGAGTGTAGACACACAAAATGCAATTCCCATGTTTCTTACAGCTCCTTGTGCTGTAAGAAACATGGGAATTGCATTTTGTGTGTCTACACTCTCAAAGCCCCACATCCTCAAAAGTATGTGTAAACATACACACACACATTGGTTTTTCATGTTTTTTTGTTTTGTTTTTTTTCTTAGAGATAATGCTTTTTATACTGTACAAACTGTATGTTCTATCCCCTAACCCAGTGGTTCTCAACCTTTTTTACTCCAAGGCTCCCCTATACTCTCCGAATCAATAACACAAATCAATATCCCAACCCCCCAATGTTATTATTTTTTAAACAAAATATATTCAAGATAGATTTAAACCTTCAGTGTTCTTTTTTACTTTCTCTGCTCAGTTATACGGTAACTTAAATAAGCACAAGTAAACCTGCCATACCTAACAAAGACTACAGGGAGATGCCAAGGACTGCATATAACTACAATACGGATCCTTTCAGAATTATTAAACACACCAAAAACGAAACATTCTGAATGTGTGGAAACTCAGCAATCTGAAGGCGGGTCGATGTCATCAGTGAACAGTCCCTCTGTCAGAACAAGCAATGATATCTATGTTTTGATTGTCTGATGCCCATGTGTACATAAACTGACCACCGATCCTCACAAACGTCTCCAAAACACGCTTCTTCGGTGAGCATCCGTTATAAAACACTGACAGTACATTCATTTACGCAAATATAAAATGAACTGTGTTCATGCAGAAATACGATGTTATAGCGATCAGTAAGCCGAGAGCGCACATAAACGTTTGTTTGCGCATCAATAATAACAGACTCGCGCATGCCTAATGTACGACTCCTGTAATCGTCTTTACCTTCGTTACAATCGTCATCCATCAAAACTTTATTAGCGACTTCTCTATCCAACTGGGAGATATATTTTGCATATCCTGTGTTCATGAAACAGTTGGGTGTTCTGAGCCGCTGTTCAGTCTTTATTTCACACAGCGCGACGACAAACGGCTTGGGCTGGACCAAAACAATCACAGTATAGTACGAGAAAGCTGGTGCTTTGTTAATTTGTTAATTTAACATATTAAAGATCTCGTGGCCCCCCTAGAGGATCACTGAGGCCCCATAAGGGTTTACCAGGACCACACACACACACACACAGTAGTTTGCAGTTTTCAAACTATCCCCTACTCTCTCTGTCACTGCATGTGTGTGTGTGTGTGTGTGTGTGTATGCGTGATGGAGCAGCTTCACTGATGCAGCACAGCTAAGCGCTAATATTCTCAAACCCAGTGTGAGGAGTTTTACACAAATGAAGACTTTGTGCTGGATAAAAAATATAAAACAAGATCAAAGTGAAGCACCACAGTGCATCTGCAGCCTTTATATTCATCTTTCAGGATTTACAGGGAGAGAAAAGTCCCCCCAACACTTTGAACCAAAGCAGGATTGGTTCCGGGACACGTTTGGGAATTTAAGAAATATATCTGAAATGCAAATAGCACAGCGTGAAAGTCTTTGAAAAACAATCAGCGTGTGGAGACTGAGGGGAGAGGTGGAGAGAGACCACCGATATCAGGTTTACTCAGAAAACCCCTCAGCGTGCCCCAAACAGCCTCTAATCCACTTTAAATCCACACTCTGTTCGAAATGAGTCCCATGGATTCAAATTGGATTGACCAAGTGCTACTTTGAACTCTGTCTGTGTCTTGGCCCAAGTCAAAATGCCTCCTAGAGGAATTCTCCGGCAGTAATGATCAAATGTCTTAGGAGCATCTTGCTTTCTCTCGCTTACATCTATCTTTCTCTCACTCTTTTTTTCCCTTCTGTTTCTGATTGTCATACTTTAGCATTAAAACTTTCCAATGGGAAATTCACATTAGTCGTTTACACCTGGTAAATATCCATTTTGGGCGATCCAGTTGCATGAAGATCACACGATAAGACATAAAACATATAGTGTTGGTGCAGGTACTTATTCACCCTGAGCATTTAGGGCAGAACCAAAAAGCAACAACATGGGACTCAGGGTAGTTTTAAAAGTTAATGAGAGACTGTGTGGGGCTAGGTGCACACACGCTGAATCATTTATGCAAGAGCAGCTCAGTGTCTGTTTCTGGTGAGGAAAAAATACTCTGCATGCAGTTATGAATTATTGAGAACAGAAAGGAGCATCCCAGTGGGAGACCATTCCAACTCTCTCTGCACACAGGAGAGGACAGGAGATGAGAGGAAATGAGACGAGAGGAGAGGAAATGAGACGAGGGGAGATGAGAGGAAACAAGTTGAGGTAAGAGTAGTCGAGAAGAGTGCTGATGAGATGGGAGGAAATGACACAAGAGGAGAGGAGGCGAGATTAGATGAAATGAGACTAGAGGAGACGAGACAAGATGAGACAAAATTAGACAAGAGGAGACGAGATGAGGTTAGAGGAGAGGAGTCAAGAGGAGGGCAGACAAGATGAGAGGAGACGGAGGAAATGAGACAAGATGAGAGGAAATGAGACGAGGAGATGAGAGGAAACGAGAGAGTTTAGAGGAGGGCAGATGAGATAAGAGGAAATGAGACAAGAAGAGAAGAGGCGAGGCGAGATGAAAAGAAATGAGACAAGATGACAGGAGACAAGAGGAGAGGAGGTGAGATGAGAAGAAATGAGACGAGATGAGAGTAAGTTTGACAAGAGGAGATGAAATGAGGTAAGAGGAGAGGAGATGAGTTAAGAGGAGGGCAGACTAGATAAGAGGAAATGCAGGAAATGAGAGGAGGGCAAAATGAAAAGAAATGAGACCAGATGAGAGGAGACAAGAGAAGAGGAGACGAGAAAAGAGGAAATGAGACCAGGAGAGGAGACAAAATGAAAGGAAATAAGATGAGGTGAGAGAAGAGGAGATGAGTGAAGAGGAGGACAGACGAGATGAGAGGAAATGAGACAAGAGGAGAGGAAACGAGATGAGAGGAAATGAGACTAGAGGAGACGAGACAAGATGAGACAAAATTAGACAAGAGGAGACGAGATGAGGTTAGAGGAGAGGAGTCAAGAGGAGGACAGACAAGATGAGAGGAGACGGAGGAAATGAGACAAGATGAGAGGAAATGAGACGAGGAGATGAGAGGAAACGAGAGAGTTTAGAGGAGGGCAGATGAGATAAGAGGAAATGAGACAAGAAGAGAAGAGGCGAGATGAAAAGAAATGAGACAAGATGACAGGAGACAAGAGGAGAGGAGGTGAGATGAGAGGAAATGAGACGAGATGAGAGAAAGTTTGACAAGAGGAGATGAAATGAGGTAAGAGGAGAGGAGATGAGTTAAGAGGAGGGCAGACTGTAAGAGGAAATGCAGGAAATGAGACAAGAGGAGCGGAGAGGAAATGAGACCAGGAGAGGAAAAGAGAGATATCGAGTCGAGAGGAGGGCAAAATGAAAAGAAATGAGACCAGATGAGAGGAGACAAGAGGAGAGGAGACGAGATAAGAGGAAATGAGACCAGGAGAGGAGACAAAATGAAAGGAAATAAGATGAGGTGAGAGAAGAGGAGATGAGTGAAGAGGATGGCGGACGAGATGAGAGGAAATGAGACAAGAGGAGAGGAAACGAGATGAGAGGAAATGAGACAAGAGGAGAGGAAACGAGATGAGAGGAAATGAGACAAGATGGAGGAAATGAGATTAAATGAGAGGAAACAAAAAAAAATTGATAAAATTAGACAAGAGGAGACAAGATGAGAGGAAATGAGACTAGAGGAGAGAAGAGAAAATGAGACTAGAGGAAATGAGAGGAGAGGTGGGTAGACAAGATTAGAGGAAATGAGATGAAAAGAGAGGAGAAGACAAGATTAGGGGAAATAAGAAGAGAGGAGACAAGAAGAGAGGAAATGAGAAGAGAGGAGACAAGAAGAGAGGAAATGAGAAGAGAGGAGGGCAGACACGATAAGAGGAAATGAGGAGGGTACCCGATATGAGAACATAACAGACAATGAAAAAGAGGAGATGAGACAAGATGAGAGGAAACGAGATGAAAGGATAGGTAATGAGACGAGAGAATGAGAAGAGATGAGAGGAAATGAGATAAGAGGAGACAAGATGAGAGAAATCAGACAAGATGAGATGAGAATAGAGAAGAGAGTAAACAATATGAGAAGAGAGGAGACAAGACAAGACAAGAAGAGGGAAGACAAGATGAGATGAGATGGGATGTGGAGAGGACACAATGTGAGAGAAGAAAAGAGGAAAGAAGATGCAAATAAACATTACCGAACATAACTGAAGCATACATTTTCCAAATCATGGCTGTGATTGACAAACATAATTAACTATTTTTCTATTTTTCAATATTTGACTAATGAAAAATTACGACTAAATAGCATTAATTCATCTTTTATTAAATAACTCTTCACACAGGTTAAACATGAGAGATCAAACAGTGGTGTAAAAGATGTTTTAACTATATCTGTTTTGAAGGGATTTCTCTCTCAAATCCTCATGCATTAACAACACTCCCTTTAATCAACCTCAGGAGAATTTCATGCACCATTTTCCTTGACAAGCACAAGTTTAGAAGCAAGGAGTACTTTTTCCTCCTCAATAAGCTCTGCATCAGCACTAAAACACATGGATGATGCCAAAAGCGCAATGCAAGACCATGAAGCTGAATGAGTTTTACTTTACTTAGGCCTATGTGACAGTAATAAAAAACCCAGGTCCCATTAAGTTCCCACACCATGCATTTCCTGTGAGTTTTCCATTACTTTTCCAGTCATTCATGACAAATATTACTTATTTATATACTTAATGTACATTAGTGAGTATTTTGTGTGATATTTTCAATAAGACAAATACATCCTGAGCATCTACTGTACACAAACACTCACAAAGTGAAATATTTTAATGCAGAGCATTACATTTTATAGTATTTATCTTATAAAATATATATAAAAAAAAATATATTTATAAAAATGTAAAATAGTTATAATGTAATAATATTTTATATGATATTTCAGTGGAACCCTCACACACATGCATACAGCACACATCACACTATTAGCAAATCCTGAGAATATCTAAGCATTTATGAATGGAAATTTTCATATTCTGACTCAAAACTATATCAGTCAGCAGAAAAAAAGTATAGCACCAGTGTTGGTTAAATTACTAGCTATTAATTACCTCTTCAACAGTGTAATTACTGTACTAATTACTCTCTCTAAAAGTATTGTATTACTTGTTACAACTTTCTAAATCCCATATCAACCTTGAGCAATTAAACAATACAAGGATTGATATGAAACTGCTCTTTTAATTCTTTCAAATAAAGAATAGTGCATACATTATTATTGAATTGACCAAGTATTTAAAGGGAGAAGGTTACATTTAAAAATATACATTTTAACATTAGACATTCAATTTAGATTAGATAAGTTAAATCCACACTCGTTGTGACAATACCAGGATGTGTGCATAGCAGACAGACGAAGATTCATAATCCTAAATTCAATCCAAACAGGCAATAATCCAATACAGGGTAGAGAAAACACACCAAATGTGAACGTGACCGAACAGAGAATGAATGTGAGTGTACAACTTAGTAGGAGTAGGAGCACAAACAAGACTTAAACACAGCTGAAACCAATATAAACAAATGAGAAGTGGGAAAACTGAACAAAGGAAACATGAAACTAATAATAACATCCTAAAAGTCTGTGAATAACAAAACAAACAAAACATAACTGGGACACTATTGTTTTATAAAAAAAAAAAAAAAACTATAGTCTATACAGTAGGTGCACTGTGTTTAACGGCATTTTTAGCAGCATCTAGTGGTGAGGTTGCGAATTGCAACCAACAGAAGTTACGGTGGCTGACGGGAAAAGTTGTCGTCGTCTGAGACAGCAGAGAGTAGCCAGTTAAGCAATGAGGTTTCTTTACAAAGATAAATTAAGAAATTATGTTTACAGAGTTTTATTCACTGACATTAGCTAGCTTCTTTGCATGAAGAACAACATAGTGACGAAACGCGTTTGTTCGTTTAGGGCTACTGTAGAAACATGTGACACAAAATTCTATTACAATATAAGGGGATCCGCGATGTATGAAGATAGAAATGGCTCATTCTAAGGTAATAAAAACATAACGGTTCATTATGTAAGGTCTTTATACACCACTCAAAACAGTTATGTATATGATATTGCATTTCTGTCAACAGACCCTCCTAAATATTACACAATGCACCTTTAATGCAATTATATCAGAAGTAGTCTAACTGTGATAAAAGAAAAGAAAAACTAAGAGTAATCCCTTCCTTTACCTTCTCAATGGAAAAGTAATTAAATTACAGTAATTAATTACTTAGTAATCACCAAGTAATAATGTATTACACACAACACTGACTAGTACAGAGCCTCAACAATTAGAAAATTATGATGCGTGCAAACACACACACACACACACACACACACACACACACACACACACACACACACACACACACACACACACACACACACACACACGCACACACACACATAGGAAACACTGAAGCTGAAGTGCCAAGTGAAAGGGCGCTCTGGTCCTTAAGAAGCATTTTCTGTGTGGACTCATCTAATTCAGTCATTATAATTCCACTATTTCATTGTGGTTATGTCAACATACACATACACATCACTAGAAAGCACTTAGATTTACAATACTCTTATAGTTTGCAGTGTGTGTTTGTTTGTGTACGTATAATTTCTTAAGATCTTGCAGAATGAGATTTCTAGTTCTGCATCTGGTTCAGTAGTGAGAGCTGCAGGATTGTAATTGGTCTGAAGGCAGTTTGAGGTTTTTGATTGGCTGGCTGACTTAATTGGCATGTATAATGAGCCTCATAAATTCAGTGTTTGGATTAAGGTTGTAAACAGTACTACCTTTTAAGGCAACTTAGATGCTAATATACTGTAAATTAAATCACGGTTGGAAGTCATTCGAGTATTAGTAGACAGTCTGCTTAATATCTGCCAACTCTTTATTTTGATGGTCCCCCAACAGAAGCTCTACTGACTATAATTATCTCTGCAAGTACATGTCAGCTTTCCACAAACCCTAACCTACCAGTATACTAATACTCTACTTGAGAGATAATTGACATGCATATGCAAATTAATGAGAGTTAGTTGACATGTTGTTGCAAAGTTAAAATAGTAGAATGTCTAAAGTGGACTGTCACAGCAATAACACAAAAGCAATAACACTACACAAACTATAAACGTTAACATGGAACAAAGAGATGAGGAAAACTGAGCATTTAAATAAACAAGGAGAGATCATTTACAGAACAGGGAACAGGTGAGACACTAATCAGAAACCATGACAACTCAACTAGAACACAGGCAAAACTGTGACAGAAAACCATGACTGTAGAAATAAAACTGAACAAGACAATGAAACTAAACAAAACCTGACTAAGTGACTTTTTTTTTTTTTACCAATCATATATTTTATCTTGACGAGCAGGGCTTTAAACGTATATGAGATGATAGATTCTATTACTGCTTTAGAAGTGTATGTAGTTATGTTTTTCTTTTATGTAGCGATGGTCTAAATATTATTTACATATTCAGATCACATTTGGCTCCATACATATGTGCTCTGAATATCTGGGGCAGGAATAGATGGTAATGAGTAACAACTCTAATGACATCTACAGAGGAAATGTGAATGGAAAAGGTCAGAATGAGCACATGAGATTATCCACACATACTTACACACAAATATACAACAAAAACACATCCTTCTCCTTACATCTCTCTCTTTCTCTTACTCAAATTAGCACATATACAGTAGAAGGGAATTAACAGTCTAAAACCACACTGAAAATTATATATATATATATATATATATATATATATATATATATATATATATATATATATATATATATATATATACAGTAGCCTATATGATGTAATTGCTATACTGAAATTAAATTAAAAATGGATACACATAAACTACAGGTCAAAAGTTCAGAATAATTACGATTGTTTCAATGTTTTTGAAACAGTCTTTTATTCTCACCAAGGCTGTATTTAAAATGCAATTTATTCCTGTGATGGCAAAGCTGAATTTTCAGCATCATTACTCCAGTTTCAGAGTCACATGACCTTCAGAAATCATTCTAATATGCTGATTTGCTGCTCAAGAATATATTTTTTAAATGATTCTTTTCAATGTTGAAAACTTTTTGCTGCTTAATTTTTTTTTTGCAGAAACTGTAGTTCAATATCATTCAAAATTGTATTGTTTTATAATTAAATGTTTATGTTTATTATTTAAAAGATAACATGACTTTTTGATGTCATTTGAGTGATCATGTTATCACTCAAATCATCTTATGCATATAATCTTATACACATTTTAATTACTCAAATTAAATACAAAATAACAAAATTCAAAATAGAAGCACTGTCACTAGAAGTCTCGGAATTTTAGAGCAGAATGTGTGGCATGTTAATACCATGATGGCTGCGACAGATCTGCCTCTGTGTTTAAGTAAATAATCATCTATAAATCTGTCCTCCGTAATCCATCCTTTCATCTGCTCCCACCAGTAGGCCTACATTACCAACAGCATAACACCGTGTCCTAACCAGACGCGATACGATAAGATTCCAGCGACAAATTATTTGTCTGTCCACGCTAGACGCGACGCGACTGCGAGATGCGTCGAAATCAATCAAAACCCACAGCCAATCAGAACAGCGTGTGGGCGGAGTCTCGCGGCAGCACCAGAGAGTAATCTTGACGGCAATCGCAAGAAAATGGATAAGTAGGCTACATAATCAAATTCACAAATATTACACCATTTAAACATTATTAAAAATACATAGGCTACTGAGTTACTAAAACAATATTTGTCAAATAATACACTTGTTTGTTCACAGTTTGAAGAGCATTCTTGTTTCCTTGTTCTTGTTTCCTTGAGAGCCCGCCCACACGCTGTTCTGATTGGCAGTGGGTTTTGATTCATTTTTACGCATCTCGCAGTCGCGTCGCGTCTAGTGTGGACAGACAAATTATTTGTCGCTGGAATCGTATCGCGTCTGGTTAGGACACGGTGTAACTACACGCGACGCGCGATAAAAGGTATCTTTTCCAGTAAGTTTTTGTCCTAACCGTGACAGCGACATGCGACAATTCTATTTTAGAAACGGTTTCTATTTTCAAGTGTGACAAATATTGTTTTAGGCCCCGTCCACACTACTGCGTTTTAGTTTAGAAACGGAGAATTAAAACGAATACGATCTCCGTCCACACCAGCGTTTTAGCTGCGTATTAGAATTGATCTCCGTCCACATTAAAACGACTGAAAACGCGGATCACATGACCATTCACCAACACTGGGCATGCGCGTGCCGGTGTAAACACAACTTCATTGATAAAATTATCCCACCATGCGCTGGTTCTTCCCGGGTTAACCCAAAACCGACGCTCCATGTACGGTCGATACCGCCGCTGCACATGGGAATTGTCACAGATCGCTCGAATAATAACTTGCCTCCGGCGCATGTAGGCAGTTATAGCATTGTAAAATGTAGAATTTACTTGGACAACAGTTGAGTGCTAGCAAAGATATACGCCATGACTGCTGACACCCAATCATAGAGCCGAGCGTGAGCCTCTACTACGTCATCGTTTCTAAAGTCCTCCGTTTTGACCCGTCCACACTAAAACGCCCTCCGGAGATTCAAAACGAAAAACGGGTCAGCAGCAGTTTCTAAACTTCTCCGTTTTGGGTCTCCGTTTTTGCCGTTTTAGTGTGGACACTGAGGTGCAAACGTAGCAAAAGGTCTCCGTTTTTAAACGAAAACGCAGTAGTGTGGACGGGCCCTTAGTAACTCAGTAGCCTATGTATTTTTAATAATGTTTAAATGGTGTAATATTTGTGAATTTGATTATGTAGCCTACTTATCCATTTTCTTGCGACTGCCGTCAAGATTGCTCTCTGGTGCTGTGCACTTGCCACGAGACTCCGCCCACACGCAGTTCTGATTAGCTGTGGTTTTTGATTGATTTCGACGCATCTCGCAGTCGCGTCACGTCTAGTGTGGACAGACAAATTATTTGTCGCTGGAATCTTATCGCATCACTGGTTAGGACACGGAGTAACAGCAGCCTGATCCAAATTCCCCCCTGCTTCATTTCACACGCTACGCCTCAGCATTTGCACAGGAAGTGTGCAAAGCACAGATGTGCAAAAAGCCAGAACCTCAGCAACCTCTCACCTCGCAGAGTCGAGTTATATTAAACCTTTTAAGACTGCAAGGACTAAATAAACCCGACCTTCTCCGCATGCACTGCATATCACTCCCTAGCTTTTAATTAGCATGCTGTGTCAACTAGGTGTGATTCTGCCCCTCTCACTCTTTTTGTGCCTTTCTTTCTCTCCCCTATTCTTCCTGTGTGTTCACTGTGAACCTTTAACACTAGAGTTTGCATAATTACCTGTGTTATGGCCTGGTCCGTCTGCTCTCCTGCCTGCAGAGAGCTTATGAGATCGCTCACCCCACCTTTCAGAACCCGGGCCAACGCTGCTGGCTTTTATTACTGGCTGGATGGTGCACTAATAATGTCTTTGCTATAATACTTAATGAAACAGTGTGCATGAGACTAAATCTCCTTTCATGCTAATTTTACAGGCGTGGCCGCTTTAAAAGACAAAGGACTCGCACGATAACACACTCACACACTTAACCAGGGGTCCTCGTGAGTCTCTTGAATAATTCCTGCCACACTTGTGCCATGCATGATAAATCAGACACATTATTTTAAGATACACTCTCTGCCACACACACATCCTATCATATGGGAGTGAGTTAATAAGGGAGGGAAACTAAGATCAAGGAAGATGTGGCTCTCTGGTTCCAGACTCCAGAGTCTCATTAGAACAGAGGAGAGTCACAGCAATATCAGAAACATCTCACATCCCTCTACGAAATAATTTGGGATCTTGTAATTAATGCGACTTTTGTGCAAACCCTGCAGCTGCCAGATTGAACAACAGGAATTGGCATTAGATTGTCATAGAGAGGTTTATAGTGTTTTGTCTGCATGTGTCTGAGCTGTATAATTTATTTGTGCTGATCATTAAAGGGATACTCCACTTTAAAAGGAAAATTCTGTCATCATATACTCACCCTCATGTTGTTTCAAACCTGTATGAATTTCTTTCTTCTGCTGAACAGAAAGGAAGATATTTAGAAGAATATCAGTAACCAGACTGATATTCTGGTAATCTGGTCTCATTGACTTCCATAGTATATTGTTTTCCTACTATGGAAGTCAATGAGACCAGAAACTGTCCGGTTACTGACATTCTTCTAAATATCTTCCTTTCTGTTCAGCAGAAGAAAGAAATTCATACAGGTTTGAAACAACATGAGGGTGAGTATATGATGACAGAATTGAGTATCCCTTTAAGGCTGAATTAATGGCGGAAACGTGGAAAAAGTGTTCTGCCAGTTGCTTTGTTGTGTCATCCTAGGTCTTTATATAACCCTAAACATTAGAAAAACTCTACTAATACAGGGGGATAAACCTGTTGTTGATGACAATGACACATGATGGCATATTGTTAATTTAAGTTTTGACAATTTTGTCAACTTGAAATCAATTGGTTAAAAAACAAAGCAAGAAATTTATATAATAGAGAGGACCTCTGCAGACCCTCATGTGTGTGTCAAGGTTAAAAGGACTGCATCCGAAATGAAAGTATTTAGTAGCCGAAAAACAGTGTGTGACAAAATAAGTATGTCCGAATTTACAGTACTCATAATAGTAGGCAAAAAGTACCCGGATGACCTACTTCTGGCGAGATTCTTAAGTGTGCAATTGATGGACAATTTACTATCCCATTAGGCCACGGGAGAGGATATATGAATGGAAGTGATGCTGGTGGTCACATGATAATGACAGGCATGGCAAATGTAGTATGTCCAGATTACTTTCATACTACACACTATATACTATATAGAATATACTTTTTTAGCAGTCAAGAAGTGATTATGATTCAAAAAGAGTAGGCAATTTCAAACACAGCCTAAGTCTCTTAAAATAGCAGATCATTTAACCTACTTATGACCATGGCAGTTCAGGGTATAAAACGTAATTGGATACAACTCCTTATTAATTTCACAATTATTAAAACAGAAAATAATAATAATAATAATAATAATAATAATAATAAAAGTAAGTTTACATGAATAATTCAGTGATTTATGAAAAAAAATGTTTTATGAAAAAAAAGGGAAAAAAGCCACATGACATTTTTAGAGTCAATAAATAAGTAATAGCGTCTCTTGATGGAATAATTATTATTATTATTTATTTATCCAAATGAAACCAATGTGAATACAAAGAGCACATTTGTAAGAACTTGACACATGCGTTTTGAAATAGATTTTCCTTTTGGACTGTTGTTTCTCATTGACCCATAAAATGCAATGAAATCCCAGAATTTTTACTGTGACCTACACTACTTTTGAAAAGTTGGGGAAAGAAAATAAATTAATACTTTTATTCAACAAGGATGCATTCAATTGATCAAAAGTGACTGTAAAGTCATTTAAAATTTCTATAAAAAAAAAAATATTTGAACTTTCTATTGATCAAAGGATCCAGTTTCAGTTTCCACAAAAAAAATATTAAGCAGTTTTCAACACTGATAATAGTAATAAATGTTTTTGAGCACTAAATCAGCATATTAGAATCAATTCTGAAGGATCATGTGATAATGAAGACTGGAGTAATGATGCTGAAAATTCAGATTTGCCATTACAGGAATAAATTACATTTGAAAACAGTTATTTAAATTTGTAATAATCTTTCACAATATAACTGTTTGATTTAGTAATTACTAATTAAGTTAATTCTTAAATAAATAATACTGAGATTAATATTTTAAAGAATCTTCTTAAAATAATACTGACCTCAACATTTTGAACGGTAGTATAAGTATACAAAAATATCACATTTAAAAAAATAATAATTGTGCAGTCAGTTAGTGTATGGGCTTCATAAAATATACAAATGAATGTGATGAAGGTGATATGGGGAGAAATTTAAGCCTGCGGTAAAGTGATGGCCCAGCTCATGTGAGTCTTCTCTCCGGAGGCCATGCAGATTTTCACAGCCAAACCTTTACCTGCCGGGACACTCAACACCCCGGCTAACTTTAGCAGAACATGCCACTGACTCACAAAGTGTGAGAGACTAACAGCTGTGTACCATAACAAGACTTAGAGGTCATCCAGCCATAACAGATCCGAACTCTGATGATGCCTGTCAAGATCTGTGAAGAGATGGGAAGACGCTTCAGAGAGAACAGTGTGTGTACAGAGAAATGAAGGGGTTTCTGATTCTTCAACCAACACATCTCATGTCCACCAGGGGCCCCTTATATGAAAGCCTGGCCTCAATCTCTCCATCTGTCTTTGTGGCTAATGGAGCTTACTCATATGTCATCTGCCTGTTTTACCCTGTTATGTGCAACACCTAGAACAAGAGAACACTTTTAGACACAGTTAAGCTCTGACATCACACTGTCTCATAGACCAGGCCTGTCTGAAGGAGAGAGAGAGAGAAGAGCGCGAGGGAATTGGCAGCGGTTTCGGGTCATTTCAGGTGCCAGGATCAATATTTCTAGAGGATGTGTGAAAACTGTAATCTTAAAGAAACATGAGCTCTGGAACAAGTCAGTCCATTGAACAAGAACAAATAGAGTCAAACTACGATGAAATGTAGAGGAAAGAATGTCAATCACACAAAAAAATCACATATAGTAACCACATAACTGTAACAGGGAAAAAAATGCTTCAATCAAAACCTGTTAATTGGTTGACTGTAGGTGTCTTACTAAAACTGTAAATGGTTTAACACGGCATTATATTTCATTTTACTGTAAAATACTGTAAATTTTATGATTACTTTAAGGTAAAAACAGTAAAAGGACAAGCAATGTAACATAACTTATACTGTATAGAAATAACTTTGTTTCTTCTCATTTTGTTATCAGTAATGTACATTAGTGCTTTTTGTTAAAACCACAGCTGCCTTTTTTACTGTAAATTTAACAGGATATACAGTTTACAGTGAAGTTTGGACTAATAGTTTACAGTGTTAAAAAGCAAATACGTTCCAACTGACAATTTTACTTTCAGTGAGGACAGACAAATTATTTGTCACTGCAAACGTAGGATACTGTTTATGAAACACATGATAAACTATGAAGAGTAAAAATGTTTGGAAGCTTGTTTCTGACACAGAATAAAAAAAAAACTAGGATACTGTGTTTATGAAACACATGATAAACTATGAAGAGTAAGAATGAAGACTAGAGTACTGGCTGCTTAAAATTCAGCTTTGCCATTACAGGAATAAATAAAACAAAGGCAATAATATATTAAAGGGGTGATAGAATCCAAAACCAAGTTTACCTTGGCATAGTTGAATAACAGCAGCTCGTGTGTAAAATGGCCATACACAGAATCTCAAAATCCTGTCACCTGCTTAATATGAAAATCTCAAAACTTTAAACTGCAGCTGTAAAACGGTCATATCTCAAATCAGCTCAGCTGTGACGTAACACTTGGGGGATTTCCTTATTTGGATCTGGTCTGTACCTTTGTTACGCCCCTAATTTTGCATACACACAGCCCACTTTCTGGGCCCAGGAATATCAATGGTGGTCGTGCAGTCCGACACAGTTTAGCCACAATGGCTCGAGAATGACGAGTGCTCTTGGTGGTTAAAGCCGGTGCCTGGAAATGTACACGAGGCAAACTGCGCCGTTTGTCGAAGACGTTTTAAACTGGGTACAATGGGAATCAAGGTATTTGAAAAATCATTTTCTCTTTCAAAATAACTGTATTTCTCTAGCTCTTTGGCTGCTGTCAATTTTGATTTCTTGGGGGCTGTTTACACCTGGCCACTTACACCTGCGTTTTCTGTGATCGGATAGCTATCCGATCGTGAAAAGACCAGGTGTAAATGCCCTCCGAAACGCATTCGAGACGGATTTGAATCTGATCGCTGAAACCACTTCAGGAGTCTGGGCCACATTCCAGATGAAACTAGACAAGTGTAAATGCATCTGGTTGTTGAAACCACATATGTAAATTGTACTCCTCCCCAAAATGCTAAAAAAATAAATGTGTAAGAGCGTGTTATAGGCTATAATGGCACGTTATAGCTAGATATGACGACGTTAGTGCAACACACATCGCCGCAGATGAGAAGTTGAGCATCTATTCATTAACCATCAACAACATCATCATCGAACAATGATATTTTGTGATATGTGATGATTTATATAATATGTGTACGTGTGTATTTCCATTGCAGGTTTGGTCTTAAATTTCATATAAGGTGGTATTAAAAAGGTCTTAAAAATACTTAAATTTAACTCTGTAGACACCCTGTAGCTATTGTTATCTAACAGGTACAGTTAGTGTGACCATTTGGTTTAATTTAAATATTTATTCGATAGTAGTTTAGATACACAGTGAGTGCTGCCAATCTTCATTGGGCATGTTGCGTCTTTGCTTTGGAGATTCCTCGTTGTAAACCAACCAATCAGCGTGCAGCTCATCTAAATATTCACAAGCATACCATAAAAGGGAGAAAACCGCTCGTTTCATTCTGGGGCTATTTCTCAGGGTTGCATTAGGGCGTATAAAACAGCCACCGGGGCATTTTCAGCCCAACCAATGTTACATACCCTATAAAATCATTCTATCACCCCTTTAAGATAAAAATATATTAAAAAGAAGTTATTATAAGTTATTATAAAAGTTATTTTAAATTGTGATAATATTTCACAATTTTATTGTTTTAGTAATTTACCATTTAATCTTTTATCAAATAAATGCAGAGTTGGTGAGCATAGAGATGCTTTCAAAAACATTTTAAAAAAACTTACTGATCACAAACTTGTGAACTTTTGAACTTTTTTTTCTTGCAATTCCAAATTTACATCTCACAATTATTTCTGTTTTATATATTTTTATTTTACATACTGTATATATAATATATCTTTATATCCAATTGTAAGATAAAAAGTCACCATTACTTTTATTTATTTAATTAATTAATTCTGGAAACAAGAATGATTTCCAGTAAAAAGGTATTAACTTTAGAAACTCCATCCTCACAAGTTACAGTCTGTTCTTTCTCTTCCCTTGGAGCTGTTTTACAGAAGAGATATACTTTGATGTGACCTCGTTCACTAACATATCTCATTAAACTTAACTAATTAACAGAAAGAGAGAGAAGAATGGTTGAAAGACTGTTTTGAGTTCAAAGCTCACTTGCTTTATTGGCATGTCTGCTGATAAACAGTGTTCAATGTAGAGCAATTAATAGAGATATAATAAATATGTTTAATCATATGAATTAAAGGATATGTGACTGTGATCACGGTGAAATGTTTTAAAAATTACCCACTTCTTGTTTAAATATCGGATGTAAAATATTTTTAATCATAAAAGAATAAAATAATCGATGAGAATGACAATAGTAAATTTGATTAATATAGGCCTACTCAATAAGGATACTTAGATTATGTATTGGTGTTTGTATATTTTCTTCTTATGTTAAAATAACAGCCGATACTGTAAATGTATGCATCACTACCTGCCACTTTGTGCCCTAATGGCCTTCAGGACCCGAGCAGTGCTTTTTTAATGAACCTCTACAGCTGTTCCGATTCCAGAGTCCTTCTCCAGGTTGACGGCTCTACAGCTTAAACTGTAATCACGGATTTGAGAGCATAGAAACATTTATCCACGCACAGAGGCAGAGCAGCGAAGTGGCCCGACTTGTCTTCGGCACTTTTTATTATCCTTTCAAAAACACAAGTTGTTCTGGATCATGGCCAATCCGTTCATAGCACCGGCTTATTTGCATGTATTTACATAAGTGGAAGCTTATGTCCAGAACTGCTCTAATCCTCTTTATTCAAAGAGAGAGACAGATAGAGAAAGAGAGCTTCGACCATTGCCTGCGCTCCAAGGTCACTGATGCAGATTTGTGACAGAACTCACTGTAATGCAGCACATGGTGATCACCAGATGGGCCTGACAACCACATGTATACTGACAAGCCGTACATGGATATTTGACTGCGGCAGTGATTGCAGAAAAAGAGTTTCTGTAAATGAATCTCTGAAGGTGTCTGGACCTCATTAAACTCTGGTTTGCATTATAGGCGAAAGTGAGAGAGGAGAATCAAATTGTCGACCTGTTAGAAAACCCCAGTGGAGCACATGAAAAACCACCACCTCTCCCTCCATCTTTCTCAATTTCAAATTAAATTTCAGTTTCAGTTTATTATTTTGTGTTACGCTTTCTGTTGTTGTGCTTTGCATATGAGAAAAGCACATTACAACTACACAATTATTTTATTTTTTATCATTATAATTTTAATGTTTTATTATTGTTTCATTAATAATAATAATAATAATAATTAGTAATTTAATACATTTTAGTTTTGTTTAAAAGTTTATTTGTAATTTTTTTATTGTATTATTATTATTATTATTCAAGAATTAGTATATATAATAATAGTAATAATAATAATTATTATTATTATTATTAATATTATTATTATTATTATTATGGGGTAAATGAAATGAAATTAAATAAAAAAATTACTGGCATAATATTAGTTAAAGGGTTAGTTCACCCAAAAATGAAAATTCTGTCAGTAATTACTCACCCTCACGTTCTTCCAACCCCGTAAGACCTTCGTTCATCTTCGGAACACAAATTAAGATATTTTTGATGAAATCTGAGTGCTGGATCACTCCTCCTGCAGGCTTATGGACACTATAACTTGCTGGCCCAGAAAATGTATTAAAGACATCATTAATATAGTCCAAGTGACTCCAGTGGCTCAATCTTAAGTTTATAAAGCAACGAGAATACTTTTTGTGCGCAAAAACAAACAAAAATAACGACTTTATTCCACTTTTCATCTCCTTCTCTCTGGGCCTCGAGTCTTTTCACGTAGTGTTTTTGCGTAGTGCTTCTGTGTTGCACGTCACCACGTATCACACACATGACCAGCGTCGCCCAATAGTGAGCCTACGTGGTGACATGCAACACAGACGTGCTACGCTTAAACACTACGTAAAAAGAGCATGAGCATGTGCGTCTCTCTAAACTTTCAGTGTGCTGCACTGCTCTAGTTGACTTCTGCACCTCCCCCCCCCCCCCCCCCCCCCGAAAATATCACGTTAATTTTGAAAACGTAATTCCTTTTGTGGATCCTCTTGGTCTTTCTTCATGTTTCTTTGACAAATATCAGTCTCTCAGTCTCACGCACACTGCACGTGAGTTAACCACGCCTACTTATTTACATGTTGCGGTATACACGGAATAAAACAATCTGTTACGGTTGACATTTTCTTCCGCGGTAACGATATATACCGTCATACCGCCCAGCCCTACTTATGTGGTAAATAAAGTTATGCTAGCTTATTTAGCATCTCACTTATCAGCTTGCTATCTACTAGATGAATACATTTGTATGTGATATTTGCAATTTAAACATTTAATAAATATATTTCCCCATAATATCATCAAAACTTACTTCACTTTGTTTAGTCCACAGGCTCAAAAGTGTGCCTTCAATAGTCTTGTGCTTTGGGCTTCTGTACATGTGATGGAGGAATGCAAAGTGCCAGTAGGGGGTGTGGTCTCAATAGCCATGCAGTAAGCAGTGTGCTATGTGCATGTGATTGAGGAATGGCATGGATATTCAAGTGTATTTGAATGGCATCTGTTTGTTTTAGTCAAGATTATGCTAAAATATACTTTCCTCAACTATATTTAAGTTCCCTATGAAGAGCCAACCCTCAACTTTGAAAATTCCCAGTTTATTCCTTTTTATTCCCATAAATTCCTGTTAATTCCCTTAAATTCCCATTAATTCCCATGGAAAGTTTCCATCTTTGAAAATTCCCATCATTTTGCAACCCTAGTTGGAACAACATGAGGGTGAGTAATTACTGACAGAATTTTCATTTTTGGGTGAACTAACCCTTTAAATGAGCAAATAAGAAGGATAAAGATAAAGACGATCAATAATTTTTTTTTTTTACATATTGCATATAGTGATTATTTTGCCTTCTGATCTCTCTCTCTCTCATCCTCTGTGAGAAGACAGGCATTACAGCAGCTAGAGAATCTGGTCTTTGTTGTAAACCCTTGGCGCAATAAACTACATAATATTAGTATTCTCTGAATGCAGCTCCTCCGTAGAGCAGTGACAGCAGGTCAGATCCAGAGGGGCTGAGGGCAGAGGCTCCAATAACACAATCTGCTTAGGGCTCTACCATGTACTGTTATGGCAGGACTCATTGGAAACCACATCAAAAAGGGGTTAAAAAATAAAATAAAAGTCTAAGCTGTTGGACAAAATGCTATTCTAAGTCTTCACTGTACCGTACTGCAGCATCACACAAGGAAGGGGCAGTTGTGGCCTAATGGTTAGAGTCAGACTGGTAACCCAAAGGTTGAGGGTTCGATTCTCAATACCGGGAGGAAATGACTGAGGTGGCCTTGAGCAAGACACCTAACCCCCAATCGCTCCCCGGGTGCCACAGTGAATGCCCACTGTTTGTGTTCACTACTCATAATGTGTGTGCACTAACTTGGATGGGTTAAATGCAATCTGAATATGGGTTACCATACTTAGCCTTCACATCACTTTCACTTTCACAAGGTAGAGTAGAAAATCAGGGTAATCATGATATAGCTAAACAACTAATTGCAATTATATTTTTACCTATTTGACAATATTCATCACCATATGTTTTTGCTTTTGTGCTAAAATAGCTTTAAAAAGAAGGCTACACAAAACAAAATAGTTAATAGTTAATAATAAAGGTATGCTTAAAGTCCAACTGAAATCAAAATTGACCCTATTTACTTTGTTAGCGCATATTACTAGTCTTGTGGTGAAAAATTAATCCGTGCAAGTTAATACACAGAAAAAAATTGTTTGCCGTCGTAATCTTTAATCAAAGTCTGAAAAGTAACTTCCGGTCTGGAATGGCTGATGACGTAGGTTTGACGGCTTGGTTTGGGAAACGTTTAACCACTCCCCTCAAACCGTTAGTCTGTTATGAGCGAGAGATAGAGAGGAGGAGCGCTAGAGTAAAACCCTGCCCTCTGTTCAATATTCCGTTTCATTGGGAAATACGTCACAACACTGGAGAAAAGTCGTTTGCAACTTCCGGTTCACGCGGACTTTAAACTTAAATATTTTATCTGCATATATTTGTCCTAAAACATTTTAATAAATTAAATATGCAATGCAAAGAGTTCCAAGGACAAATGAGTGCAAATGAAACATTGATTGAATCAGAGTTAAGATCACAAGTCCACGTCAGTTTTACTACAGAAGTTTAAATCAAAGACAGTCTTAATGTTTTCATACTCATAAGGCAGGATAACAAACTTTTTTTTCACCAAAGGCTGTGATTATCAAGTAATCATCAATCAAGCTTACTTAATTTTATATTACCAACAAAAATAATTGTAAATATTCAGTATCACTGAGCCCTAAACACTGTTACTGTACATACAGTAGGTGAATTTACATAGCAACATTAGTGCAGTTAAAAAAGTCTGTAGAGCACTATAATGCTGTCACCTGCACAATTAACACGTTTGGTCTAAAATGTGTTTGCTTATGCCTTGTTGGTCCCACCAGCAGCGGCAAAACATTAGCGCCTGTTGTGCTATTATTTCGTCTTCAGCACTCGTTTATTGATTGCTGCGATCCACAGTTAAACAGCAGGAAGTCAAGTGGAATAGTGTTTAATTTACATAGTGTTTCTCCTCCATCTTCCTCTCTGTACATCTGTCCACACTTTCTGCAGAGAGAGCATCCAGACATTCATGTTCAACATATTACTTCGGTCCTTCTCTCTCCCTCACACACAAATACACATGATGTTTGCAAACATTGTTGATGTGCCAGGATGAAGGGACTCACATAACATTAAAATCAGTCTTTTACTGTGACTATATGCAGTGTACTGTAGTTTATAGGAAACATGAAACTATATCAATTATATCACCAACAGTATCAGTGAGGCTACAAATGTGAAGAATACTACATGAATTAGTGAAATGGGAGGGAGAGAGTGCACACTAAGCATTTTACTCGGCCCACACACACACACACACACACACACACACACACACACACACACACGTTCACCGCTAAACAACAGCAATTCCGAAATGAATCAGACAAACCATCTTTAAACTTGAAGAAAGATGAAGCAGGCAGCTGCAAAGCTTCTATTCAAACTGCTGCCAATATCCTCACATTTTTGCATTTCCTATGTTTGTGCAGGAGAATCAAGAGCTTTACGCAGTAAGCATACGAGAGAAAAGGCTGAAATAAACACAGTCATGCAGAGACACTTGGGGAAGGATTCCACACCAGCCTCTGGTTTTCATTTTTGAGCTGCTTATCCATTTCTGAGTTTCTGATCCTGTGATTTGAAAGCTTCTCTGCAGCCTCTCAGCTTCTCCACTGTTGGGATGTTTGGCCGATGCTTCAATATAATCTAATCTCAAACATCGTGCAGAAACACACAAACAACAGCAGTTGCCAGAACAGCAATTCAAGACAATCTCACAAGAGTCTGGTTTGAAGACACAGAACCTCTCGTAACATTCAAAAACAATCACACCTCAGTGTAAACAATGCACAAAATGGGATCCAGAGAAGAAAGCACAATGTTTTCTTTATTGTTTGCATCCTTTCTTTCTAAGATTTTTTTTCTAAGAAACTAATTAAAACAACACACTGGAGAACAGGAGAAAAAGATTGAAATTTGTCAATTTTACCAAAAAAAAAAGAAAAAACGATTGATATCATACACAAAGTGAACAAAAATGAAAGCTTTAGCTTAAGTTCTGCCGGGAAGACTCAATTGTTACGTCACTTATTACCTTCTCATCTATCCAATCATGTTCTACTACTTGTAGTATAAAAGATCGGTACTTACACATGTCTGAGTTCGCAGATGCTGACGCCTAAATTCACCTCCATCCTCCCCACCACCACCAGGATGGTCCATTCCCCTCCATCCTCCCCACCACCACCAGGATGGTCCCTTCCCCTCCATCCTCCCCACCACAACCAGGATAGTCCCTTCACAATCCCCTCGGATTGCGAGCCTACGCCAAAGAACTTTATTTCATAATACTTGCTCGCTGGGCTGTTAATAAATGCATACTTATTTTGCCTCCCGAGTCTTTCTGGTAGAACTTTACTTTGACTCTTTTTTAATGAATCAGTTGATCCAATGCACAGAACCTCTCTGGGATGCGTTTCCCAAAGCCAACTATGGTCACAAGTTGCGTCGTTACAGTTCAATGGAAATTGCGATCATAGTTGGCCAACGATGCTTTTGGGAAACGCACCCCAGAATGATTAATTCGGACAAAGTGAATCGGCTGAATCCGGTTCTTGAATTCAACTTGGATGATTCGGCAGTTAACATTCTTATTTTATGATGGTGTCCTTTCTGAAGCTTGTAAGCCTCTGTCCATTAATATAATTAGACACCTTGTGTGGTGTTCCATACAAGAAAGAAAGTAATATAGATTTGGACCGATGTGAGAAAAAGTATAATAATAATAAAAACAGATATTTTATTTTTGATTAAACTATCCCTTTAAGTTTAAAAATGTTACTCTGTTTTATATGCATTCTTAGATTTTGCAGTATTATTTTCTATTTTGCCGTATTGTTGTTTACAATACGCTGAACTGAATGAACTAAACTGAAGAACTGATCTGAACAGAATTGAAACGAATTAACTGAATTGAACTAAATGGAACTGAAATGAGTCTAAGTAACTGAACTGACCTGGGGCCAGTTGAAGAAACTTAGCCATGTTAAAGGTCCCATATTGTCAAAAATGAAATTTCCTGGATTTTTAGCGCAATTTTCCACCAGACAAAATTGCGATTGTTAACTCATGATTTCTGTTCTGTCTGTGCGCACCAATCTTGCACTTCTATCTACTCCTCAACCGGACCACCTAGAGACTTCGGGTTTTCGGCATTATGTTAAGGAAGGTCTAATCTCGGGAACGCACAAAAAAAATCCAGGAAAAGATTTACTATCTCTTAGTGTTGTGATCCCATGACGTCAGAAAACTGCGCTAAAACACTCACTGAGTTTTTATTACTTGTTTCATGATAACAGAGGTCTAGGGGCTACGTAACTACCATACAAGTTTCAAAACAGTCAACCCACAGACAAATGCACACAGCCTGCATAAAGTAGCTGTGCCTTTTCACGAGCCGTTGTGACTTCCATAAAAATGTGATGTCAGAACTACTCAGTCACCGCCTTCAGTCACCACCCCAAGCACTGCCCACCATCCCTCCATCCTTTTGGGGGGACCCAACGCAACAGAGGCACGGGACTAGATTTGATGGCCGACTGCGGGCGTAAGGTACTCGAGTGTGTGCGGGTTGCGGGAGAATAAAACGATTTGCGGGACTCCCGCAAAATAGAAATATCTAAAAATAAAACATCTAAAAACAAAGAAATTGTTATTCATATATTGCACAAAAGCAACAAGAATAACTTAAATTAACAGTGGTTTGTGAATGTTTATGCTTTAATAACAAATAATTGATCACCATTATTCCAGGTGTTTTATTTACCTTACTTGTGAGCATCACCAAGCCACAGCAGGCTACAGCATACGTGACCCTACTTACCTGTGGTTGGCCTGGCCGTGCGTCACTCAGAAAACAACAGGCCAATCAGAAGAGAGGCTCATGAATATTAAGTAGACAGGGCAAAATCGACCTGTTCTTGGCAGAGCTCCTGAGAAAAGAGCTGTAAAAATATATTGAGATGAGTTTTGGTACTTATACTGCAAATATATACTCTTAAGGACATCAAAACCTAAAATAAAACTTCAGAAAGGTGTACAATATGGGACATTTAAGACTGTGTTTGACCAACTAGCAGCTAACCTGTAAAAAGTGAACAGTTGGATCAACTTAAAAAAATTACTTCAATTGGTAACACCTAAAGAAACGTGATAATTTAAGTTGAGAAAACTTAAATTATTTAGGTGTTACCAATTGAAGTAATTTTTTTAAGTTGATCCAACTGTTCACTTTTTACAGTGAAGGGGTAGACTAATCAGTTTTACTTTTCCAATTCAAATTAGACCGATCTACCTTTTTATGTAACTGACTTTAAAAAGTTAAGACAAGTCTTGAAGAAAAAACTAACCTTTAAGACTAGTCTAACCAGTTCATGCAACTAGCCACTAAACTGAATCTAACTGAACTGAACTGAGCAGAATTGAACTAAATGAACAGAATTTAATTAAACGGAAGTACACTTATTCTAAGAAGAATTGAATAGAGTCGAAAAGCAAAGGCCAGTTAATCTCCACAAACTGCCAACTGTTTTCCTCAAAAGTCTGGCAGCAAGACTTGAAAAGCAGCACATGAGAGAGAAAGACGATGCTATTAGACAGTTGTGTTCCTTTGTGTGTTTAGTTTGTGACACATCTTTACCCCATTAGTTGTAAAGAGCTTTAATTAAACAGTGACTATCTTTTTAGTGCTCCATGCTGCGAGGTATAGGCCAATATCGCCTCAGAACATCAAGAACATTGTCATTGCACAAACATCTCTAAAACACAAAACTTCAGCTGGAAATGAAGCCACAAGACCTGCCTGTAACATCCACATGGGAAAAAAGATCTGATTGTTTTTCAAGGACATTGCTCAACGTACATCTGACAGATCTCACACAGCCGAGGGCACAAACCTATCTCCATTTCATCAGCCGGCATGCTTTTACTGATCATATGTTTAACCCACATGTCAGCCTCAATCTTACAGAGCAAAACCAAACCGCTCTCAAAACTGCGTTTTCGAAATTCTCATATTCACAAAAACGCAATGGTTTCCTTGCCAGCTAAACGTGGTGAATTATGGAACAAATCACACAGCAGCGCCCCTTATTTCCACCCTTAATAGTCTTATTAGATGCTTCAGCAACCTTCTCACATTAAATCAAACAGAGAGTTCATCATTTTCAGAACTCTGAACCCAAAGGGAAACATTCTGACAAAGGAACCATAAACTCAATTCCCTTCAAGGCGTCTTAAAGGAAAGAATAACACAAACCAGGAGCTTTCTGATCTCCAACCATTAGATTTATTCCTAGAATTATTGGAATGCGAAGCCATTTACACCATTTGTGTGTGTGAGTGTGTGTGTGTGTGTGTGTGTGTGTGTGTGCGTGCGTGCGTGCGTGCGTGCGTGTGTGTGTGTGTTTGTGTGTGTGTGTGTGTGTGTGTGTGTGTGTGTGGAAGATGTCCTTTAAGAGGGTAACAGGAGAGGATGGCGGAAGACTTGTCCTGAAGCCAGTTGATGGTACTTTAGCATTCAGCAGATGTTCTTCATGGTGTGTGGTGACAGGATTATAGATGTGCTGCTTTTGCTAACAAACACATCAAACCAACAACAAACACGACACTGTTATTGACCAACTCTCACACTAACCCAACCATCACCATCCAAAACTGATAACTCCCACTCAAAAGCATTACAACTGAAACAATACAGTATCATGAGATATAACAAAACAAACCATTAAAAGATTAATAAGATTGCTTTTTAAAGTGCCCCTACAACTAGGGTGGGTCAAAATAGACGTTGTTCGCGGACAGCAAATGAATATCATAGGCAGACCTTTTACACTCACAAACCTTTTATTACACACTGCATGAAAGGTAATATTTGAAAAAATAATAATAGGGGCACTTTAAGATTGCTTTAAAATTCCTGAATTTGAAAGAAGATGCAAATAGGATGCAGACTTTGTAATTCTAAGAAAGCAGAATGACTATGGAATGAAATTTAAAGACATTCATATAATTTCTGTTTTAAATAATACATTAGCCTACCAATGAGCTTTTCATCAAACACGCATCATGGGGTACATTAACGATGATTGAAGACTGCTACACTTCCCAGAATGGTCTTATTTGCCTCAGAGTCTTCAAAAATGAATCAGTCTTGCAAAATGTCAAGTAAATAAAATAAAATGTACAAAAATAACAATACAGTAAACAAAATACAATTTCTCCTCCTGTTTTTCCAATTTAATTTCCTGTAAAATGTGGTGAATTTGAATCAGATGACAACTCATGAACACTCTCAGAAAATAAAGTACATAATTATACCTTTAGGGGTACAATGGCTTGTCAATGGGGCTGTACCCTCAAGGGTACAATATTGTACCTTAACCTTTAAAAGAAACGGTATATATATGTACCTTTTATTGCTTTTTGACCCTCAAAAAGGTACATATATGTACCTTGAGGTCCAATAATAAGCCTTATGGGGTACGTTAGTGTAGATTGTACCTAGGGGGACAGAAATGGACTCCTACTGTACCCCTATTTCTGACAGTAAACTGAAAGCGAGTCAATTCTGAATTTTAGCTAACAATTCATTTTCAAATTACACAAACTAAAACCAAACTTCCTGCACATCGAACACATGTACACATACAGTACAAATCATCAGAATTAAAAGTAAATAAAACCTGAAGAATGAACAGTAAAGTTTTCTATTAACACCTTAAAAAGGTATTACAGTATACCTGAGCATGACACATAGAGCTTCACTAGTGAACCAATTTTAAACTGTGTGGAAACTGAGACTTTTCCTGCTTTATTGTATTATATAATCACATATGGCAATAGAATAGAGCAAGAACGTCTCATGGGAAGCGATGACATTTTTTTGGGAAGGTGGCATAATATCTGTAATCTATGCCTGGGCTCCATCTTTTAAAATATTATCAGTTCATTATGTGCTAGTATATCACATCAGCACCCTAATGAGAAGATTGTAAAGAATATTGTAAACTTCACCTGTGACACAGAATCTCTCATTTCGTTTAAATAAGACAGTGAATAATGAGACATTTGCCCTCCTGAAACACAAAGTGTCATTTCATGCAATAACCTCTGGCTGATATGATGATGCAACGTTCAGAAATGTATCTGGCTTACCCTCAGTTTCACCGGCTATAACAAGTACTCAAATCACTAACCAAAACCCCAAAGTACAGTGGACCTCAATAGGGTTGCGAACCTTTTGATTTTCAGAGCCAGTTCCAATTATGTTCAGTTCCATTAACGGCTCTCTCCTGTGCGTTTCTCCACAGGTGAGACCGGAACACCACACTTAAAATACTTTGAAAGAGTTTCCTGCACTATTTACACAGTATGACACAGACAGTGCGACGGGGCGGAGTTGTGACACTAAAAAAAGCATTGCCACCCCATTTTCATAAATATGGATGTAAATGCAGGTTCTATTTAGTGAATCCAAAACATACAATGCAACCAGCACAGTCCAATTCCTGAACAAATAACTTTTATGAGCCAGTTCTTTTTAGTGAAACATCCCTAGGCTTATTTATGAACTATAAACACAAAAATTATTCTTCTTTTGTTAAATGGCCGAAGCCTAGTTCCAGTTCATGTATCAAATCAGAGGTACAGGTTGAACAAAAAACTGCATGGGAAAAGAGTCCTGCCTTAAAATCATTACATTAGTAATGCACAGTTTTCCTTCTGCTAAATATTAATAGAGTTTCAGCGATATAATGGAGTATGTCTGTGTGAGGCTGTTCTATCGATGTGCTCATGTGCTCTCGTATCCTGTTCTAGACAGACACATGGAGGGCACACAGGGGCATAATCCACCCAGAGAAAAGGGTTCTCACCACCACCTGCCCAATCTGGCAACTCAAACAACAGCGAACACAGCTGGGCAGTGGTCTGGTCCAGCCTCTTCATTTGCTTGTTTGAGCTGCTCCTCTTCCCACAGTTACATTTTTACCCTCCTCATTTCTGAGCAAATGTGCTGTCCTGCTTTCACCAAACATGTATTACTTTTAACAGCATTAGAAGTAATCTACAAACACTTATTTTGCTGTAGGGCTCAGCTCTAGACAAGAAGGTTATTTAGGGATATATGTTGAATGTAATGCATCATGAAAATTGCGCAGATGTGACCAGAGATATATAACTCTGATTCACTCATTAATATTAAACACTCTGTAAGGAACAAGAAAGCACATAAACATTCTACGGCCATCTAAACCTGCATCCTTAATGCTTAATCAAACTGACTAAATCATCTAATGCTTGTTTAGCTTATTTAACATGCTCTCGTGGTCCAATGTGAATATCATTTATATCAGCTAAACTCTTTTGTCACTTCAATATTAGTTGTGTATGGAACCTACATGTACATGTAGGTAAATGCTTCTACTTCGCAATCCCAGTGTTAACCTATTAACTGTAATAATAACCTAATAACTGTTAATGCTGAAAAAAAAAACACTTGCAAAGTATATAGGCCAAAATTATATAGTTTCAAGCATTTATTGCTTTTTCACAAACAAAAGCAACTTTTTGTTTCCAAAAGTTTTAAGGTTTTGTAACAATGTGTGTGATATACAATAGAAAAGCATTTATCCCTAGACATCATTATAAGACACTGGGAAGAAAAATATTATACTTTATTATATGTATGTTTGTCTTATAACTTGTAAACCTAGCTAAATACAACTTAAGCTCAAGATCTGTGGCAAACTGTTATCAAGGAAAATTATTATGATTCATCCTTCAAAGAGATAAAATTCATATAGTAATGCACTTACAATGGAAACCAATGGGGCATATTGACCAAAAGGTTTTAAAGCTAAAGACTTATTTTTGTTACTGTAAAACACTTATTTTAATCACATTTACCAATCTAAATATCTGATATATAAAATTGTCCTTGTGGAATGGGATAACATTTTAAAGTGGAGTTAGCAGCTTTAGGACAAATTCAAATAATCCAATTTTTCTCAGTCGCTTTGGTGCATTTCTCAGATCAGAAATGAAATTCTCGACACTACTTGTTCAACCAAAGCGACTGAGAAAAATTGGATTATTTGAATTTGTCCTAAAGCTAAAGACTTATTTTTGTTACTGTAAAACACTTATTTTAATCACATTTACCAATCTAAATATCTGATATATAAAATTGTCCTTGTGGAATGGGATAACATTTTAAAGTGGAGTTAGCAGCTTTAGGACAAATTCAAATAATCCAATTTTTCTCAGTCGCTTTGGTGCATTTCTCAGATCAGAAATGAAATTCTCGACACTACTTGTTCAACCTCCACATCATCTAGTCACATCATAAAAGCAGTTTCTCATTCTTTTGAACAAGTTGTGGTTGCTTTGGTGCATTCATGCAATTGATTATGTACAATTGTCTGCGGTTTCCTACATTATCAGTTGCTCAAAATGCATTACATAGTTCTCTGTGCAATAGTCCTACCCCTCAAAACACCTAGTTATTAGTTCATCGTATAAGTCATTACAGTTTTTTTCAGTCGCTAACAAGCGTTTGTCCAGCCAGTGTTCACATTTTCAAAACTCTAAACACAATTAGCACAGCATCGGTCTTTTGTGGCCATACCATTCACACATTTCTTGTCGTTTTCACACAATATGCAGTCAGTGAACACATTTTCACACAATATGCAGTCAGTGAACACATTTCCACAATGCTTACATTTTCTTAACAGACAAGCTATACCTCCCAACAAAATGATGGATTGTTTTTGTAGTATTTACAAATGTTAACACACAACATCCCACAATAGCAAAAACAATATTCCAAACCTTAGATACAGTATGGACTGCATTTATTTATTTACCATTTACATGAAACTTTTACCATTTTTGTAAATTTAATGATTTTAGCAAAATGTGATTTTGATTGCTAGCAAAATGTGTTGCTTTTGAACAATGTCATGAAGAAACAAGCTTTTCTTCCTGGAGTAATGATGCTGAAAATTCAGCTTTTCATCACAGGAATAAATTACATTTTACACGATTTATTACATGACATACATATTTTTAAACAGAAATCAGTTATTTCAAATTGTACTACAGTAATATTTCACAATATTAAAGTTTATAAAAACCTCTGCTTCTGCAATGATATCAGTTCAAAAACAATATATCAGTGAGAGAGTCAAGGAGCTACAACGACAATATGTCCAGGTATAGTGTACTGTATATTCAATTCAATGTCCAGTTCTATAAGCTTTGCACTTTGCAAGTAGGTAACCTACACAGCAATAGGTTACAGTACAGTATGGTATACAGCAGAGGTGGGACAAAGTCATTGTTATGCAAGTCACAAGTAAGTCTCAAGTCTTTGCCCTCGAGTCCCAAGTCAAGTCGAGTCAAAGATGAGGCAAGTCCCGAGTCGAGTCAAAAGTCAAAGCCAACAAGTCTCAAGTCGAGTCCAAAGTCCTACCATTTTAGTTTCGAGTCATTTCAAGTCGTCTTACCACAGAAATAAAATGCATACAAATCATGTATGTCTGTAAGATTTGTATTTATTTAAACCTCTTTTTATACAATGACATTAATCAAATACAGTAAAAAAACAGAAAATTTAATTTTCACTAAAAAATTCACATGAATTTATTTCTTCTGCTGAACAGGAAGGAAGGGGGGGCGGGAGATGGGTGCAACTAGGGGTGTGCCGGTTTCAGATTTGGTGATGACGGTTATGACGTGAGTCAAATGTGACGGTTCGTTCGTAACATAACTGTCGGGGGGGGGGGGGCTTTGAATAAAAGTAATATTTGTGTAGTGTTCAATGTTGTTATCAATAGAGATACGCGAATGGTGTATTATTTCATCCGCAACCGCATCACAAAACTCATCATCCGCACCAACTTTTTTTGACCAGATTTCAAAGCCGCAAGAATGCCCTTGTCTGTTCTAGAAAGGATGCAGCAAATATATTTAATGCTAATGTATGAGGCCTACGCTGAGTTTCATTCATTTACGATGAGATGCGCTCTAGTTCAGCTTCACAATGCAATGCAAGTGAACGCGCCGCATCGGAGCCTCAATGTCACGGTTATTTATTGTCTCCTATTGATACTTTGCACGTGACGTCACAAGTACTGGCTGGCGGGCAAGAACGTCGTTCTCCAGCAATGAAACCCAGTAAATTAATCAAGGGTCGCCAGTTTTGCTATACAAAAGTTGGTGTTTTGAGGTGTAAACGACATGCCAGATAGTTGTTGTGCAATTGGATGCACTAACCGCAGATGAGATAAGCAACCTTCACAGTATACACACGTCTGTGCATATTACCATCAAAGGTAATTTCAACATTTGATTGAATACAATGGGTGTATGATCATGTAATTAATCGTGTCTTTAAGTTACTGTAGTTTTGTCAATCAACACCACCAGTATTCACCAGCTGGTTCGGCGAGTCAGGTGTTTGTGTTATGAGTCTAAGCTAGGCTAACTGTACGTTCACACCGCCGCCAGCGAGAGCGGCAAAATTAATTGAAAATGAATGATTTCCAGGCACTTTGACGCTCTCGCCGGTGGCGGTGTGAACGCACAGTAACAGCTGTCGTCTTTTGCTAACAATAACAGAAGTGTGTGATAGATATCGCAAACCTCAAAACAACCTATGATTTTCAATGAGAACCAGAGATGACCCAACAGTAGAGCTAGATTATTTACGGAGGAATTATTACTGCTCGATTATCTTAAAAAAACTTGTCTGCTTTACACAATTTAGTTACCTTGGAGTTAATCCTAGTCCGTAGTTATGCAGCTAGCTCGCTAACAGACTTGATATCTACTAGAAAGACAGGACTCAACGTTGAAAATACCCATTTGTTGGCCGCCAGGTATCCGTGGTAGTCACGTGACTGCAAAGTATCAATTAGGCCTGTCACGATAACAAATTTTGCTGGACGATAAATTGTCCAAGAAATTATCGCGATAAACGATAATATTGTCGTTCTGAGACAATTTTCATTTAATATAATTATAATGGCATAATAATGCAGGTACACCTTTTCAACGATCTATAAACTTTTATTTCTAAAGAATATTAAACATTGAAAACGGAAAACATTTTAAATATCCAAAAAAATGAACAAAACAATCAAAAACAATGAAAGCAATGGACTCTTAGTGTCTGTTAACAAAATAAATGTCTGTTAATATATAAAATGAAACAAAATTGCACTTCAAAAAATATTAAACATTAGGCTTTAGACATTATTAAATGGTGATACATTCCATAACAGGCAAAACTGACAGTTAGGACCTTTGTAAACAAATAAAAAAAAGCCTCAACAAGCCATATCGCACAATTTTGCACTGTTACTTTGTCCTCCTGTTACTTTGTCAAGTGATTGTGTACTGTCGGGAAGACGGAGACGCACTTTATTGCGTGTGTATGCTACGCACTGAAAATACTTGGTTAGGATTAGGGGTGAGGAGTGCGTGCGTATTACACGCCATAAAGAGCGTATCATATGCACGCAAAAACTATTTTTGGCGTATAAATGGCACGAGAAATAACATTCGTGGTATAGATATGCATTTTCATGTGATCGGGCTCGCTGTCGCAACTCACAAGTAGCGTCTTCTCTCTCTCCCGGCAGTAGCCGCAAACAGTCCCGCCGGCGCTTTCCCACACAAAGACCATGTGACTGACAAGCGCCGCGCCGCCGCCTCCCCACACAAAGACCATGCAACTGACAACAAGAGGGTTCACTCCTCCTATACGCTAAAGAACCGAGAGTGGTCATCCAGTCTCTTTGGTAGAGAGAGAGAGAGACGAGGAAAACAAACAAGCATGCAAATGGAATCATCGCGGCCGGAAAAATTATCGAGCTCATTTTTTTTATCGTGCGATTAATCGACTTATCGACTATCGCGACAGGCCTAGCATCAATAGGTTTTAATTATTAAATACATGCAATAGGCTCTATGCACGAACGCTGCTAACGTATTTCCGGTAGGATCTCAGCCGGCGTCTTTACTTCCGCATAGCGCGTTCTATAGGACAATTCACTTTAATAAAATTCATTTTCTCAGAAACGGAGACAACGATTTTAGAAACTGATTCGCTAGTCGGATTTTTTTGCAATATGAGAGAATACTCACCCTCAAAGTTGTTGATGTAGCTTGAAATTTATAATTTAAAGAACTTCTCTATCTTACTCATATGTGTGACAGTTAACTGCCTCACAATATTGTTAACATCATTCACGTTAACCGCAGGAAGTGTTTGTAAACAGCGAGTGTAATTTGCCATTATCTCCACCTAATGCAAAAACGGCTTCTGACGCAGCACCGGATGTAACTGGGCGGGCTGAGACAAAACGCGGAAGCGATCGTACATAGAGCCTATTGGTTGATGAAACATTTATTAAAATTAAGATACAATTTGTACAAAACGAACTTCGCTTTAAAGAAAGGATTTCTACAAAGCAAAACTTAATGAAGTGGTAAAAATCATGTCTGACGATTTACAAAACAAAACTTCATTAAGTGGTAAAAACCATGTCTCCCGATTGCAAATGTTCATTGCTAATGTTTATAATTGCAAATGTTTTTCATTTGTTTAATAAATCGCATAATGATGGCATATCATTATATCATAGCTTTTATTTCTATCTAAAATAATTGGGTCGGTCAGGGGGTACTTGGCAAAGAATCAAATACAGTTGGAAACGACGTAGACCATTAATAACACAGACTGTTAACAATTGTTTTTAATTAGTATTTAAACATTCTCTATGATAAAATTTTTTTTTGTAAAAAATATTTTAATAACACGGTTTTGGCGGTTATATAGATCTAATGATGGTGTTCAACTATAACCGTCGGTCTCACGGTTATATACTAACCGTCACACTCCTAGGTGCAACTGTGATGCAATTATTAATAATTGTAATTTTTGCATCACAATAAGTGTATTGTCAAAACATTTTAGTAACTAAACTGAATTTTATTAGGTTTAGTGACAACATGTTACAATGTTTACATGGTTCAATTTATGGTAAGCTACGCTTTTTTATTATTTCAGTTCAATTCACTTATTATGATTTGATTTAATATTGACTCATTTGGATAAATATTAGGTAGGCTACACAAGATAGGCATTCATTTTTCTCAAGAAAAAAACAACTCACCTAATGCTGTAGCCTAAACATACAGAGAGCCCTATCAGCTGGCAGTATTATTTAAGGTTAAAAATAACACAAATTAAATATAATGCATTTTTTTTATTATAATAACAACTTTATTTAATGATATAAGTAAAAATATAATAAACATGCAATAGTACACATATTTAGCAAAATACTCTCTATAGCTCATTTTTCTAGCCAACTAACGTGCCTATATTATGGTCATTAAATGCTTTCCTGAGGTAAATGTTATGTGACATAATTGTTCTCCAACTGTTTTATTGACCCCTTTGATTGATGGCTCGATATTATGTATGAGGAAAATACATTTCGGTAAGCTGTACTGTATCTTTCAACAGTGTTCATTCGTGTTTAACGTTATTTACTATCAGCTAGAGATGATCGGTTCACGTGCCGCTAGGGATCTGTCGTGTCACATTTACAAGCGCCAAAACGGTATTTATTGTCTGAATTTCGTAATAAAAGTGACAGAATCTGAGAGCAGAGATTTTTTATATCATAACTAACCTGCTCTGTCAAGTCTGTCGGTCTCCGTGTCCTCTTCATTCGTTCAAATTCGTAGCATGCGTTGTGCTTGTTGCGCTTCATTGGTTGTCTTGCAATGTGCCTGCTTAGATGCTGTCGAATCAAAACAACGCGGGACTACAGTGATTGGATGTCGTGCAGGCAGCGCGCGCGCTCTCTGCATGCATACAGGTGGTGCACATTTTTTCACAGATGCAGATAAACAGAGCGGCGTGTGAACGTTTTTTCCCCAGTTTTCATGGGAAGTAGCAAGTCTTCTCGAGTCAAAAGGCGCAAGTCCAAGTGAAGTCACGAGTCATTGATGTTAAAGTCCAAGTCGAGTTGCAAGTCTTTGTACATTTTGTCGAGTCGAGTCTGAAGTCATCAAATTCATGACTCGAGTCTGACTCGAGTCCAAGTCACATGACTCGAGTCCACACCTCTGGTATACAGTAAATTACATGATTTACATAAACTTTGTTTTGAGAATTATGGAATTGGAGGCCAACAGGCCCCTCATGAATTCATATACATAGATGAGGCAGGATTCAATCTGGCCAAAAGGCGTCGACCTGGACAAAATGTAATGTGGAGGTGGAAGGTTTATGACCATCAGCCACATGATCAGATGTCCCTCCTTGAAGCCATGGATGCTGGCTCCTAGGGTGGATCCGACATACCAAGCAGTTTTATCCCAGGTGCATCGCCTTGGATGATATCAGATGTGATCTTGATGAAAACATGCCTAACCCTGAAGATCGCAGAGATTAGATACAGTAATTTTATGTTTTTTTTGCTGTTGTTTTTTGTTCAGAATGCTCTTGTGTGTTTCATGGATATTTTGTTCACTGTAAGCAATACTGTAAAACTTTTTCTGTTCTATCAAACCATGTTTCTACTGTACCTCCTGTAGTAAACAGTAAAGGAATAAAAACTGATTTGCTTTTTACTGGAATGATTATGAATGTGAACAGTACTGTACATGTGGACAGTTCCCAACCAAGAATTTAGTGTAAAATGGTGGATTGCACGTTTTGCATGCAAATACCTGTAAAACTGAAACATAAAAGTCTATGCAGTTTTAGTAATGTCAACAATAGCCAGGATTTGAAACCTGGTGTACTTTGAGTGCATGTACTTTGTGAAGTGAAAACAAGTGTTATTCTTTGACAGAAAAATTTAATTTTGAGTCAGATTTCCAGTGTTTTGGTAAAGTTAGTGTGCGCAGAGAAACGTGTTCTGTTTTGAAATGAAGAGTTATTATATATTTAACAAAATGTGTTTTTGAGAAGACAATTAACCATTTGGCCAGTTGTGTTTTGTAGGTGTGAGTCTGTGTTAAGAGTTTAGAAAAAGTATCTGAAGTATGGGTAAGCGCTTGTTAGCGATTGAAAAAAACTGTAAATGCAAAATGGTTGATCTAGTTGTCATAGACTGTCAAGCATATTTTCTACACATTTCTATTAGACTTTTTGTAAATGTGCCATGAATTGATGAATTATGCAGGCAAATCTTGACTCAACAAATGAGCTCTGAAATAGCTCAAAGTTGCATCTCATGAACCTTCAATTGGCAAGCATACAGTGCTGCATGCAAAAGCAAAGTTCTGCCTAAGGGGTCTTTCCTGTGTTTGCCTTTCTAATGGTGTATTTTCGCCTTTGTGCCCCTATTTCTTTTTCTTTTCTATATCACAATAATATTGTAATGGGTTTTTTTTGTCCGACCACTAGTAAAGTTGTAACTGTGAGTCCTATGCAGTCTCTTTCAATCAATAACTCACGTCCAGTAGTGTGTAAATTTGTACTTTTGAAATGGATATATGGCATACAGAAGAAGCGCAGCTTTGTACATTTCAATACAGTAACTGTCATCCAAACTGTTGCCATAGTTTACATCAGGTAATACTAACAGAGTGCAGTGTTTTATTGACAACATGACTAAGCATGTTGTCTTATCCATACACAATGACACAAGGACTTGTCATTCTTATGGCACTGACATGTTCATTGACAGATATTTATTTTGAGAGATGAACTAAAGATTTTGAGCAAGAGACTGGCTTTTGCAGGTAATCCATGGTGTTTTGCTATTTGTACGAATTGTTTTGAGAAATGCACTTGGATGGATGGATGGATGGATGGATGGATGGATGGATGGATGGATGGATGGATGGATGGATGGATGGATGGATGGATGGATGGATGGATGGATGGATGGATGGATGGATGGATGGATGGATGGGATAGATAGATAGATAGATAGATAGATAGATAGATAGATAGACAGATAGATAGATAGATAGATAGATAGATAGATAGATAGATAGATAGATAGATAGATAGATAGATAGATAGATAGATAGATAGATAGATAGATAGATAGATAGATAGATAGATAGATAGATAGATAGATAGATAGATGAACCAATTGAGGGAAGCAGATCTTAAAGAGCCACCTTCTTGTCATTTTGAGAAATTGTAATTATATTTGAAATAATGTATGGGCAGACACAGCACATATTTAACCAATGAAACGTGATTTATACTATTACTTACTGTCAGAAATGCAATTTATTTAATGATGTAATTATCAGCGAGGAGTAACGTGATGTGATCTTTATAACACATCCAAATGCGTAAGTAAATTGGACACTTTGAGTTCAAATTGTAATTTAATGCCTTTCTCATTTCATGTGCTCTATCCTCAGATAAATGAGGACTCCTCCTGATCCGCATTGATTAACTGGTCTGCCCTGTTTTAATGAATCCAATCATGACTAAGTATCTGTTGGCGAGATGTCTTTGATCACAGATGATCCTCTAATGGAATCTTTCTGATGCGCTCATTCAGTTCTCATCCCTCTTTCGCTCTCTTTCTCTCTCGCTCCCTCTCTTTTCTTCCTCGGCGATGGCCCCTGGAGCAGTTGTGTATGGTAAGCTGTCTGTGCAGTTGGAGAAAAAGAAACACTTGACACCTTCTTTTGAAAAATGTGGCCAAATCAATGTTTTATGACCCCTTTTGGCTTAGAGCACATTATGGATTTGGGAGGCCTTTCCTTCAGAGCTTTTTTGAAAACTGTTAGGTCCAATCAAAGTTAACTGCAAAAACACAAGTGAAGCTGCAGAGAAAGATAGAGAGTGACGGGGAGTTTGAGAGGCAGACAGAGAGAGAGAGAGAGAGAGAGAGAGAGAGAGAGAGAGAGAGAGAGAGAGAGAGAGAGAGAGAGAGAGAGAGAGAGAGAGAGAGAGAGAGAGAGAGAGAGAGAGAGAGAGAGAGAGAGAGAGAGAGAGGATGTGTTAGACAGAGATGGGCCTATAAACCAAAAACAAAATTATGGCAAGTGACTTAAGTAACCTAATTTGTAACCTAAGTAATTAAGTAACCTAATTTGACCTAATTTTTAAAAGTCTTGTTTGCAAATAAATGCAAGAGAAACGTGATATCAAAAGATAATTTGTTCACCTGACCTATGTAACTTGATAGATCACCCAAAAATGAAAATCCTATCATCATTTACCAAACCTATAGGACTTAACACAAATTAAGACATTTTAATGAAACCTAAATTGTAACCCTGGACCACAAATCCAGTCACATGGGTCAATTTTTTTAAATTGTGATTTATAATATGAAAGCTAAATAAATACGCCGAGATAAAACTATATGAACATCTGGAATATGAGGGTGCAAAAAAATCAAAACATTGAGAAAATCGCCTTTAAAGTTTTCCATTTATGTTCGCGATTGTGCTGCATTCACTCACAAAAATAAATGTTTTATATATTTACGGTAGGAAATTTATATCTTCATGGAACATGATCTTTACTTAATATCCTAATAACTTTTGGCATAAAATACATTTTTTATAATTTTGACCCATACAATGTATTGTTGGCTATTGCCACAAATATACCCGTGCGACTTGTGATTGGTTTTGTGATCCAGGGTCAGTTGTGTCTGTATTATTTTTTAACACTAAAATCATGTTTAACTCCATATTGTTCACATCTTACATTTAAAATCTACATTTTGGCTGGTTATTTTAAAGAAAACGAGGGACAAATCAAAATGATTTTTGTTGTAAACAATATTATGCCACGAACACTCTTGACTGAGTTTAACCTGAAATATTCTTTTAATCTGATTAAGTCAGAAAGATTAGCTGAGAGATGTGGACATCAGAATTTTTTTAAGCGTATAAACCTCATTAATCAATAGGCCTTGCTTCAGTGGTCAATTCCTTGATCTTCATGCCGTGAAAGAATCTGTATCAAAATCAAGATCAGAAAATATCACACCAAACGGAAAAGTCTTCAAAGAGATTCTCTTTTCTTCAAAATGAGAAGAGAGGAAAAGAAAGAAGAGGACAGGAGAGGAGAAAATGTGATTACTTAACACCATGTATAAAAGAGACGGGAGGGGGGTGTCACAAATTGTTGGTCACTGCCAGACTGTTAAAGTTGAGAGACTGATCCACATTGAGAAATACTTTGAGAAACTTTTCAGGCTTATACTACATTTTTTAAAATGACTTTAAAATGAACAATTGCAATTGCCTCCAGGGGAGAGTCTTATGCAAGCACTGCAGTACATTTATATTACAATAATATACATCCCCTGGAGCAGAGGGAAGAATAATTTACTTTGATAGCTATAGGTTGAATATTTTTCCGATGTTTATGTATGTCTGTGTAATTTCATATTAGATATATGGCTCATTGGATTACATTTTTTTTTAATCACAATTAATATCAAATAATGACATATGTTCATATTAGCTAAGAAAATCCCCAAATGAAGATAATTCAAAGACATAATTGTGCTAGATGAACGGGTTTTCAAAGACCACCAGGGGTTTGCAAAGGCATAATTGGAGGACTTCTTTTTTTCTGCAAAATGTATCTTTAGGGTAGTCAAGTTGTTAACTCACGATATTAATTAAAACTTACGAACATAATATAATGTTAACACATTCGTTGATTTTGGAATTTTTACCATTTCATTCTGATTCCTGAAAAATCATGAAATAAAAAAACACTGTTAAATTAATCAAGTAAATATTTTTGTCTTTTTATCTTTGATCGTAAAATTTTTATTTTTAAAATTCCTGTGAAAAAAAAATGCTTCATGCTTTAAAATAGTTTGCTCTACAGCCTTGCTTCATTTAGTATATGCAGAGCCATGAATATGAATACACACACACACACACACACCACCACCTCACATTCATTAGTTTTACTTCAATGAAAGGTTAGAATTTTGTGATTTTTTTGGAATGAAAGATCAAAGCATAAACAATGCAGATTTATTTTCACAGCTTTCTTTGATCATATTTACCAAGGGTGCCAATAATTCTGACCACGACTGGGCAATGCACTTTGAACAGTGCATGCTATTTATTATGTATCTCCTATAATATTAATATTATATAGGCTAATTTGCAATCAATGCATTTGAATAATTTATTATTAACTAAAATCTTTTTTTTGTTGATTTAGTACACGTAAATCTACGAAAATGCTTTTTCTTTTTCTGCAGTTCCTTTTTACTCAACTCTATGAACTCCACCCACCATCCATTTTTTATAGTTAACCAATTGTTTTCCCTAACCACTGTTCCTTTATTGACTGAGTGCTTGACAATATTGTCTGGAAGCCAGCCATGGCCATCAAGAACACTGAATTGAAAAACTGAGATGGCGTGAGTGCTGAAAGTTAGAGAGAGAGGCTGGCTAACGCACTGAAGCATTGCTACATACTGTCCTCTCCTTTTCAGTCTCACTCCTGAACTAAATCCACTAAAAGCTTAAAACTCTTGCCTTCACCCTCCCTTTCCTTTCCTCAAATCTCTCCTTCTTGAGCGCAGCCGAAACCTATTTTCTATCTTTTCCTCTGCGACCTCCCTGACGAACACACCAAAAGAAAAATGTGAAGAAAGAGAGAGTGCTGGAGAAGAAGGAGGAGATAGCAGGTCTCCAGCAGGGATTCATGCATCAATTAATGAGTTGAGTTTGGCCGCAAGTCCACCCAAATCTGCAGCTCATCGCAGTGTGTGTGTGTGTGTGTGTGTGTGTGTGTGTGTGTGTGTGTGTGTGTGTGTGTGTGTGTGCGTGAGCAAAGAAATGTGTTATGACTGCCAAAAGTAGTATATAAATAATTCAAGTTTTAAAAGTTGAAATGAACGGGTATAGGGGGTGTTCTGTGTTTTCACGAGGAAGACTCCCTAAGTGCCCTTAAAATCAAGGAAGCAGGAAGTTGGCAATCATAGACAGGAAATTAAAAATGTATCTGCATTAGTCTTGAAACACTAGCTCAACATTAGATGACAATACATCAACATTTATCCTCATTATAAGACTGACTACGCTACAGTACATGAGAACCTCTTACAGAAAACACATTAAATTACACTCTTTATACACATATTTATAGGATTAAAACTGACTTGGAAACTTTTTTATCATGACTTCAATGTTTATTTTGCTGCATTTCAAATTATTTTAAGGTATAGATTTAATTATTTTACTCTTGTCCTTTCAATCTTCAAATATTAAGATTTATAATACATTGTAAAAAAATTCTAACCCACCCAAATCAAAAATTTCAAGTGACCGATAACATCTAAATTTTTCAATTGGCCCAAGTGAAATTCTGTAAATTATAAAATTAAATTTACAGATTTTCACTTGGGCCAATTGAAAAATTTAGATGTTATCGGTCACTTGAAATTTTTGATTTGGGTCGGTTAGAATTTTTTTACAGTGTAAAAATAAGAATTATTAAAATAAACAAACATTTCAATATATACTGAGTGAATATATCATATATCATTTCATGTTCTTATATATATATATATATATATATATATATATATATATATATATATATATATATATATATATAAGAACATGATCTTTCGCACAATAAAAAAATAACCAAACAATTTGGCCTCTAAATATTTTACAGCCCTTTTACAACTGCAAATTATAACAGACTTTTTCATTTTCCAGATTCTGACTGCTTAATCGCAGACCAGATTTTTTAGAGCTGATATTATATGATGCACATACTGTCATGTCACTGTAGCTGTAGGCCATCCAACAAACCTTCTCAGCGACACACCAGACGAACAGAAGACAGAAAACGGGGGGAGATGGGGTTTGGATGTTTCTCCATTTCCTCTGGTGCTCTTTCTGTTGATGTGTGTGAGCGCTCTAGTCAGAGTGAAGTCAAAGCAAGTCTTGCTGTGTGACATGTCAGAGAATCAGAAAAGACTGGAAAGATACATGGAGGTTTTATCAAACGGCTGCAGATCCGCTGCGAAGCCTGAGAGCAGAGGATGATGGGATATCACCTCACTCTGCCCAGGGATCTGAGCAACGTCAGAGCACTGCATTGTCCAAATTCATTTCAGAGAGCTTAAACAACCCCCCCCCACACACACACACACACCATGTAACTCCATGGCAGTAAATATGGTGTGTCAAATAAGAATGAAAAATTGTCTATGGAGATTTGTAGGGATCTTGCAACAGCCTGTCAACTCTGTGACTTGATTCTCACACAGAATTAAACCACAGAGTTTAGGGGGAAAATAAGTTGGAAGCTATTTACTTAGTATTTAAGAACAGTGACAGTATGTTTGAAAGCTTGATTCTGATTGATTGACAGACATTCCAAAGGTGTTAACTAATATTCTATACAGTAACTGCCTGAAAATGAAATGGCATTTGGCCACATTACAGATCCATATCACTTCACCATAACAAAAGACCAACAAAAAACTCTGACTGAGAACAAAAATGGCACAAAAAAAATAATAAAACAAAATAAAATAAAATGTATTTAAATTATTTTAGGCAGCTGGGCATTAGCAGATTTTGATTCCCAGCATCGTCCACCAAGCTGTAACTGTGTAATCTGTTAGGTCCGCAATGATGAGACGGGTGAACGAATGTGCTGTTAATAACGGTCTCTCATCAGCGTAATTATGGGCTGGTAATCATGAGAACTCTCTGCGGACGACCCAGAGCTCGAGTCATTCAACCCCACAATGTTATAGCACATCTACATGCATTCAGAGACCTCTCAATGAGAGATAAAACAAAATAAATGAAGTCATCTGAACTCAAATACTAATATATTAATAATACTCATATTAATACTAATAATATTTAGTCACGTCTACAAACTTCACATTATCTTATGAGATCAGACCCCCAGTTTATCATCATTCTGCCCTTAAGTAAGAACCCTAACCCCATCGGCATTAGATGTACTGTGAGTCACTTTGAAAGAGACAGGCATCAAACAATAAATCAAATGATTTGTTAATTAAGACCAGATCATGAGATTAAAGCAATTGTGTGTTTGTAATTAATGAACTGAAATGCAAGAACTCACTTAACTAAAATTACCCAAGCATGCAGTGATGTTACTACTGATATAGCTAAAAAAAATATCTGATTATTCATTTGGAATTATGCACACACAAGAAAAAAAGAGTGGAAAAATACACTCAATGTAAAGGGGAAAAAAAGAAGGTGAGGGGAAAAAAAGATGATATTCATTGTTTTTTCAGCCCTGAAGCAGAAAGTCCTCTTTCCAGCATGAATTCCCATAACACCCTCACAACAGAGAAAAGACAGAGTGAGAGAAAATGAAAAACTAGACACAGTAAGAGACAAAGAGAAAAAACTAGTGGTTCACTGAAAACAAATTGTTCTGAATGAATGCTGTATCTCACCAAAATACATGAGAGGAGAGAAAAGGATTGGGAGAAAGAGAAAGAAAAAAGGGAAAACAGACAGAATGAAACAATGAAGTATTATAGCAAACAACCAATTAAGAAAGAATGTTTTTCGGAATGTTCTCTAAACATTCAAAACGTTTGAAACATGTAAAAAAAGAATTATGGGAACTTTACTTTTTAATGTTCTCTGAGCATTCTGATTAGGGATGCACGATTTATCAGCCACCATATCGGTATCGGTTCATTTTTCATTGTTCGGTCTGATAAGAAAATTTGCCTGTTATATTAAATCCAATAAATAATGGATTATTTCCTTCTGCTGAGACACTTCAGATGCGCAATGTTCGCCATAATGGTTTTGAATTGCTTGAAACATGCTTGGAATCACGTTAAGTGAACTGTTAATTCTGATAAGTAGTAATATAAAAACAAAATTCAGAAAAAAAGCATTCCATGAACAATATATAAATAATGTTTTATTTAATGTTTTAACATTTTTAGAACCTCAGACCAAATAACTCAGAATCAACATTCTATTAATGTTACTGGAAGAATGTTTGCTCATAACCTTGAGAGAACCTTGCCAGAACGTTAGCCAAAGTTCAGCTGGGTTCAGAGTTCAGAGTTGTTCCCTGTTAGCTAGTTTGCTATTTGTTACAGCTTGACTGAGTCTGGGTAAGTCCAGTGAAAACCTCAGACTGAATGATTGATGCCCATCACACACGTGTTTGTCCTAAAATAAACCTCAAAGTGGATCCATTGTCCTTCAGCAAGCCTTCACCACTGTTTGCTTTCATTCTGGCTGATCCATTCATGTGTGTTAAAGGGGTGGTACAGTATAATGCCCCTTTCACAAGATGTAAAATAAGTCTCTGATGTCCCCAGAGTGTGTATGTGAAGTTTTAGCTCAAAATACCCCACAGATATTTTTATATAGCATGTTAAAGTTGTCACTTTTTGAGGGTGAACAAAAACGTTTTGTGTCTGTTCCTTTAAATGCAAATGAGCTGCTGTTCCCATCACAGAGGGCGGAGCTTCAACAGCTTGCACTCACACAGACATGCACTGAAAATTTCTAAAACTTTTAGCCTTTTATGTTCAAACCAGAGTCAGACAAAGATGGAGAGACTCAAGAAGAAGTGACAGCATGTAGACAACATTTCTGAATGGTTAGTTGATGAATTTATGTATCTTATGTACAGTTATCTTCTAGTCATTGATTAGCATATTCTGTCTTGATAATCTGTAAATCGTGTTCCGGGGGCGGGCTTTATGCAAATTTTAGGGTTGGTGATGTCACCAACCCGGGAGAAATGTCATGTAGTCCCTACCAGCCGTTTGTTGTAGTCCTTAAAAAGCGATTTCTTTAAAAGCACATATCTCTCTTTGCTTTGAACTTTGAGCATTGTAACTTTGCAGATGTTGTTTATGCTCAAACAGCAACATTACACACTTACTAAAGTTAGAAAAATGAAATCATAATCAACCACCCCTTTAAACGGGTCATAAACTGGATTATTTTATTATTTTATAATGTTTCCTGGGGTGCCCTTATAATGTTAGTATGATTTTAACATCAAAAATTGTCATAATTTATAAATAAAAGGCATTTTTACAAGCCTAATTTTAGCCTCTGATTTGAACGCTCTGTTTTAAGGGTCGTGTCTGTTGTGAGACTTCAGTGTAAACGCTCACTGCTGTGATTGGCTGACATGTTTGCATATGAAATAGCTAGTATTACATGTGGAACTCTCTCTAAAACTTTTACTACGTTGTTACTATTACAGCTATCTAGATTAAGGAATCGTGAAAAGTATTGATCATAATGATCTATTCCCATCACATTTATTCCACCCATGAACTGATTTTTCACTAATTAGTTCAATCTCCTGGTTGAAAAATGGTGCTAATTAGCAAATCCAGGTGATTGGTACAATAGCTACCAGTGATGCGCGGGTTGATCCAAAATGAGCGGGTGCCTGCGGTCACCCGCGGTTACCCGCGGTTACGAGTCATCCAAAAATATTTTTAATGATATTCGGGTCGCGGTCGGTCGGGTCGTTTGAAATAAAGATGCCAATTAAACCTTTGTAATTTATATAGTACTAGACACAATTTCCTATGAAATACATAGGCCTATACTTTATTGGCTGAATAATTGGCGTGAAGATGACGCACAAGCTCAGTCTGCAGGTAGAGATGGAGGCGGCAAGAGAAAAGGTGAAGACTGGGGAGTGGAAGCTCCGCAAATACACAAATAGGAAGAGCATGTGGGAGACATTTGCCGAAATAATGAAAGATGAAGACCAAAGTGCTGGCTTTGTCATGTGTACTTCTTGCGATGCTATTTACACATTTGATAACCACAAAACTGGCACGACCAACCACAGGCACGGCGCCAGGATTCCAGTTTTGGATGGGCCAGACCAATTGTGGGTGGGCCTTAAATTAAAAACGTTAAATAATAAAAAAATACGTTATCCAATCACTGCTTAACCTAATAAAAGAATATTGACTAATATAGCTTACTGTTATATTATCTGTGTATATACATATTATAGATTTTAATAGCTTGATGCTCTTTAAATATTTTGTTGCATTGTTAAAAGTAAATCCGCGATCGCTCTCCATGGTTCTGACCAAAGAAGAGCGCTTTGGAATCTCCATTATGCATCATACACATCATACCTGGGCTGCATTTTCCGATAACATTGTCTTTTAGCGCGCTACGAAGACTCTTAAGGTATAACTTAACTAAAGGTATACTACCACTAAAGGTATATCATTGCTAGGCGTCTTCAGGGCTATCATCCACTCGCGAGGCAGAGGCGCTGAAAGGCAGAGGAGCTGGCGCCCTCCTAGCAACGGCGCTGTTTTTGGTAAAACATGATTTTGACGACGTCATTATGTTTTGTTTTATAGAAAACTCTTTTAAAAAGATTTTCGTTTTGTATAAATTGTATCTTAATTTTGATCAATGTTTTATCAATCAATTGCCCGTATTTACAGTTTTTCTCGATTGCTTAAACACATTTCTTGAAACTATGCCTCGTATTCTCAAAACTATAAACACAAATCCATAACGTCTCACCCAATTCCCCAAACATCCTATTTTCAGGTCAAAATGAAGCTCTACACTCAAAACCATTCACTCTTGCTGAAAAACCAAACTCTGCCCTCAGACAGGACACACAAGCCCTCAAAATCACACACACTACAACATAGTCTAACACACTGGTGCAATAAATTCAAAACAACATTTCCAAAACTGGTAAGTTATGTTGCTTGTGGTTCCCCCTCTCACAAACCTTTTCACATGATGAACACAAAAGACACAACCAGTGGATACATTGTCACATTTTTATTCATACACAGAAAACACACACACACAAAAACTTTTTTTTTTCTGTTTTACTCTTTTTTTTACTCTTTTTTTTTTTTAACTCTCTCCTCTAATTTTTTTTTTTTTATATTTACTTACAGTAAGATGTGTGTGACCAACATATGACAGTAAAAGAGCACACACAATCCATATTCTAATATGGAATTCGAATTGTATTGGAATGGTAAAGAGTGTAGGGACGTAACAGGAGGGCCTCCACTCAAGGATACAATATGATGGACACGTCTAAGAATGTTCCACATATGGTTGAAATACCTAGAAAGATAACATTCTGGGAGTAAGGACTATAAAGGAGAAAGGATGCCCTCCCTTCACTGTCACACTCTGCAGCCACACTGTCTGACTGTATGACTGCTGGCCTTTTCTTGCAAGAAAATAAACCTCATCAAAGACTATTGGAAATGTTTGTCTCTTATTCAGTTATAGAATTTTGTTTGCCACCACACCTCCCTGAAGGTTCTCGAGGTGACGGTAAAGCGACTCAAATTTGGCCTTACTCGTAGCCCAGCCTCCCTCATAGTCATACCATTGATAAAGACATGGGCAACTAGAGTGGCTTGAATTTCATCTGAGACTGCTTGTCTTCTTGTCCTTGCCTCCTCATTCTTATCCCTCTTCCTTCATGTCTTTCTGGATCCATTGTTCCAAAACGCAATAAACTGATTTGGGCCCTTTTGTCTATCTATTGAAGGTTCTGATTGATGTGTGTTAAATTTTGACTCTTAGTGTTTCCACTTGGGTAATTGTGTGCTAATGACAACATGGTCTAAGCAATGAGAAATGAAGGGATTTGTGTGTAGAGTTTTGCAGTGACAGTTCAACAAATCTGACTCATGTGTCAAAACAGGGAATAGTGTTTATAGTTTAGTGAAATGGGTGTGCTTTTTGATAAATGGCGTTATGGTTTTGAAATTTTAGTTCAAAAGCCTGGTTATAGTGTTTAAACAATCGAGAAAAACTGTAATAAATAAGAAGCAAATATATAGCAGACAATGTAATAAGGCGCCGGCACGATCACTTGCATTGCATGTGAACTGGAGGGCGCCGAAACTCAGCTTGTGCCTCACAGATTTGAGAAATATAGGCTATATATTACAAAAAGCTTTAAATGTCTACTTTTAAACGAAAATATTCAAACCAAAATAAATAGGCTACTCTCTGATTATGTAATCCATATGAAATGTGCATTTCTCTCTGGCGTTCATGGCGAGTCCGCAATCTCCGCATCGTCAACTTCATCTTTGCAGCGACACAGAAAACACCAGTTTATTACTAAACAATTAAATGTCTCCTTGCTAATTTAGACACATTCATAATCATTACTTTAACCGGTTCTTTGTGGCAAGCTTTATGCGTGCGGTCATAACGCTTATTATCCTGTAGGCTATAGCCTATTTAAGTAATTAAATTAATATAAAGGGGCGATTTGTCCACGAATGGCTTAAATGAACAACTACTAGTGGACTAGGAAAAAAAAAATTAGTCGGAGGCAGCCCTTATTCCACATATTTTCGAACCAGCAGGCCATTCTGCGTTGGGCGAGCGACCCTACGGAATTCACCAAATAACAATGCAAACACTATGTAAATACAGAAAGAGCTTCATTGTACTGTACATTGTAAGAGCGTTATGATTTTGTGATGATTGATTCCAACGAGTTTTGGCATGTGTCCACTGTCCAGATAAACTGGCGCTGTTTGATTGACAGCTTGGGCAATTGGAAAGGGATTGTTCTTTGATCGCTTTCTATATAATTTAATCACAGTTTAAATAAGATTATTTTCATAAGAGAAACGACGTGAAGTTGATTGTTTAGTCACTGGCATAATTTACTGATACATAAACAGTATTGAACAATATTTTGAGAGATAATCTGTCTGAACTTGAATAAATACATCAGAAATCACTGATCACAGATCAGGCATTAGAATAAACATGACTATTTACATGTTTGTGGCGTTGCTGGCAGATCCATATCATTTGCAAAGCCAGCGCCGAAATTTACCAAATAATCCACAGTGAAATACTCTGAATACAAACAAATAATGCACTGCTGAGACATTCACATTGTTGGGAAAAAAAAAACAATATCCTAGCATTAGGATCGTTTGGAAGGGAATGGTATTATTGATCCTGTATCAATCTTTTCTCGTTCTCATTTCACTGTTCACTATCGCTCCAGTGGGCGGGGCCAAAGCTGAAGTGTGACATCACAAGTCTCCACTTTTTAGATCCTGTCCTTTGCTGGCCTTGGTTTCAATAAAAGCAGTTTTTGGAATTACAAGAAAGTTTTGAGTTTTGAAACTTACAGGGTATTTTTATAGTATAATTAACTCTTAACTGTCAAAGGATCAAGGAACATTTGAATTCTCAGTCTATGACCCCTTTAAGTGAAAATTCACATGAGACAGTGGGTTTGGTGTAATTAGGCTCAGAGGAGGTGCTTGTTTTGCCTCAATTCTGGCAAACAAGATCAGTAGCCACAGCATCAGGTACCTATAGAGTGAAACTCAGCCAGAAGCACCATATACAAACCCACTATGATACTCAAACTAGAACACAAGTGTATAGATGTGTCCAGTTATAACACACTTGACAGATGCAGGGACAGAGCGGCCATACATAAGGTGTGCTGATCTGAACATCACTCAAACATCAACAGTGAATGGCTATAATGAAAAAAAATAAAAATGTTTTCCTTGTGAAACAAATAGAATTTTATTTAGGATTTCTACAATAAATAATTTAGTTTAAGTTAAAGCTTTAACTTAATAATAAATATAAATAAGTCATACGTATAAATGAGCGCTATACAGTTACAGAAAATAATGCATGGCTTTATTCAGCAAGAATTAAAATGATCAAATGTTACAGTAAAGACATTTGTAATGTTACAAAAGATTTCTTTTTTTTTTTAATAAATACTGTTCATCAGAGAATCCTGAAAAGACTTTTCATGTTTTTCACAAACAGCTTAAGCAGCACAACAAATGTTTTCAACATTGATAGTAATAATGAATGATTCTTGGGCAGAAAATCAGCGTATTAGAATGATTTCTGAAGGATCATGTGACACTAAAGACAGCTGAGAATTCAGCTTTTGCCAAAACAAGAATGAATTACATTTTAAAATATATTAAAATAGTAAACAGTTATTTTAAATTGTAATAATATTTCACAACCTTACTGTACTGTAATGCTGATCAAATAAATCCAGCCTTGGTGAACATCTTTCAACCACAATAAAGAACAGAGACTTCTTTCAAAAACATTAAAGTATATTTAAAGGTAGATAAATAAGTAGTAATAAGTTGTTTGTTAAAATTTCAAGTATCAATCACAAAATAGAAATGCCTTGCAGTATTTATTTATATCTGAATACATTTTAATGGTATAAAATTAAGTGATTATGTTTACAATGCTGGTGTTCCCAGCATGCACTGGGTATGCATACAGTAGTTAATAAGGTTCCAAGTTTTCACTGTATGTCCAATTATTTGCACAGTTATTTTGTTGTAATTTTTAGCAACTTGTTAAATGTTAAGTAGCGTCCATTTCCACTCAAAAGGACCTGTTAATACTCAAAAATGTATTATATGTTGAATTTAAATTAGATTCTCATTCACTTTATAGTCGACTTCAATTTTATAACATTAACATTTACTATAAAAAAACAGCAGCAATGTGATTAAGCGGAGATCAAATGCAGACATCTCCTGCTTCTAATTTCTCTCCCAAGAAAAAGACTCACACAACTTCACATCACTGTGCCAACATACTAAAATCTGCAATGAAATGTCAGATATTTCAGTATGAACACAATTATTCATCATTGAATTCTCCCAAGACCAAATGTTTCTGGGATGCTGTACTCTTTCATTTTAAAGTTCTATGCTCTTACTATACATGTATGCCGCATCTGCGTCTAGTTTTGTTTTAGTTTCAGGAGAAACACTTTGGATAAAGTTGAAACTTAAATGAAGCATAACTGATAACTCCATCAAGTCTCCTGAGCATAAAAGAGTAGCATTCTCCTTTGGTTATTTCTATTTTGTTTGTTTACCTGTTCTTTTTTTTAGGCAGTTATTTTAGCTCACTGTAAAAAATAAAGATTCTTTCAACAAATAATAAATACTTCAACCTACAAACACACACACACGTGCTAACACACAACCTCTCCACCCAGCTCACCCTGTGACTGAGCAAGTCATCCATTTAATGTATACGCTTCACCTCGGGAAACACTGGGGGTCACTTACTCTCTATTACTTTCTTTCTCTCTATCTCTTGATTCCTGCAGAGGCTGTGTCATGACAGTAATGTTAATCTTGTCCTGTGAGACAGAAATGATGACCGAATGAAAGAAAGGAGGGCGAGACTGCAGTAATAAAGTGCTCTCTATCTCTCTGTCTCTCAGCCAAGGTCTGGTAAACTCTGAGGTGAAGAGTGAAGCTGTAGTCATCCCTGCCCTTATTTTCTCATTGGGAGATCATCTCCGTGTGATTCCACATGATGGGATCATAATGTAGGATGAGGTTTGACGCAGAGAGTGTTTGTTTTTGTGAAAGGTGCAGATTTCATCTGTCTGGTGTTTTGTTATTCTCTCATTAATCAACACTTTGGCAGACGGCTCAGCTGCACACAAAGCAATTTACTGAAAATAACCAATCCCCAATATGAGAGCCATGAAACCTTCATGCATAAATATTCAGAAGTTTCAAACTTCTCCATTCTTTCTTCCAAATTGCGAAATTACCTTCTAAACAACACATTTTGTATAAATAATTATGTTCTGAAGGCATATCAATGTATATAAACGTGCAAATTCACCATTTACGGAAAATTTGAAAACTAATGCATAAAAAATTGACCTCATTACAACTATAGACCAAAATAAACTGAACACTTCCTCAATTTTACCTACAGTCATCATCACACTCAAGTAACTGCAGATCCACAACAGACTGTTCTGCCAACGTTTTGACAGCATTGTCATGTTTATTTAATAGCTGATAGTCATTCATTATATATATAACTTCCTATTCAGACGCTGATGCCATAAAGTAAAAAATCAAGTAATCATTTTCTTCATTTTTCATTGCACTCCAAACACATCAAAGAAATTTTATAGAGTATTTCATCACCTTTTGAGAGGAGAACAGGTGCAAAAACTCAATTTGCAGAAAAATATAATCAGCAAAAAAAAGTTGTTGCCTTAATTTTTTTAAGTACAATCAACTTGTAATTCAACTTAAATGAAATTAAACTGATTTTAGAAATAAGTTGAAAATTGCTTAACTTATTTTGATGAGTTAAAGCAATGTAAAAAAATATGTTGTCATAACTTATTGATCAAATATTTTTTTACTAATGTAAATGTAACTTATTTTAGCACTTTAAAACTGGACTGACAACTGTGTTCTGCTGCTGTGAGTGGATAGTCACACACGCACAATGGCACAAACATATAATTACACACGCTGGTTCTCTGTGAAGGCTTTGATGAATTATTCACGCCACACTCGATAAATTAGTGGGACTGAACGAACAGGGTCTGGTCAGCTGACTACACTCAAATCATTTTAACTGAAACCCAAACCAGCTGCAGAAACCCGAGATTCCCGCTCTGACCCAGACATCAGCCATTCCAACAAGTAACAGTTATTTGTCACAGTTAATAGCCTGTGAAAACACACACAATAATGCAGCCAAACATCTTAATAAACACAAACACACACACACAATGCACGTGCAGTAATGAGATAATGAGAGAAAAATAAGCAACAACTAGCAGCTAACCAAAACATTAGCATTACAAACAAATTCTTGGCAAGAAAGATAAACATAATTAAGAAAAAGAGAATGACTATGACTGGAAAGAAATATTTCAAACCAGGTTTGGGGCATTAAAACTACACCAGGCTCTTAAAGGTCTCCAAATGTTCCACCTCAGATGGAAGTCAAATGTAATTAGCACATTCTCTCTCTTTCTCTGCCCCTCCCTCTCTATGATGTCTTTCTCTTTCCTGTCAATCAACAGGCTAATTAAACTTGCTCTGGGTGTCAGGACTGGCAGATCACTGCATTTGACAGACACACACCGCCATTGCCCCTTTTCAACCATTGGCAACGTCTTTCACATCCATCCTGTGAGTGAGAATGAGTTTATCAGCATAGCAAGGCCTGTCCCGCATGAAGTGCTCGGGTTGAACCACTCTCACACTAACAGTAGATCCAGGACCTGCACACTACAGAGCCAAATCAAATAAACTTCTACATTCAGCTGTGATTCACAAAGGATTATTTCAGCAGCCAGTATCAGCAGGGCATCTGTGTGTTCCTAAGCCTTTTGCTCCCGACAACATCCTCCCTCACAGCAAACACATAACCAGCTCTGTTAGAGGAGAATAAATGCGCACTGTGGCCTAAAGGGAGATATATCAGCCAACCACATCAGCCAAGGCAATGCAATTACTGCGCAAATTATAGTTCCAACTACAAGTTCATATGGCAATATTCAGCAGTATTCATGTTTTCCCCTTTCTTTTATCTTTTCCAAAGTGATGTGGATGATTTATGAAACACTTTATCTTAATTAGTGTAATTTAGGCTACTGCAAAAACAATTTAAAAAGAAGTACTGGAACTACGACTCTCTATATATGATATACAGTACTGTGCAAAAGTCTTAGGCACGTTAGTATTTTAGCATGTAGGTTTATTCAAGCATCTTGGAAACGTTGCCAGTTCTTCTGGATTTAGATGGTTTCTTCATGTAATCCAATACAGACTTGATGATGGTGAGATCATATCTCAATGTGGAGTGCCAGCTGTTGTAAGACACCTTGTGCATACAAAAATCTCACTGGATTATTACAATTAATGGCAAAAGCAATGTTTGGAAATGTAAACTGATATTTCCTACTGACACACTACAGCAAAAGATATAAATAACTGGCTTAAAACCATTTTTGTGGGGGTGAAAATACTAACGTGACTAAGACTTTTGCACAGAGGTGTACGTGTTTTGTCATTAATGATAGCTGAATCGTTTTAAACTGTTTATTTGAAAGGAAATGATGGACAAAATGATACGGACTTGCCATCAGTAGATCACTTGAGTGAGTTGGTGGCCGTATGCGCGTGACGGCGCATCTAGATGCGCGTGCCAGCCTGCCAGGCTCCGTGTACTGGGACCGGAGACCTTTTACTCTGTTCCCAACCAGGGTAAGCTGATTTACAGGGGTAAGCCTGACTTTTACATGGCATATACTGTTAATGCGGTAAGAAGACAAGCACCGTCAACACACACACCCTCGCTCTCCCGCGCGCGCACACGCAAACTCATCAAGCTCATTGCCCTTTTTACTCTATAGTATTACTTCTTAACCACGCTTGACACAGAATAGTCCAGCTTTAAAGCTCCAAGGGCGATTCTCGGGTTTACACACAGACTATAGCCTACCTATTAAGTTTCAGTGACCCGCGTCCGGTCACGATCCGAATGCATGACTCACTGAAGCAATTGTCATGGATCACTAAAACAGGCAATACCCGTTTATTTTACTCAATTGATAAATGATTTTTAACTCAGTGGAATACTAAACACAACCTTATTCTTCTTTGTGGACATCTTGTGAGGGGGGAAAAACCATTTAAGCAAATCTAAGTGTCAATTTCTGTCAAACCAAAATAAATAATGAAAGCTGCATACCTGTTAGTGCGGTGGTCCGGATTATTGCCCAGCAGGAGAGAGGGGTCTCATTGCCCTTCCATTATGAGTTATTCCATCCACGAACCGGAGAGGCTTCAACAATCCGCACCAAAGGATCCCTCCTATATCTACTATTTCAGAGAGAGTCAGAAACCCACAAATACAGAAAAGAAGTTCAGTCCTCTGATCACAGAAGCGCCCGATGTCCCTGCAGGGCGTCCGGGTGCGCGGAGACGCAAAGTTCCTTCTCTCGCAGCGTCTCAGATCTTCATCTCAACTCAACGGAGAGCGGTGTGAAACTTCACATCAGAGCTTTAGCTTCTGGTTTAAAAAGCACAGAGATGTTTCTAACGGAGCCATCACCCCACGTAGTGTCCTGTTGGGCTTGTTTTCACGGTGTTTGTCCGTGCTGGAGACGGTGCACGCTCTGTGCAGGATCTGCCGGTGCTGAAGGCAAAGGTCTGGAGCGCTGTGCTGCGCCGACTCGATCCCTGCGTGCTCTCCAGGGATGTCAGAAGTAACCCAACGCACAGTGAATCAGCGCCACACAGCGGCGTGTGTGACAGCTATCCTGCCAACCGGTTCCTTTATCTGTTCTTTTTGAATATTTTACAGGTTCATCTGAGTGGCATTAGACTAAACCTGCTATTTGAACGCACAAACCCTGATAACTACATACAACTACTACATTTAACAATAAAAAGCTGACATCAACTACAATGTGTTAAATAGTGAAACTTTTCTTAACACATTAACAAACATTCAGGTCACACATTACTTTAGGCTCCATTTCTCACTATTAACTAGGACTTAATAGTGCTTATTAATAGTTAGTTAGGTAGTTGTTAAGTTTAGGAATAGGGATGTAGAATGCACATATTATTATGTGCTTTATAAGTATTAATAAAAAGCCAATATCCTAGTAATATGCATATTAAGCAAGTTGAAAGTGAGAGTTGACTCTAAACTAAAGTGTTACCAAAATTCAGAAACTATTTCTCCATTAGAATTTTTTTTATTATTATTATTCTTTTTATACTTAAGTTGACATATTTGATTAAAATACATAAAGTTGTGTGACCAGGATGTGTTAACCCTGTTAAAATGTTAACTTATCCTTATTAAAATGACATACAATTCCATATCTGTCATAATTACAGGTTTGTGTCCCCTTGTTTTAATTACTTCATCTTATTTTTTTGCTAGCATTGTCCGAAGTACAGCATCTTAAATAGACAAGGCTGGTTTTGTTTTGATTATTGAAAATTAGTATTTGTAAATTTGTCATGGCCTTCAAAAAATAAGTCATAGATAAATTAAATGTAAATCAACATAAAAGTATGTGACACAAAATATGCAAAATCTGAAGATATTTTTAAGCTCTTGACACCTCAGTTGTTCAATTCTAATATTTAATGAAGTGAAGATTATATTGTTGTTATTTGTTTCTATATAAAAAATTACGCAATTGGGCTAAATGAAGAATAAATACCAATTCAGAAATGAAAGCCATAGTATCCACCTTATTTTTAATTTAAGAGCGGACAGAGCCATTTCTTTTTATTTTTTTATCTTCCAGTTTCAGCTGATTCAAGTTATTTTAGCTGTCCAAAAAAAGTCCATTATACTGTGTTGGAGATCATTATTGACTGGGATTATGGGAACATAAAAGCCCAAACTATATTGAGGGTCACAGAGGTACATGACTGCCTTATTGATTACTTCAGCCAAATGTACAATTTGAAATGATTGCCACTGAATCAAGTGAAATGTCCATTGCACCTGGGTCTCATTTTGGCACCAAAGAGGCATTTGACAAAATGAGCCCCCCTCAGTAGATGAAGATTGAGCACTCTTGGCTCGTCTGAGTGCCTCCCCCACAGCTGAAATTCAATAGAAGTCACAAAGAATGATACATACGTGTTGGACTTCTTAAATGATTTATAACGCCCGCTGTGTGTAGGGTGGACAAGTTGCCACTAGAGATGTTTGGTGAGAGAATGAACGAGTTATGAGTGATAAAGAGATGGGGCAAAGAGATGAACAGAAAGAGAGAAGAACAGACTAAGAAAGAGAGAAGGAGAAATAGACATTTGGTAGACATTGTTAAAAGCCTTTCAGAAGGCATTTGCTTTTGTCGATACATTTGGCTTAAGTTTATTAGACCTGAAAGTAACTAATGCTTTCCATTACATTTCAAAGCCAAGCTTTTCAGAGACATCTTACCATCTCTGCTCTCACTCTTTCTCTTCCCCAGAGTCTAGGGTGGAGTGTGTCTTTGGTCTGATCTAAGATCAGTTGAGCATGCACTTCCTGTAACAGCATTAGATGAGGCCGGAAGGTCTCAGAACAGCAATAAAATCAAATCCATCTGTTGGGTCAAAGTGGGTTTTATGGGCTGGTCTGTCATGTTGAGCCACCGAGAATACCTGAAACTGAGTGTCAGCCATTGTTTAAAGCTTATAAACCTCAGCAATAGCCCTATTCGGACGGGACTAGTTTCACAGGGGGACGTTAGAGAAATATCTGTTTCACAGACGTACTTTGAGATTTTAATCCTGTCCGAATCTGCCATGTCTGTCTTTTTCTCACACGACCTCTGTAAAAATTCCAGAGCAAATTACCTACTGTTTTTCGTCAAACTCGGCGGTCCTCAGAGAAATCTAATCCCGTCCGAATGCGAATGTCTGTGATTACCGGACATTTTTTTTCCAAAACGCTTTTTCTTATGTGTTTTGGTCAACGTGAACTGCCATACAATCTCTCACTATCGCGCCGGTATTCAAGTTTCTGCTTTTTGCGCACCGATAATGGATGTAAATGTGTTTGGTAGCCTACACTGCGAAGAAAAAATTAAATAAAAAATGAAATCAACAAGAAGAGCCAAATCACGTAAACTGTTAAGACTGGCTACTGTAATATCAGTTTCAGGTAAGATTACTTTCATTTCTGCACTTAATTACATAACGTGTAAATTATATTTAACGTGTAAGTTAAAACTTTTTATTCCAGTGGGTTTATTATAAGAACCCAGTTCTATAAAATCATGATGATAAATCTATGTTTAGTTTTTTTTTTATACTACAATTTTTATAAAAGGTTTACAAAACACTAAATACGTTAGGACGTTTTACTTTATATTTCAAAGTGCTTAATTTTAAAAGTACTTAATTTCAAATGACCATACGCAATCCACGCATTCTGAACACGTGATCTTCTGCAATGCCCACATGTAAAACAGACACTCCTACCTCGGTAATAAACACGGAGATGTTAGTCCCGTCCGAATCCATACATGAAATCACAGACGTAGGTTGATAAGAATTGTAACTCAAACGTCGTTTGGAAAACTAGTCCCGTCCGAATAGGGCTAATGTCCCACATGTGATTCAGACCAAAACAGATTTTTACTGCTGATATCTTATGTGAGTGGCATCTCCTATCATACAGACCGATATGTGTGTGCGTGTGTGTGACAGAGTCAATGTACTGTTGACATGTTTGTTTGCTCTGCATTAGACCCTTTCACAGCAGGAGTGCTACTAGACAGACACAACTGGGCTAAAGGCTAACAGGGGGGGTCGTGCTGGGTTAACAGCTGTGTCAGAGAGAGAGACAGAAAGAGAGACATACAGTAGAAGCATAAAAATGACGAGTGACTGATGCCATCTTTGGATTGACACACTAAACTTTCAAATATTTTAATAAGTAAGCAGGTAATCAGGCGTAACAGTGTGTCCAGCACAACCGACAACTGAAGGATGAAACAGAACAACTTAAATACACAGTGATAATGAGAAGATAACGAACATGTGTGATGATCTAATGAGTGTCCATGGCAACTGATTACTGGCGGGAAACTTGGACAAAGAAACACATGTGACTAATGAAAAGAAACTGAAAGTAAGAACAAACAATAAATGCGTGACAAAGCTGTAATCATTGCCTAAAATGTTCATTGTATCTGAATACATGATGTTTACTAACCACATAACTTGTGTTATCTATCTTATAGCTGTATATTACTGCTACGTGTATGGACATTAACACACTCATCTCAGACTGATAACACAATACATGCTGACTGGAACATTGAAACTTGCATTTTCTGAAAAGCTGATTTGAAACAATGCAGTGCAGTAATATGAGCAAAGAAGGCAGTTTAAAAAATAGCAAAATTTGTACAAATATGTATTGTCAAGTCACCTTTATTTTTATAGCGCTTTATACAATACAGATTGTTTCAAAGCAGCTTTGCAGTTATATACAGGAAAATAATGATCAATGATGGAAGCATATAGAAGCATTTAAACTATAGGTCAAGGATTAATTTGTATTATAAGTTTTATATTATATTATATTATATAGAATGTATATATATATATATATATATATATATATATATATATATATATAGGCTATATAATTTTGCAAAACAAAATAACAGACTTTTTGGAGGGTCACTAACCGAAATAGTGGCAAATAGTGCTTCTCCGATGATGCATTTTGACTGTGTCACACAATGTGAATGCGCTACAACAGGTAAACGTCAACATGTGAACGCACTTCACCGTGACCAAAAATTAAGCTAGAGGCGGCTCGTTGCCAGAGAACTTTACTACGACTGGTTTAATTTAGCATTTGAGAACATGACACCTTGAACAGCATACAAAGTTTAATTACCCAAATTTTATTACAGAAACTTTCATTTCGGTTTCAGTGTTTCGGTAAAAAATGCACACAAAAAAATGTATGAGCAATAATTTTAACTTAAACTGTCATTTGAATGTTGCTATAGGCCAATTGTTTCGTATAGCATAAACACGGCTGGTCAGACTGCTGAATGCCCTGACTGATCAGCTGAATATTCCAGAGAGCTATGTAATGAATTTTTCTGTTAACTTAACTTTGTTATTATCCTTATATTGCAAAACTTTACATTATTACTGATGTACAGTTATGCTATATAATGTACATTGCATTTAAATTTTACCTAATAAATGAATGTGTAATTTTAGCTCAGATTGAATTTTTGTTTAAAGCATATTTTCATTTTTCCAGAAAAAAAAGAAAACATTGGTAGACACTCTGTTTAAGACCTCTGATTTAAACATAAGAGCAAATAGAGAGTGAAAATGTCAGTGGACAGTTTTAGCCCTAGAGACAGGAAAGGATGGTGGTGTTGGTGGTGTGTCAACTCATCTGTCAGCACTCATCAAGTCAATGGCTCCTTCCACAACACAAAAACCTCAACACCTCTGTGTCTAACACACTTCTAAACATGAACTATACACACAATTAATTGACCAAACAGACTCTCTGAGCCAACATTCTGCCCTTGTATATTTCACAGGTCTGAAAGGGGTCATCAGAGCAAAGCTGTGTTTGTGATCTCAGTTTCAAAAAGTTTAATTACAGTAATTTGATGACTTACATCTTGTTATGTCCACAGGGACGTATGCTTATTTTTGTTGCTGGGGTATGTGGTGCTTGTCTGTGTATTCTCTTTGTATTCCCCTTTTGCTTCACACACACAATACGCTTAACAGGTTCAGGAGTACCACCTGATCTGTGTTCCAGCTCATAAGCCGCATCATGGTGTTGGGAATGGGAAAGCCTTTAGAGTGTGCCGGTGTCTGGGTCAGGTGTATTACATGGCAAAACATTGGTCTAGGACAAAGTCAGGTGACTCAACGCAGTGCATGATTAATTCTATAAAGAACACCTGCGCAAGAGCGTCACCAGCTTCTTTTCTTCTTCTTCTTCTTCTTCAAAAAAAGTCAAAGTTTAGGATATGTATTTCGTCGTGCCCCATTCCATTCCTGGGGACGAAGGACACGAGCTGTGTGTTCTTTGTTTAGGAGCGGAGCATGCTCGATCAGCACTTGAGGGAGCTGATTGTGAGCACTGCGAGCATTTTAATATGAGAAAGCCCCGATCACGCCTCACCCTCTTTGATGATCAGGGGACTTTTATTTCTGCACCTCGTGGGTCGGGTCCCACGGCTACCGAGACAGCAAATTGACTTTACCCACACAGATAGCCCTTTCTCTCACTCTGTCAATGGACTCTGAGGGTCCCGTTCTGGATATGGAAGCTCACTCTGCGTTTTCTTCCTCTCCGTACGAGGACCCGCTCTCTGGGGGGTCCAGCTTTGAGGAGTTGGAAATGGTGGTTATGCGTTGAGTTTGTCCATCGGGCAGTCTCTATCGTCCTCTAGATCATAGGAGCTGCTGGAGGTTGTCACTTGTGTGGTGGCTTAATTAAATCTGGCAACAAGGGAAGCGCCTCATAGTAAGCCGTATGAGCACTTCCTTACCAGCAGTTGGACCCAGCCACCTAAGCGCAACTTCCCCTTCTTTCCCAATCTTCACTCTAAAGGCCTGGAAAGCCCCATATTCCTCGCGTGTTCATAACCCAGCGACGTCAGATTAATTGACCATCGTTGGGTTCAATGAACATAATTATAAGTCATTGCCTTGGGTAGAAGTTATGCCTGTGGCCTATCTCTCTCTTGCTGTAGCTTCATCATTAAAGAGGCCAGCTTTGCCCACGAGACCCTGGATCACATTTTCATTGTTGGGCAAGGTTTGTGAAGCCTGGTAGCCTGACCTGCTCAAATAACTCGACTGTGGCGAGGGCCTTGGCCCTGAAGTGGTAAAAGAACTCCACAGGGCCACAGATTTGTCTCTCTGCTCAACCTTTTGGGGATCAAGGAAAAAGAAAAATAGTTCCTGCTGGAAGCCCCGGTCTCGACATCTGGCCTGTTCGGCGACGCTGTCAGTATAGTTGTCAACAGCTGCGACTCACGGCCTTCCTCATAGGGATTGGGAGTCCTTGTGACGCTCTCAGTCCTACCCCTTAGGGGAAGGGAGAGGTCAGAATGGATTATCTCCATCATGCCAACTCTCTTCCCCATCCCCTTCCAGGAATCTATTTGCCATCACTGCCTGGTGTTTCGGGGAGCAGGAGTTCTTGGTGGGGTTTCTGCCCCATCTCCGCTCATAACAAATGTTCTTTCGTCTCTGTTAGCATTCTGTTTCAGGGCACAGCGTTTGTTCCTTTGTAAAATTAGTTTCCCTTTCGGACAAGTTGGTAGCATGGAAACTTCTGCCCAATGTCTCTCAGTGGGTACTTTGAATGAATTATTGAATGACTGAATGAATGAATGATGCATTTATATAGCGCTTTTACTGTGTATTGCTGTACACCTAATGTGTTTTACAATCAAATCAGGGGGTCCCCCTTCAACCACCACCAGTGTGCAGCATCCACTTGGATGATACGACAGCAACCACAGTACAATGGCACCAGTTATAGGTGGAGAGGAGAGAGAGATAGAGCTAATTCAGTTGAACAATAGAACATGTTGACAGGATTCTGTTTAAGTATAGTACGCCACGTTTCAACGGCAATTGTTAGCAATTGTTTGCCCTTTTGAGGAGTCAACCCACTATCCCCTGTAGTTTTCTCTCTATCCACCAGCTCCTCTGGGGCTTTTTTTATATATATATTGGTAGCCTCATTCTGGCCGGCCCAAGTATGGTTTGCTGTCCTTGTGTCTCTCCTGGAAGGCTCTCTTTGGGAGATTCTGACCAGGAGAGACCTTCTGTCCTAGGTTCGGGAACAATCTTTCAACCCCGTCCAGAGATTTAGAAACTGTGGGTCTGGCAGCTGGCTCCTGAGGGATACCAGCGCATAGATTCTGGTCTCTCTTCTGAAGTTATCAATACCATTCTGAGTGCTAGGGCTTCTTCTGCCAGAAAGCTGTATGCTCTTAAATGGCATTTATTTCCATCATGGTGTCAGCAACACCATCTTAACCCAGTTGACTTCCCAGTTGGTTCAGTACTGGAGTTCCTCTGTCAGTTGGACTGACCCCTGCAAATCTTAAGGCAGCGGCAGAAAAGTAGGAGGCTGGTATGCATGGTTTTATTCTTTATACTGCATTTATAATGCACTTCATACATTGGATTGTTCATTAGTAATGAGCATGCTGTTCTGTCAGTAAGTCAAGGTTCCACATTTACATAAATAAGAACATAATGTATAAATAGCAGATGGTGTCCAATCAAAAAAGAGCTCCATATAGCTTTTCAATGGCATTGCTTTGTAGAAAAAACTGTAAGCTTTGATTGTAATTACTTTAACATCAGCTCAGTCAAGCATCATCGACCCTTAAGCTAAAGCTGAAAGCAGAAAAGTCTCTTGATCTTGTAGAATTACCTTTTAGTTCAACAGTGAACTGTTCACACTGAAGGTTTTCTAGATTCCAATATCCTGCTGTTATGTGTCTCAATGTCTCAAATCTCATTCTAGACATTCTTTTAATACCTCGTTATTTTCATAGAGGAGCTTCGAGACAGATTGTTAGCGATTGTTTAGCAATTTACCTTTGTTAGTGTTAGCAGCTCCAGCCCAAAATAATTCAGTGTTGACATGAACAATTTAACAAACCTCAGCACATGCCGTTCTGCCATCTGTCTTACCCTCCTCCTCTCACACACACAGAGAGAGTGGAAGACAGAAACTGACATTTTGGTACGTAAATAATAATATTTACATACCATGTGGTTTTTACATGTGATTTATTTTCCATATTACAGCCACTTTTGGTTTGCTCACTGAAGGTAAAGGCACTATTTTCTGTAAAGCTGCTTTACAAACAATATGATTTGTGAAAAGTGTGTGTGTGTGTGTGTGTGTGTGTGTGTGTGTGTGTGTGTGTGTGTGTGTGTGTGTGTGTGTGTGTGTGTGTGTGTGTGTGTGTGTGATAGGCTGAGTGGCAACAGAAATCGCCCTCATGTCAATTCCAAACCTATATGACGTCTTTTCTTATGTGGAACATAAAATAAGATATATTAGGGTTTTTTTTCTCAATACAATGATTGGGTCCAGTGTTGTCTTTGGACTCCAATGATTTCCATTGTATCATGGACATAAAGAGTGTTGTTCCGCAGGTTTGGAACAACATGAGGGAGAGTAAATGATACACAACTGTTTAAAAGGTCAGGGTCAGGTTTTTTTTTTTTTTTTAAGAACAAAATATTGTGAAATAAGGTTTATGTGCAGGTATACACAATTGTGAGCAACATGTAAAATAACTTTAAAGCAATTATGCCAAGTTTTCTTTTAAAACAATTGATTTTTTATATATATATATAAATATAGAAATAAAGAATACTATAGAGTGAGGAAAATAAGTATTTGAACACCCTGCTATTTTGCAAGTTCTCCCACTTAGAAATCATGGAGGGGTCTGAAATTGTCATCGTAGGTGCATGTCCACTGTGAGAGACATAATCGAAAAAAAAAATCCAGAAATCACAATGTATGATTTTTTAACTATTTATTTGTATGATACAGCTGCAAATAAGTATTTGAACACCTGAGAAAATCAATGTTAATATTTGGTACAGTAGCCTTTGTTTGCAATTACAGAGGTCAAACGTTTCCTGTAGTTTTTCACCAGGTTTGCACACACTGCAGGAGGGATTTTGGGCCACTCCTCCACACAGATCTTCTCTAGATCAGTCAGGTTTCTGGGCTGTCGCTGATAAACACGGAGTTTGAGCTCCCTCCAAAGATTCTCTATTGGGTTTAGGTCTGGAGACTGGCTAGGCCACGCCACAACCTTGATATGCTTCTTACAGAGCCACTCCTTGGTTATCCTGGCTGTGTGCTTCGGGTCATTGTCATGTTGGAAGACCCAGCCTCGACCCATCTTCAATGCTCTAACTGAGGGAAGGAGGCTGTTCCCCAAAATCTCACAATACATGGCCCCGTCATCCTCTCCTTAATACAGTGCAGTCGCCCTGTCCCATGTGCAGAAAAACACCCCCAAAGCATGATGCTACCACCCCCATGCTTCACAGTAGGGATGGTGTTCTTGGGATGGTACTCATCATTCTTCTTCCTCCAAACACGTTTAGTGGAATTATGACCAAAAAGTTCTATTTTGGTCTCATCTGACCACATGACTTTCTCCCATGACTCCTCTGGATCATCCAAATGGTCACTGGCAAACTTAAGACGGGCCTTGACATGTGCTGGTTTAAGCAGGGGAACCTTCCGTGCCTTGCATGATTTCAAACCATGACGTCTTAAGCCTGTTTTATACTTCTGCGTCGAACTGCCGCCGTAGCTACGTCGTAGGCTGTGTGTAGTGCGCGTACCCTACGGCGTACCCTGACGTGCACCTCTCCAAAAATGTAACAACGCGTCAATTCTACGCGGACACAAGCGCGGTGATTGGTCTGCCAGAACCCCTCCCTCGGGGTTTCACATGCTCCCTAGGTGCGCGTCAACGCGGACAACGACACAGAAGTATAAATTAAAACCAACACGTTGCCTACGGCGTATAGGCTCCGGCGTAGGTCCGACGCAGAAGTATAATGAGGCCTTTAGTGTATTACCAACAGTAACCTTGGAAATGGTGGTCCCAGCTCTTTTCAGATCATTGACCAGCTCCTCCCGTGTAGTTCTGGGCTGATTTCTCACCTTTCTTAGGATCATTGAGACCCCACGAGGTGAGATCTTGCATGGAGCCCCAGTCCGAGGGAGATTGACAGTCATGTTTAGCTTCTTTTATTTTCTAATGATTGCTCCAACAGTGGACCTTTTTTCACCAAGCTGCTTGGCAATTTCCCCGTAGCCCTTTCCAGCCTTGTGGAGGTGTACAATTTTGTCTCTAGTGTCTTTGGACAGCTCTTTGGTCTTGGCCATGTTAGTAGTTGGATTCTTACTGATTGTATGGGGTGGACAGGTGTCTTTATGCAGCTAACGACCTCAAACAGGTGCATCTAACTTAGGATAATCAATGGAGTGGAGGTGGACATTTTAAAGGCAGACTAACAGGTCTTTGAGGGTCAGAATTCTAGCTGATAGACAGGTGTTCAAATACTTATTTGCAGCTGTATCATACAAATAAATAGTTAAAAAATCATAAATTGTGATTTCTGGATTTTTTTTTTTTTTAGATTATGTCTCTCACAGTGGACATGCACCTACGATGACAATTTCAGACCCCTGCATGATTTCCAAGTGGGAGAACTTGCAAAATAGCTGGGTGTTCAAATACTTATTTTCCTCACTGTATATCTCAGGGATGGAGAAGAATACAACAACCATCATGCAGAATATTCTGCATCCTTTCCACATCTGATGTTTAACGATCGGGTCTATTTATTTACTAAATGTAAAACTACTTTATTGCTCTAGTACATTTTCATTAAGATGTGATTTAATGCCCTTATTAAGCAGTTTTCCTCTGAGGACTGTAGGATGGCGGGTTATTTCAGGCTTAACTCTACTTGTGCAGATATTTGGGCAAAACCAGACACACACACACACACACACACTGAAAGCAGTTCTGTTCTCTCCAAACAGATCTACGTGTGGCAAGTGCAGATGGGTGTTTTATAAACGAATGATGTGATGTGATGCTCCGACGGATCTACTTCACCAGTTGCCTGTCAAGATAAACAGCATATCATACACACACATACACACGCACACACACCGACAGTCTGATATTGAAACTGTTTCATTAATGTCACAGATTGGATCAGGAATGAGATTAAAAGCCTATGTGTGTTTCTGTCTGATAACTGATCATTAATGCATCAAATCAGTTACAAGTAGCATATTTTTAACTTATGAGTTCACTGACTTTCACTCATCTCTCATTAGCAACGTTCACCAGCTCCTGACGACAGCCGCCATGTGCATGTCAAGATCAACCACACCATTATAAAACAGCCAGCACACAGCTTTATAGACCCCAATCCACGAGAACATTTACAGAGCAGCATAACTCAATAAGAAAAGTAAGGATATTTATGAATTTCGGCGTTTCTGTATCATGATGCTTTCAGCAGATTTATTCATGCTGATATCCTACCTCATATCGTCGCCTTCGCACATTTATATGTTATGATGCAACAAGGTGTGACAATTTAAAAGGAGGTCTGAAAGTCTAGCATTGTGTATGTATGATGGCTCCTTTCTGCTCTAACAAACAGAAAAAAGATCTTTCTCTCCATTTATATGACTCACGTTGTTTGATATTCAACAAGCCGCCTCCAAAAACTGACATAATGGCATTCTTACACACACATACAGAGAGAGACAGACAGAGCGAGAGGGGGAGACTGGCACTGCTAAAATACCAGCATTAGCATATGAAAGCTGCATCTGCGTGTCTGTTTGTGTCTGCGTCGTGTACGGCGGTTTGCTGTATGAGACACAGCGGATTGTGTAGTGATATTCTACTCTGGGCTGAACATGGCTGCGTATGAGTCACAGTGAGCTAAAGGTGATGTCCTCCGGGACTCCTCAAAAGCCGGTCCGCTCCCTCACACACACATATTAACCATGCCAACATCTGCCTGACAAAAGGGCATTTGTGGAGGATAGACATTCATCAGCAAACCAGGCTTATGTCCAATTATTCTGGCATCGGGATCATGTCAATTCATGCGTTCCTGAGTCAGAAGCTGGAGCTGTCCTCTGTACAGTGGTGCTGAAACTCTCTAGGAGGATCCTGCAGTGTTGGCATGGTGCTTTTTGTTATAGCTGGTCATAATGTTTTCAAAGTTTTAAGCATATTTTTGTAGTAACGACGTGACAAATAGATTTTTGAAATATACACAAATATGACCTGCTCTATTATTTTGAGTCACTTTGACCCAGAAACACACATTGAGTTTTATACACCAATAAAAAGGAAAGTCTCAGTCTTTGCATTGGTTCTAATCCAACTTGTTGGTGAGAAACGGTCCTTTAAAGGATGAATGAAAATGTGTTTCTGGATTGGCAGGTCACAAATATTTCATAGTCTCAAATGTAAGATAATATCATAAAGTTTATTTAAATATTTTTTTTAATAATTTCAAAAACATACATATATATACTTTTTTATTCTTTTTTTTATAAATTATAATTGTTTTTATAGATAAATTGTTTTATGGAATATTATTTAATATCAAAGATAAAAATCAAATACATATTTTAGTGTCATATTTTATTATATTATAAAAAAATATCATTTTGTAAATATAGTATTCTAAACATTTAATTATTATTGTATGTATACACTACTGCTAAAAAGTTTGGGGTTATTAAGATGTTTACTTATATATATATTATTCAGCAAGGATACATTAAATAGATAATGAGTGACATAAAGACATTTTACATGTGAAAAAAAAAGATTTCTATTTAAAATAAATGCTGCTCTTTTGAACTTTCTATTCATCGAGGAATTATAAAAAAATAACTACATAAGACTTTCGAAACTCTATTGCAGCACAATTGTTTTCAACACTGATAATATTACGAAATGTTTCTTGAGCACCAAATCATCATATTATAATGATTTCTGAAGGATCATGTGACACTGAAGACTGCAGTAATGATGCTGAAAATTCAGCTTTGCCATCACAGGACTAAACTATATTATTTTAAAATATATTACAATAAAAAACAGTTAAGTTGTAATTATAACTCAAAATATTACTGTTGGCGAGCAGAAGAGACTAATTCATAAACATAAAAAATCTTACTGACCCCAAACTTTTGAATGGTAGTGTATATACGTGTATATTATTATAAAATTGTTTACTGACTTATTTATAAAATTCCAAATCTATTTAAAACATCACACACGCACACACAAACTCACTCTTCTCTTCCCTGTTACAATGTTGCCCATGCAGCACTGCTTCACCATTACCCACAATCCCTCTCTCTCAGTCAACTATCTCAACACTGTCAAACACAGACCTCTTTATATTCACCCAGTCTCTCTCTTTTTCTCTCACACACACACACTCGCAGTTGTACTCTGAATGTGTAAGTAGGGGGTGCTGTGGCAGAGATGAGCTGTGGGTCATTACTGTGGTGGTCTGCAGAGAACCAGAGGCAAAGATAATCAGAAAACAAGAAGACAGACAGACAGACAGACAGACAGACAGACGGACTGTTCAAAATTCAAGACATTTTCCAAATGTTTCTACCTTTTTAGAAGTATTAATCAGACAGGAAGTAAGAGAGGGAAAGGGAGAGAGAGAGAAAAGCATTCAATGTGGCCGTGGCGGTTTGGAAAAGAAGTTCTCTGTACAGAACAAATGCACAGCAGCTTATTAGAGGAGAAGAGAGGTTTCCTCTGCGGCGTTACAATCTGAGTGAACACCCAATTTACAGAAGGCTTGGAATGTGAAAGGTCATCCTAGAGTGACATGGCTCAGTTATGTAATAAATTGAAGTGATTGATCTGAGACTGTTAAACAGCCTCATGAAGATGACTGTTTAGCTCAAATGCAGGTTTAGGATTCTGCAATTGGAACGACACATTTTCCTAGTCATGATCCCTGCATCTCACAGGCTTTCCACTCTGAAATGATTTTCATTTAGAGACTAAGCTCCTGTTATTGCCCCTTTCATCCATCCATCCTTCTATTGTCTCATTCTTCCATCGCTGCATCCTTCCTTCTTTTCCTTATCCTCTCATTCTATGTGTTTACCTAATCCTTCTCTTGTTCTCCGGATAGTGGCATGCAGCGGCTGTTCTTGCGTTCCGATTTCTCCATAATCCAAAGCATTTCAGGAAAAAACAACAAAAATCTGGGATTAAGTTTCGGTGGCCTTGTGGTGGAAGACAAATCTCTCTCTCTCTCTCTCTCTCTCTCTCTCTCTCTCTCTCTCTCTCTCTCTCTCTCTCTCTCTCTCTCTCTCTCTCTCTCTCTCTCTCTCTCTCTGCTGTTTATCGCACTGCTTTCTTCACAAAAGCTGCTTTTGTACTTATCAGGATAAAATCAAGCCAAGGCATTTGGAAGTCTGGGGGGGGGGGGATCCAAAAAAAAAGCCCTATGGGACTCACACAGGCAGCTTTTAGTAAAAGAAGATGCTAGTGGATTTTTTTTTTCTTTTAAGAATTGGAAACAAAGAGCACATCCATCCAAAGAAGGATTAACGGGTTTATCAAAGACAAACAGACTATTTTATTGGATAAATTGGTTGAAATGTGGGGCTTTTAAGATAACAGAAGTTACGATCTGAACCCGGCTAGTCAAGATAAACTGACAACAAAGTTCAGTTTTGTATATTAGGTGCAAAAAAAAAGAAAAAGAAAAAAAAAAGACTTTTTTTTTTAACTATTTAACAATATGGGTAAATTTTGTGGTCATATTATTTCATTTTTACTACAAATTTATTTATATTTTAAATGCAAATATATTTTAAAACTTAATTTACGTGTTTTACTTTTAAAAAAGTTATTAAAATATGTACATTCATGTGTATTTATATAAGGAAATATGTTATACTTTTTACTTCGGTTACACCACATGGAATTTTTGGTCATTACAATTTTCTTTTCTTTTTTTGAAAATGGGATAGAAAAAAAAAAACATAAAACCAACATGAATACAAAAAGCAAATCTAAGAACTTTTAACTAGACATTTTAAAAGAACCCATATAATAATCTAATAAAAGCGCTTGTAAACCTTAAAAAATTGAATTTCACAAAACTATCTGCCTGCTCCCATTATATCATTGAGGTCATTAATGTCAATGAAAACACGCGCACACTTTCACACAAAACACATAGTGAGAGCACTTACCCACTTCAAATCCATGTGCTAAAATGTCCAAAAATATTCTATCTGCAGCTGTTGAAAGTCAACTACGGGCTCCTCTTCTCTGTGCAGAGCTCTCACAATAAACCCACCTGTGTGGCATTCATCAGTATCAACACAATGGAACAGCAACGCTTTTTTTATCTCAGGAAAAAGGCAGACATCTGTTCCCAGCCCTCTATGCCTGCACTGCTTTTATGGATCCCTAATTTAATGTGTCCCTTCTGTTCTGCAGAATAATATCACACACAGCACTGCTTACAGCTGGATCATCATCACTTAACAATAGGCAATTATCTGAACTCTAACCAGCTGCACTCTCTAAAGGACAAAGAGGAAATCCAAACTGTCCAAAGTTGAAAAAGCTGCCAAACAACAATATTAGTGAACTTTGGAAAATATGTTTTTTTGCTCACCAATTAACAGTAACCATATGTTGCGATGTTACTCATTTCTGCTCCTGATATTAGTCTTTTCACACCTTAAAGGTCATATTTATAATAAGCAGCACATAATCCCACAATAACATGTATTAATCATTAATAACAAATTATATAAGCCAGGTTAACTGTTTCATTTGATTTGTATTAAATATCAGGTACATTTTCCAAACATCTGCATCTAAAGCTACAGAATTCTTAACTAGAGAGAGAGAGAGAGAGAGAGAGAGAGAGAGAGAGCATGCATCTGTTCTGTATCAACCTACTGCCACCTAGTGGTTTGTGTCATGGTTAATGGTTGATATAAAAATTATCTATTACAGTAATCAAAAACATCATGGAAATCGACTGCCGGCTAAAATCCGATTTTTTGCATATCCAGATTTTATCTAAATGGATTTTTTACAGTCTGGACAGCAAAAAACAACAAAACAAAATCTGATTCAAATCACAGGTGGTTTGAAATGTGATATGACTCCTTTGCCTTTAATATCCAGAGGTGGACAGTAACAAAGTACATTTACTTGAGTACTAGTACACTTTTTGAGTATTTGTACTTTACTTGAGTATTATTTTTTCTTGAAACTTTTTACTTTAACTTCACTACATTTGAAAGACAAATACAGTACTTTTTACTCCACTACAATTCTGTCAAGGTCCTTGAGTAGAAAGTAGTAAAGTCAGTCGGGATGATTTTGGTTGCATTTTGGTTGGAAAATAAAGTTTGACGTCAGAACCCGACGTCTCACTGACATCAACTTACGTCGGACAGACGTTAGATTTTGGTTGGAAATGAAAGTCGGGTTGACGTCACAACCCGACTGATGTTGATTTCTGACGTCAACCCGATTTTCATTTTCAGTGTTGGGTTTGGTCTTCTAAATGCGAATTTTGTCATTGGTTTGGTGTACACTAGCTTATAGATAACTATGGAAGCTTGTTTCCGCCACTGAATAAAACATTTCAAAAGATAATTGCGACTTTTTATCTCACAATTGCGAGTTTTATAAAGTCAGAATTCTGACTTTTTTTCTCGCAATTGCGACTTTATCAATCAATCAATCAATCAATCTATCAATCAGTCAATCAACCCTTTATTACAGACTCAAAGTCCAATATATAAAAAAAAATCTATTTATAGGCTATAAATAGATCTATTTATATAAAAATTTATATCACGCAATTCTGACTTTATATCTCAGAATTTTGACTTTATATCACGCAATTCTGACTTTATAACACATAATTGCGAGTTTATATCTCGCAATTCTGACATCTTTTCTCAGAATTGTGAGATATAAAGTCCAATTCTAAGGGGGAAAAAAGACGTTTTTTTTTTTTTTTTTACCTTAGAATAGTTTATATCTCACAATTCTGACTTTATAACACGCAATTGCGACTTTATATCATGCAATTCTGACTTTATATCTCACAATTGCGTGATATAAAGTCAGAATTCTGAGATAAAGTCAGAATTGCGTGATATAAAGTCGCAATTGCGAGAAAAAAGTCAGAATTCTGACTTTATAACACGCAATTGTGACTTTATATCTCGCTATTCTGACTTTAAAACACGCAATTGCGACTTTATTTCACGCAATTCTGACTTTATATCTCGCAATTCTGAGAAATAAAGTCAGAATTGCGAGATGTAAACTCGCAATTCTGAGATAAAAAGTCGCAATTATCTTTTTTTTTTTTTTTTTTTTTTTTTGGCGGAAACAAGCTTCCATAGATAACAGTAGCCTAAGGCTAAGTCATACTAAAAGCCAAACAACTTTAAACAGAGCACTATTTGAAGGAACAGCCATTTGGGTATCCGAAACCATTGTGGACGTTATTGAGTGCAATCACATTCAATCCCACGACTGGAACTGCATGTGTTCTAGAATTAAATTTGATATTGATATGAGGGTAGGCAGGCATAGATTCAGAGGCATAAGGTACTGTAAGTATTACAAACAACAATGCAACAATAATAAAACAATGCATTGACATTTACTTTTTACTTTTGATACTTAAGTACTTTTAAAAACAAGTAGCCTACTTTTACTTAAGTAAAATCAGTCTTTCCGACTTTTACTTGTAACGGAGTAATACTTGATCAGTAGTATCTGTACCTTCACTCAAGTAAGGAAGTAGTGTACTTTGTTCACTTCTGTTAATATCCCACAATTCTGTCTCAGTTAGCAAGAAAAATAAATATGGTGTCTGAAAGTTGTGGTTGGTGGTCAGTTCGTGTGTATAGCCTAAATGTACGTTTTTGACCAACGTTTTCCACTTTTGATGTAATTTCTAGCGAGAAATTACTATTGCAGTAATTTTGTCTCTATTTTGCTGTATCATTACGCTGCCTCAGAAGTCTGTCAAAATCAGTTTCATGAGGAACCTTCCTGCGCAATCGCTGCCTGCAAAGTCATTGCCTGATAGGGAAGCGAGGCAACACGTCAGCTGCCTAAGTTTTCAGACGCAGAGAGTGTGTTATTTTGATTTGAGTGTTTATTAAAATTAAAGGGCTATGTCATCATTTACTCACCCTCAAGTTGTTTCAAAACCTTTATTAAAGGGATAGTTCACCCAAAAATGATCTGTATGAGTTTCTTTCTGAGAAAGTTTCTTTCTTCTGCTGAACACAAAAGAAGATATTTTGAAGAATGTTGTGGGGCACCATTGACTTTAGTATTTTGATTATTACCATAGTATTACCATAGTATTTTTTTCTCTCCATTCTATGGAAGTCAATGGTACCCCACAACTGTTTAGTTACCAGCCAACATTCTTTAAAATATATTTTGTGTGTGTGTGTGTGTGTGTGTGTGTGTGTGTGTGTGTGTGTGTGTGTGTGTGTGTGTGTGTGTGTGTGTGTGTGTGTTCAGCTGAAGAAAGAAATTCCTACAGGTTTGAAATAACTTGAGGGTGAGGGTGAGTAACGTGAGGGTGAGGGTGAGTAACGTGAGGGTGAGGGTGAGTAACGTGAGGGTGAGTAAATGACAGAATTTTCCTTTTTTGGGTGAACTATTCATTTTACTCCTGTGTTCAGATCCAACCTCTATTCATCCTTGCTGCAACCACAGCATGACAGTGACACGCAGTGACCCCCCCACACACACACAAAAAGAAAAGAATAATGGAAATTCGAACAGTACCATATTATTTTGTTTCACATTATAGGATAATAGTATCAGAAAAAAACTATTTATCATACAAAGGACATCCCTAATGAAATGGTAAAAGACCCAGAAAATGGTACAAGACTTTAATACATTTTTTAACCAAATGAGTCGCATATTCAAGCAGAGAACATCTTCATATTGAGTCAGCAGCAGCACTATACTTTTGTAATTTTCTTTCCTGTACAAATGTTTTGTTTTATTCACTGTCTCCTTTCCCTGAGGATGCCGCCAATCCTTTGCCTGCATTTCACATTCTCTCTGCATTTCATATCTTAATAATATCTGCCTAAAGCTGAACAAAGACATTTTTCAGACATTTAAATTGATAATTGCAATTGATTTGCTGAGAGATATACACAGTACAGTATATTGTTGTGGGAGTTTTATATGGGAAATGAATTATAATGAAGAAAACAAACTGAAGTAAATAATTTTTTGTTTGTAGTTATTGACCGTATCTCCACCTACCCAGTCATAAAGCAACAATGTTTTTAATATAATAATGAGAGAATATTTTATTCTTGAAATGTTATTGCAGTTTGAGTAATAACCCACAATTTGACTGAAAATATTGACTTGGCACAAATGCAGATTCTTAAAAATGTTACTTTTCTGTGTGACTGAGCAAAAATGTCCCATAAAAATATCCAGTGACTGGCATATTACAATTTAGTTCTGCGTGTAAAATTAGATTAAAATTTCAAAGTGCTCTACTAATAAATATATATTTAATTTTATTCAAAAAAAATATTGCAAGTATAATATCATTAATATTTGACATCATAGAAAATGTACATAACTAAATATTTTATATATAAATAAACATCTTTACAAATAATCAGCTCCTTATTCATTTTAAAATGTCTCAGCCATATTCAAACACACACCATGCAGACACAGCACTATTTTTTATATTTCCCTTTATCATTTCACATTAAACATCACTACTCTGTGTTTATTATCATTCACTCATGAATATAAGCGACAATACTCTTACAACAAAATAATATGCAAGTAAATCAACTAAATCTACCAGTTAGAATGTAATGACCTGGTGTTCTGTCAAGCCAACATAACTATTACAATTCATTGACAAACACTGCATTTGGACATAAACAAAAAATAACAAACAAATACAGAGCAATAAGTAGCAATTTAGCTCATGCACCAGCTTGTAATAAAGTTTTATGTCCTCTAGATGTCACTATTTTAAAGAATGATGGGAATGTGAGTGACAGCCTATATACACATTCAAGAGGTAAACACTGTAAAGACTGACAAAAGGTCATATTAACGCTTGTTTCCCTGAGAAACACTAAGTGATACACATGACTCTACCTTTAGAAACACCTGTGAATGACGTTATTGTGAAATCTGAGAAACAGAAGAGCAGATCTTTAGGCCTGACTCATCATCAGGATCAGATATAGACTACATAAAGAGCAGGCAAGGCTTTAGTTTAGACCTGTGGTCATAGCAACATAAGTCAAATACCCAGAAAACAGACAACCAAAATCCTTAAAGCGGACTCATCTGTAAAACATAAGCAAAATTCACTAAGTCAGTAAGGAAACTTTATTTCCTGTATGGCTATAATTAGACGTGCATCGAAACTAATTATTTACAACAATTCTGAAACCAAATTCAATTTCCTGCTTACACACCAGGTTGTCATTTTATGGCTATAGATACATTCATCTCATCATAGGTTAATAGACCAATTGCCATCACTATGGAAAGAGCAAAGTGCTGTTAGATTGTTGACAGAAGAGCATAACCAAATTAATTTCACCACATTCTGATTAAACATTATGGGCAAACTAAATATAGACATCTATAATTTCTCCCAGTTTACTCTTTTAAGATTCTTAGAATCCCAGTATTGTTTAATGAAGCATATATAACCAGATGAATAGTGAACCTGAGATCTTCTTAAAACAGAGCAAGGTTTTCACGCAGTGATCTGTATAGAAGTTACAGGCTATAAATATTTTCTTACATTTTTATGACATTTGTAACTATTAACAAATTTGTAATTTCGATGATCTATTAAAATAGTGTTAGTTAGCATGCTGTAATAAAATAGCATACAGTGCTAGAAAATTTTGTTTTATAAAAGTGCACGCACAGGGTCTCTGCATTTGCTGAGTCGGGGAGAAAAGTTTTTATATTCACAGTCTCTAGATAATATCTCTTCACATATCTCAGGTTTGCAACTTAGGTAAAATAGGCCTGTTGATATGGCTGATTAATATCAATTTCAAACCATCCTAAAAAAGGAATTGTAAAGCCTCATTTTTAAAAGCCCCGTTTCAAATGGTTACGTTTTTAAAAAAAGTGAACCATCAGCATTATTTTGCAAACCACAAGTCAAAATTCACACAAATAATCTGTAAATGGTAATTGCTGTAATTCGTATCAAAGACCCCTGATTCAAACTCACTGCCAATGATGAAAGGTCAGACTCAGAATCGGTTCTTTTGAACATTTCGATTCAAATAAATGGTTAAAAACTATTTAGATTGTTGCTTGACTTGCTTCATTATGTAGTGGCCCTGACATCATAGTGTAGCATACATTTACAAATAAACCATATGGGTATATATTGTTGTTTTTCTCTTAAGATTTAGGCCCATTAATAAGACTGTATGCTTTTTTTTAGTAATTTCATGCATTTCCGTTTGTTTTTTCACATTGCAGCCAATAATAATCAGAAACAAACAGTGATTAAAGGATTAGTTCACTTCAAAATTAAAATTCTGTCATCATTTACCTAGCCTCAAGTTGTTTCAAACCTGTATGAACCTGTACCAGTTGATCTAGGCCTACCCTATTGACTTTTTTCCCTACTATGGAAGTCAATGGGGTACATCAACTGCCTGTTTACCGAGTACCGGCATTCTTCAAAATATCTTCTTTTGTGTTCAGCAGATGAAAGAACTTAAAGGGATAGTTCACCCAAAAAGGAAAATTAGCCCATGATTTACTCATCCTCAAGTCGTCCTATGTGTATATGGCATTCTTCTTTCAGACGAATATAATTGGAGTTAGGCTATATAAATAAAAAATCCATGATAGAGGCACTTTTATGGACTTCAAAACAGAAACAGCCATTCACTGCCATTATAAAGCTTGGAAGAGCCAGGACATTTTTTTTTATTTTTAACTCTTATTCGACTGAAAGAAGAATGTCATATACAATTAGGATGACTTGAGGGTGAGTAAATCATGGGCTAATTTTCATTTTTGGGTGAACTATCCCTTTAATAAAGGTTTTGAAACAACTTGAGGGTGAGTAAATGATGACAGAATTTTCATTTTGAAAAGTGAACTATTCCTTTAAGAACTTAAAATAATTTGTATATACAATAAACTGTTCTAAAGTTCATATTATTAGACTGAAAATGTCCACTTTATTTTCAACCCATGAGCTGGCAGGGCCTTGAATGTGCGAGACTTCCGGTTTCCTTCACTTCCAGTTATTTTTAGCTGTTCAAAAACAGTTCGGTATGTTACTTGATATTGCAAAATGGTATTTCTCATATTATTTAAATTTATTGTAGTAGACTTATTCTAGTTATGTAAATATAGCGGCTAATGAATCTGAAATCTCGCACATTCACAGAAAACAGCGTTGCAAAATAAGGTGGATATGGATCACCTCTCAGCTCATCACGAATCGGATCTGCTCCAATGAGCTCGGTTCAATGAGTCAGTGAGTTGTTCACTCGAGAAACGATTACACTGATTCGTGAATGTTTCAAACCGGTTTTGTGAGCATGTTCGACCATGGGTTCAACCGATTAATTAAAAAGATCCGACTCAAAAGACTGATTCGTTCACGAATCTTACAGAACTACACATGGTGCATTCTGGAATTCAATAAGCTGGTCACTGCGCCCCACACACCTCAACCCCCCTGCCACCGCTCGTGCCAATGATGTCATTCTATTTCAACGGCTGAGGGGCGGGGCCGTGACAGGCAGCTCCTCCCTTCGAGCCAATAGCATTTGAGCATATACAACTCCAGCAGCGCGTGTCCATAGTCTGTGGGAGGATCTAACGGCAGCGCTCCGAGTCCGCTCCTCCACGGCCAGCCAAACACTTGAACACACTGCGCCAGAGAAAAAGGAAACCTCCAGCGCTGAAACTTCAGTTTGATCAAAAGGTAAGAGTTAATTTCGAAAGCATTTGCGTTGCTATTAGTTTTGATTAGATAGTGGAACAAGCGAGAGCCATTTCACGGCTTAACACTTCTGCGGGGAGAAAAGAAGTAGGTGTTGGCTTAAGAAAAGCGTCTTTTATGAAGACCAACAACTTGACGTGTTTCTTAAAAAGCCAGGGAAAAGATTATGATTGTGACCTATGAGGACCTTTTGTGAAGTTGGAGTTGTGGTGTGTTTACGGTGGTCACACCACCTGTTTTCACACGCAGCTCGGAATCGCAGTGTTTGTTTTTGACTACAGCACCAGATTCAGATGGATTTGGCTTGGGAGTGTGAGACAACACCCCACATCGTTGTATTTAGGCTCACAATGTCGTAGATGAGTTCAGAGACGTCAACACTGATTATTATTGGTGAAACTTGGAAGATGAAAGACCGCGCCTCGAAATGAAATAACTTTAAGCTCATGTTTTTCAAGTCTCAGCAGCTCTTAGTGTGGGTTCATGTTACAGAATTTAGCGCTAGTGCGCGTTCATGCCAAACTTTTTTTTTTTTTTTTGGGTCAGTGACGTGATGGTCATTTATTTTGAAGGGATTGATAAAATTGGCACTTACTACTTTTTTATTAAATGTAAAAGTTTACAAATAACTTTGAATGACTGTTAAAGTGTACGCTTACGTGAGATGAATACTTCAGTTTTCGAGGGAAAGATTGTTTTCCTACATAAACGTACATGGAGCTGGTCGCTCACCTCCTCCTGAACGCCGCCATGTCGACGTCACATGACCTGCCTCGAAATACAGCTGATCGAAAGTCCATGGATGTTGAGAGTATGTGGAACGAAAAATGTAATTCTTAAAAAAAGGAAAGGCTGGAATGATTGGAATGAATGATTTTGTAAGATACATGAGCAGATAAACGTACACATTTTACTTTTATTTACGCTTTTGAAAGCTTATTTCTTAGAAATGCTTGATGTTTATGCTACTTGAAATTTATTAAAGTCACCGTGACATCCTTACACAACCTCCTGTCACTCACATGGGATCACAGCCATAGCAAACCACAGTGATCCAATCAATTCCTGATGGAAATGAATACCTCCTACCCCCCCCCCATCCCTCATCCCTCATCCCTCATCCCTCATCCCTCATCCCTTATCCCTTTACATTTTGTCTTGTTTGGAAAGCCGTTTCACTTGGATATATGGATATGTACAGGGAAGAAAAAACTATTGTATCGGAAGTTCTGTTTCATGCCGACTTTAGCTAAATAGTTTTTTGAAAACATAGGTATTCAGTGTTTTTGAAAAAATTTATAAAACCATCTCTAGTGTAAATTATTACATTTCTAAGAACTTTTTATTACCCAGGATTTTTTTGTTTGTCATTGAACCATGTGTGTTTTGGACAGAAACAGCTGGTCATGTTCTGTTTTGTAGGCTACTGAAAGTGAAATGGTCATATAAAAACTTGTTCGACAGGAATGATCCAGTTGTTCGTGTTTGAAGCAATTGCCTATAGGAAAACTAGGCTACCTCAATGTGTTTGGGAAGGAAGAGGCCACATTTCAGCAGGAATTTCGGAGCTATTCTCTCTGAAACAGACCACCTCCTCCATGTAAGGAAAGTGTTTACATCCCAACGGCCATGGCTCAAAACATACTGTGCTACAGAATCTTTGGGCTTACTGAGGACTGGAATATTCACTGCATGCATTGAAATTGCTTGACTTGCTGCTTGTTTAATGTATTTTTTTTTTTTATCTGATGATGAGTGTGACTGTGATAAACTGATGCAGAAAAAGAGTGGAGGGTCTGAAGAGCATCAGTCTCACTTGATAAGAATGTCTGAGTGTGCCAGTCATGCTAGTAGGGACTAGGAAGGCTGCGTCTGTTGTGCCGCCTCAGCAGTGCCAACAGGTGTGGGCTCGCAGCCACACTTCTCTCTGTGTATGAGAGGTGCAGGTCGATATGGCTCGTTATTCAGCTTGCTGTCCGAACATCAAAGTGAGGCACACTGGTTTGATTCAGACGCAGTCTTTAGTGCTTTAGTGGGCACAACTGTGATGCAAACTCTGCACATGCTAAAAAAAACGGTAAAATAATCAAAACAGAACTGATATTTTATCTGTAAATGAATTAGGCTATTAAATGTGTTGACTGAGCGTTAACGAACAGGGAGGTTTGTTTGTTTGGCTGGCTTCATCTTACATAAGCAGAATGTTTTTGAGGGTGGTTTCCTGCATGCTAAAAACAAGTAGATGTCCTGGAGGACTGTCTGTATGCTGTTGTGCCCTCTGGGCTGTTTTCTCCTCCTGTGGAATCACACACTTATGAAGTAGAGGAACGCTTCAGCCTTGGATCCACCAGCAAGGACGCCAATTTAATAGTTAGAAGTGTGAGGTCTGTCCTGCCCTCAGTGGCCGCAGGTGATGTCTATATATATATATTTTCTATCTATCTATCTATCTATCTATCTATCTATCTATCTATCTATCTATCTATCTATCTATCTATCTATCTATCTATCTAATATATATATAATATATATATATACCTGTCAAGGATGCATTAAATTGACCAAAAGTGACATTAAAGACATTTATAATCTTACAAAGCATTTCTATTTGAAATAAATGCTGTAGCTTTTGAATGGTTTCCACAAAAATATTAAGAAGCACAAATGTTTTCAACTCTCAAAATAATTTAAAAATGCTTCTTCAACACCAAATTCAGCTTTGTCACCACAGTAATTAATATTGTAAAATATAAAGCAGTTGTTTAAACTCTACTATTGTATGAACCATTCGATATAGTACAGTTTAATGCTGGTCCCAAACTTTTTACAGTGCTTTTGAAATATTTTGACATCACAATGACGGAGGCAGATCTCACACCTCTAACTAACAAATTGGTGTCCTTGCTTGTGGATCCAAGTGTTCCTCCACTTCAAGTGTCTGATTACTAATGCTAAATTTAATGCTCAAAATGAAATGCTGTCTTGTGGGCAACACTGCGTTTCGGATGACCCAAGTTTGAATCTCAGCTCATGGTCCTTTCTGATCCCATCCCCCCTGGGTTCCCGGCTCTGTCTCTTTAACCACCAAGCGTTCCTAAATAAGTGTCCTAAATAAAGTTTAAAAACCCTTGATCTCGCAGAGGTCAGCATCAATACAGCTGGATTCCCGAGTGTTTTTCTACTGAAAAAGGCAAGTATTTAGAATTATGAATGATTTCATTTTTTACGACACTGCTGTTAAAAAATAGAGAGCGAACATGTGCAAACTAGCAGCCTCTACCTTTTCGCTCACTTTCTGACTGCTCAAAGATCAGTTTGTAGTGTGCAATGTCACTGATTTTGAGTGGTTGTGCATGGGAAGCTGTTTTCAGGTCAGTGTGAACCCTCTGGGCTGCGGTCCATTTAGTCTTCGATGAACACCTGATCGTGTGAGAAAGAGGGACAAAAAATATGAGGAGGAGTCAGAGAGGATGGGTTTTAATTAGGACACCCTCTTTTTCTCCTCTCCATATCACCCTCTCTAGGAACAAGAACAAACATTCAAGTAGGTCAGACACTTCTGCTTCTTCTGTAGCTTAGAAAAATCTGTCCATTTCATTTTGCTAGGGTGACTCTTTCCTTCCGTCTTTCGTTTGTTTGTTCCTTCATTCCTGACTGAATGAAAGTTGAAATCAGAGACACTCACCACTTAGAAATGCTCAGTCTTTATTTACAATGTAACATCATTGTTTCTATTAGCCTAAACTTAAGCGATAGAACTTTAAAGTTGTGCTACATTTGTTTGAGATTTTCCGCCTTGATGTGTGTGTGATACACTGGAAGTGTTTCCTCTCTCAGTGAGACACCAGTGAGGCCTCAGGAGGCCTTTAAATGAGTTTAATCTTCTGTGCTCGTCTCTGTTCTTCCGTGTGGAGAATCTGATCTAAGGATCCGCTGCTGCTCAGAAGCATGAGGCTGTTATGTTCTTGTGTCTGACATTTGCTGTTGATAGGCTGTCACCCTTGGGGTCAATGAATCCTGTAATATAAGTGTTGCTGTAGCAATCTGCAGCAAGTGGCACTGGGATTGTGCTTCAGCAAGTTATTGTCATTTGGCTTTCCACACAAACACACATTGTGTCATCTCACACAGGTGATGAGACTACACATTTTGGTGGAGATTTAGTTTTTCACCAGGAATTCCAATGTTAAACACAATTATTAAAAAAAATTGTTGAGATAATGCACATTGCAGGCTGATGGCTTCAACAAAAGCATATACCATTAATTAACAACTTTGTAGCTCACAGTAGGTCCGTATTTAAAGGTTTATAAGTTTGTTAAAAATCTATTACCCTATTTACTACCTGACTGTTGCACTCTTAGTGATACAGATGTCTACAGCTGGACTACAGTTCCCAGTGTACATTAAATTACTGCTTTACTGTACACCGTTTTACTTAAGGTTATTTTCATAGGTTTTTTTGTAGTAGATGTAGTAGAATATTTTTTTTATCAGAAGTATCCCACACACTTGAATCATAAACTCGGGTTTTAATCTCTGTTATCTTTCTGTTCTACAGAGACTTACTCTCAAATTCCAAGACCAAGCTTTGTTTGCCAGGCAAATTACATGCATTAAAAGCACAACCAATGACCAACCAACAACTTGTGATACCGTTTCCTCTGTGTAATATGTAAAGAATAATTGACGTCAAGTCGTTGAATTAGTATAAAACTATAAATTATTAGTGTGCATTATTATTATTATTATTATTATTATTATTATTATTATTATTCAATAATTAAATACCCCAGTCAATTATTCTGCTTATACTACGGTTACCACACCTCAAAACATTGTTCAAGAACAAAAACATTTTAAGACATTTTTTCAGGTTTTTGTCCTTAAAATGCTCGTGTGTAGGATTTCTTATTCATTTAATCCCAAGCCTCCGTTGCTAATTCCAAGACGTCATTTTAGAGCTAGTAACGGTGGCTTGAGCCACTGATTGGCACTGATTTTTTTTGTTTATCTACAACTCAGATCTAGTATTCTGAAGAGAAATAAAGTAGCCCTATATATAATTATTTTTTAAAAAATAAAAATTTTCGAATGAATGAATTAACCAGAGAGAGACAGCAAGCGCTCCCACATACGCGAGTGAGTAACCTAATAGTGAAACTTGTGTTAATTACAGCGAAGTTATCATCACTGAGAAATAAAATGTAGCTTTCAGTAGTGAAGCTGTTTTTATAAAAGTCACGGGCAGAGGTTGAAAACATACGTACACAATATAATGTAATTTTGTGACCTGCCTGGAACTACTTTAGCCGTGCCTTTCCCTGAAAATAATTGGACAACTCAGAACGTTTGTCAACCAATCAGATTGAAGCATTCATCAGCCCCAAAGCATTAAGTAATTTTTCTGATGCTGCATCGAGTATAGTTTTTAAACGTAGCAACTGAAACATTCTTAACCTGCCCAGCGTGTGTGCAAATTCCACACAGTCCAGCAGTGTGTGTGACTAGCCTTCATACACTAACCTCAGGACTCTCATCTGTTTTTAGCTTTGAGTCAGGATTAGAGAATTGAGAATGATCCTAGATCAGAATCAATAAACTAGTCAAAGTGTAGGCTACTCTAAGATCATTATCTTTAATTTTTGGACCCAGCAGTGAGAACAACAGGGGACGATTTATTTGACTAGCTGAGTGTGTTTACGCTTTCTGTAAGTCACTGTGAGCCATGTGTTTTTTTTTTTTTTTTTTGCTTAATCAAGTGATAGTTCAGCCAAAAAATAAATATCTATCATCATTTACTTTTATGACATCTGTGGAACACAAAAGAAGATTTTCAACGGTTTTTGCCCATACAAGGAAAGTCAAAGGTCCCAAAAATATTCATTGGACAAAATGAAAAGTTATTTTTGTGTGAACTGTCTGGCTTAGCCCATTTCTTAGTCACCATGAAATCAAAATTGACCATTCTATTTTTTTTAAATGGAATATATATATAAATGATGACATGTTTTTCAGCACAAAAATGGGACAACTTGTCACTAACATAAGATCCAATCGATTCCTGATAGACAAAATCAGTGGCACACAGGCATGAATGTTATGAAGGCATGAATATGCAGGTGTTATCACTAATAGATTTTTAGGATTCTAGAAGCTTCCTTATGATGATGTGATTCATGTTTAAGGTAATGAAGGGGAGGAAAAATGAGACACTTAAAGGGTTAGTTCACCCAAAAATGAAAATTATGTCATTAATGACTCACCCTCATGTCGTTCCAAGCCCGTAAGACCTCCGTTCATCTTCGGAACACAGTTTAAGATATTTTAGATTTAGTCCGAGAGCTTTCTGTTCCTCAATTGAAAGTCAATGGACGGCATACTGTCCATGTTCAGAAAGGCAATACAGACATCATCAAAGTAGTCCATGTGACATCAGTGGCTCGATCTTAAGTTTATCAAACGACGAGAATACTTTTTGTGCGCAAAAAGTAAACAAAAATAACGACTTTATTCCACTATTCATTTCCTTTTCTCTGAAGTTCACGTAGTGTTTTTGCGTAGCGCGTCTGTGTTGTACGTCACACGCATCACACATGACCAGCGTCGGCCAATAGTGAGCCTACGTGTGACGTACAACACAGACGCGCTACGCAAAAACACTACGTGAAATAGCTCGAGGCCCAGAGAGAAGGAAATGAATAGTGGAATAAAGTTGTTATTTTTGTTTACTTTTTGCGCACAAAAAGTATTCTCGTCGCTTGATATACTTAAGATTGAGCCACTGATGTCACATGGACTACTTTGATGATGTCTTGCCTTTCTGGACATGGACAGTATGCCGTCCATTGATTTTCAATGGAGGAACAGAAAGCTCTCGGACTAGGCTTGTTGCGATAGTCGGTGTTACCGGTGATACACGGTGTTTAACCCACCTACCGGTCATAGCACTTGACCACCGGCACCGTCCCCATCGTGTTGAAGTTTTAGCCTATATATAATAAAGCACTTAATTCAGTTAGTGACTACGTGCCTTCGTAATTTAAGCGGAACGAGCGCCGCAGTAAAGCAGCAGGTGTCCGATTTCATTTATCATTTGAGGAGAGTGAGGCGAGCTAACTGGCAAAGGATGGCGGAAGATCTGGTTTCAAAGAGAAATGCAAACGTGAGTTTAATTTTTATATTAGTTTTTTTTTGCACTTAAGTGTCCAGTGATTATTCGGGTAGGCTACCTTATTTAACGAAGTTTTTGATGTTCGTTCGTTTCATATTCGATGGTTGTGCAGTGTTTTTTTTTTTTGTTTTTGTTTTTTTGCTGAAAAAGGCAGGCACTTTATTTAACGAATAGTGATTTTTTTTATATAATTTCTTGTTTGATACTTGCACGATGTGTGCAGTGGTTCGTTTTGTTAATAAATGCACTTTAAAGGTGTTTCATAAGTGCTTTTGTTTAGTTTTTACATGGTGTGTTAAGTTATTATTCATTTTGCAATAAAGATGTGTGTAGCCTAATACAAGCGAGTAGGCTATCTTATTGTTTTGTGTATTTTTATTAAGAATAAAATAAATTAACCCATGATTAATTCAAACAAATGCTACTGAATTGCCGCTAATTAAAGTGAAAGTAAATTGAGACGTGTGCACGTCCGCATTTTCGGCCACCCGAAATCCCCGACACGCAACCCCGGTGACACCGGGATTACCGTTTTTTTTACACGTCGATTAACCGGTGGAAAAAATCCGTCACCGCAACATCCCTATCTCGGACTAAATCTAAAATATCTTAAACTGTGTTCCAAATATGAACGGAGGTCTTACAGGCTTGGAACGACATGAGGGTGATTCATTAATGACTAAATTTTCATTTTTGGGTGAACTAACCCTTTAAGGGTCTCCATTTTTAGATATTCTCCCATAGAACAAAATTTTGCCACTTGCTGAAATCCTCCACCAAACTTGGCTTTCAAAGACTTTCAAACTGAGGTTTTCAGTATATAAAACTATGAAGCTGTTTTGCCAGATTAACATTACAGCACCTACTAGAGAAACACAGCAAGATATGCTTATCTGAAAGTGGTTTAGTAAAATAAGAAATGGGGAGTCAAGGAGTTTGTGCAGGAGCTTCACATTTCCTCTGAAAAGGAATGAGGTGGGTGAAATGGCAAACATATATCACATTTTTTTTATGTTGGTTAAATTCATACAGGTTTGGAACAACTTAGGGGTGAGTAAATGATGACAATTTCTTATTTTTGGGTGTACTATCCCTTTAAGACAACTGATATGATCTGATATCATCATATCGCACACCCCTAGGTTGACCCCCTCTCTGGAATATTGAAGACACACATCAGCAAACACTTTTCAAAGCCCTTCTGGTTCAATTCAGTTTTGCCTACATGTTTCTGATATAAAACTGTCTAGCAATCCAGTGGGAAAATAATAAGTGTGCGTTTCTGTGAGGTGTCTCAGTCTTAAAGACCTTACAGACCCCCTGATGATCTCTACGGGTCATTAATTGTGAGATTAGCTGTGAATTGATGGCAGAGCTTCACCTTATTAAATGAATACTTATACCCCATTAAATATTTCGAATGTGCTCCAGTGGGTTTAAGTATATTAAAGCTCCAGTCAGATTTCCTGGAGAGAGAGATTCATCATCTTTACCTGTTCATACAGCGAGTGCAGCGAGATTCGTGCTGATAATAATTGGTCAGTATTGGTCATCATGGTTCGTTTTGAGCCTAATACATCTAGTATTAAAGGTGCAATGGTGTAAAAACACAATTTTGAACATTGATTTTGTGTGTGTGTGGACTCGCTCAGTAATAGAACTTTGTTTTAATACATTTTGAAATGTGTGTGCATATCTCTCAACGACCATATCATCTGTGAGCATTTTTATAATTTCAATCGATGAAACTACAATGCTGGCACGGAGGTATATATAATTACAAAACAAAGTCATTATGATTGTTATTGTTGTTAATATTATTTTATAAAGGAAGTAACATGCAAGATAAAAGGAGTTTTATTCACTTCATTTCGTTCACTCCTTGCAGATATAGTGCACTAAAATGTCATACACTGTATAGGGATTAGTGAATGAGTGAATGTTTGAGCGGTTTCGGGGGCAGCTAGAGACAGAATGCTGCGTGATTTTACAGCTTGCCTGTGAGGTTCAGACACGTTTCACAGAGCTCTGTGCTGCGGCTCCACTGCAGGCATCATATATTCACATCGTCCACCAGACACAATCTCACCAGTGCTCACATCGTCCGTTACTTCCTGGAGACTCACAGGAACCAGGCCAGTGGGCATCACTCATGCACCCTACCTGTCTGAGGTCTTTGTGGGAATGAGACAGAGACCGAGAGCGAGTTACTCGGTTCAAAAGTTTCAGTGTCCACTCAGTGAACAGGCAGTCTGACAGATGAGTGCAGACTTCACAGTGGAGACGCTTCACACACCCTCACACTGGGCGATATAACCTTTTAACAATAAAACAATATTTTTTATTTAAACCAAACAACCATTATTGTTTAAGGCAAGGAAAATAAAGTTTAAAATAATCAAGGCATGTTTTCCACAATGTATATACACTACCAGGTCAGTATGGACTTTTTTTTTCCTTTCCATCCATAAATACGCACGCATGAATGCATACATACATACATATACAAGTGACAGTAAACATACTTATATTAAAAAAAGATTGCTGCTTCACATAAATGCAGATAGATAGATAGATAGATAGATAGATAGATAGATAGATAGATAGATAGATAGATAGATAGATAGATAGATAGATAGATAGATAGATAGATAGATAGATAGATAGATAGATAGATAGATAGATAGATAGATAGATAGATTCACTGAAATGATTCAGTGTCAAACCTCGATATGAACGATATTCACATTCCCGTGATACTAAGAGGGAACTGGAAACTATTGACACATGGTCTTTAGGAAGCTTAATGGCCAAATTAAAAGCACATTAAGATAGTTGCGTCGTTCACGGTGTTGCTTAATTTGATATCATCAGTGAAATTGTCGCACATTCATCATGAATGTTCAATATGTAATCCAGCCATTTTAGAGGGCCATCAGTCCACAGCTCCTGTGGCTCAAGGTCAATCGAAAGCATTGAAAGTGTCCACACTCGTCCACTGCGCACCCTTAAAACGCTCTCTTGGGCCCCGTTTAGTCTGTGTGTGTCAATTCTGTGGTGGGTTTGGCGGGAAAGAAGGCTGCCGTGATGGACTTGACTCAATTATCCTATGATCCCTTATGGAAATCTTTGAAGCAGAAATTCTAAACCCCCTCCTGAATCCAATTTAAATCTCATTCACTTTCCATATCCAGGTTGTATTGAACTTTTAGATTCTTATCAATCATAATGAAACCCGCTTTTTCTCATTTTCTTCTTATTAACTTCTGCTGATTCACTCAGTGCTTGACTCAACTAGTCTTTGATTCTGTGGATGTTAGGGATGTACAGAACTACAGGTTTTCTTAATTGACTAGATGTAGGATTTCTGAAGGACTACTTGAGTTGTCAGCCTTAAAGGGAATTTTTTTTTTTTTTTTTTTTTTTTTCAAAAATGAAACTTTTCATCATTCACCCTTTAAGTTGTTCCAAATCTATATGAATTTATTCTGCTGAACACAAAAGAACATATTTTGAATGATGTGGGTAACCAAACAGTTGATGGGACCCCATTGACTTCCATAGTATGAGAAAAAATAAATAAAGTAAATGGGTGCCCCACAACTGTTTCGTTATATTCTTTAAAATATCTGCTTTCGTGTCCAGCAAAAGAAAGAAACTCATACAGGTTTGGAACAACTTGAGGGGCGAGTAAATGATGACAGCATTTTCATTTTTGGGTGAACTATCCCTTTAAGGAAGCCATAATTGAATATGTACTTGTCTAGTTTAACAACAACCCACATCCTTGCCTATCTGTATTGATTAACTTAATTGTTTTGATTATGTTTGTTGTGATTTGATTTTGTTTTTAATAACTCCTCCCTTGACGGCTATAAAGCCGGTAAAATATCCCACCCGCTCAGTGTTAGTCTGTCAGATTTCACTTTGTCTTCTGCTCCAGTTCAGTATTGTTATTGTTTCCTAAAGCTAAAAAGTACTAAAAATGTTTCTCATTCAGTGAAATATAAATATTAGTTGAAAAAATGTGAACAAAAAATAGAAATTTTGTCTTGACACCAAAAGTAATTAAAGTTAGTTTATGTTTAAGGTCAAAATTGACTAAAATAAAATAAAGCTAAATAACAAATGCATGCACATAACAAAATTACAAAAACTTAAAATAAAAACTATAAAATATAATCTAAAATAATGAATTAATATTACTAAAAATAGCACTACTCCGGTTTGACAGTGATTTATACCCAGAAGCATCTTTGGGATTTAAATTTCACCAGATACAGTTTTTTGGAGCCTGCATGTGAACAGGAAGGGAGTTGTCAGAACAGGAAGTGAGCTCTTTCTCTTCTTGCCACCAGAGGCCGAGGAAATGTTTCCACATTGTGCCTTCAGAGACGTGACAGCATTCCCAGAGCAAGCACTGTGGGACATTCCCAGTGTGACACATCACAGATTTTCTCATCTATACTAAAAAAATTCATTGCTTCATCTATCTATAAATACAGAAACGTCTGTCTGTCTGTGTGTGTGTCTGTTAACCGCATATCTCTCGAACCGTTAGTCCGATGGATTTCAAATTTGACAGGTGTCCGCTACGGTCACTAGTAAGTGCAGTGCCAAGTTTGACATTGTTTGGATGAGAAATGCTAAAGATCTCGTTAAATATATCATTTTTAAAAGGTTTAAAAATAAACATTCTGACATTAGAGGGTTGTATCGGTCAAAGAAGCCCCAAGAAGGTTGTGGTTTAAAAATAAACATTCTGACATAAACACTCAGTCAGCTACACTGTTTACTTATGAATATTATAATTTGGTTCCTTCTGAATATTATAGTTTTCTTTACCAAGAAACCAACAATTACTAAAAACACACACAAAAACTGATTTTGTTTCTTTACCAAGAAACCAACAATTACTAAAAACACACACAAAAACTGATTTTGCACGGGCACTTTGCACTGCTCCCTGAATCGACGGATGTGGATGTAATTCATATTCATTTGTGGATGTAAACTGAATCTATAAGTCAGCTATGCTGTTTACTTCTGTAATTTATAGATAGATTCTGGTGCGCTTAACGTTATCGCTACTGTGTAATAGTAGCCTATGCTATTCACCAACTAAACATATCCTATTCAATGCAATCACAGTCTCTTTCATGGGCATGATTTGTAGTTGCCTATTCATAAGCTGTTTGCTCAAGCATAGCGTTTTCTTAAAGTCCCTGTAAAGTCAAAATTAAGTATGTGTTCTGAGTTTGTCACACCACAGAAAAATGTGTTATTAGCCACCCAGCCAAATTTGAATGATAAAAAAAGCCGGCAAGTACATAAAATAAGCTATGAAAGGCCCCATTTCTCCCCCCTTAAAACTTCCACTTGGTTTTGAGTGCCCTCGAAAGTAAAGTCCCCTCAACGAGGGGAAGTGGAGTTGAAGATCTTTCCCTATGAAATGGGACACCACTATATGCAAATTATATATAACTATCCCAGTTATGATCAGGATATAAGTATCCATAATAATATGCTAGAAATCTAAAAAAGTAATCAAATGTAAAATAACACAGAATAGTTTATTATAGATAGATTAATGCTCATTAAAGCTAAAGTTATTCATTCAAGAGCTGGGAGTAATTTTCTCTTTGCCTTTAGTTGTTTTATTCACATTAAGGTGTAGCCTAATCATTAGCAGGTTTATTAGATGCTGCCACTTTAAGACCGAATGCAGATCTAATACACATTTTCTCCCAACTATTCCACAACTAACTCCCATTTAAGACATAAACTGTGTTAAAGTGAATCTCCAAACCGGTCATTTAGCCATATTTTTGTCTGTATTTGATCGTTTAGACGCGCGCATGAAACCCAAAGTATAACGTGCTTGTCTAACGTTAGTTGCAGTCCGTTTCCGAACGCGCGCAAAGTCTCTGCGCGGATTATTGTGCTTATTATAGCTCTTTTTACAATCAAACACGTCCCGCAATTTAGAATCAGCTGACACTGCATTTTACAGCAATCACTGATTGTGTTTAGTGCTGTTTGGGTTTAACGTTAGGGAGAAGTGACAGCACGCTGTGAAGAAAAAGATGAAGCACTAGACGAACGCGGCTAGTTTTTAATAGTTTTACCTCACATCTTCTTTTTATAATCCTTGGAAGCCAAAATCGAAAATAAAATTTGATTAACTACCCAGATAAGATGTATATTTGATGGGCAGACTCTCTCGAAGCACTCGGCGGATATCATGAACATCGTCAGATAGATAAGTTAGCTTCGTGAAATATTTTCTAACATTAGTGTTCAAAACTTAACAGTCCATTGGATGTGCATTAAACTAACATATTCCAACATATTTAAACATTTTAACATGCTTATTTGCGAAAATATAATTACAATTTAATTGTTCCTTTCCAGCGGTGTCCGCCATCTTGTTAAAAAAAATTACCGGCTTGCTGAGTCCGCAAGGTATCCTGGGTAATTTCATCTTCCACTTCGTTTTAAAGGAGAACTCCGGTCAATTTTAACATTGAGCTCATTTTTTTGTACATTTGGAGTGCTGTCAATACAGAGAACAACGACAAAAATCGGCGTTGCCTACACCGAGTTATTCTATTTTTAAAATTTGCACCCTGTTGACTTCAATGGGGCAAGTACTAAACCTTAACATCCTTGATGTGTCATTACAAGTGCACAGAAAATGTGAGTGATTCCTTCTGAGTGAACACGAGTGGATCTGACTGCAGTAGATGTGAAAGATATGTATAAAAATGATGTTATTTAAGCCAGCGCAAATACCTGTGTTTACATCCTGTTTTCGGTTGAAGTCCAAAGTAGTCGATTGCCGAGTTCACGCGCATAGGTTTAGTTACCTATGATCACGCGCGTGAACTCGGCAATCGATTACTTTGGACTTCAACCGAAGTGTGTGTGTGTGTGTCACAGTCACACTTTTGTCTTATCGCACATGAATTGTTTAAATGCATTTGCATGAATAAGAGATCATATAATGTAATATACACTTTTTTTTATTCTGATTGGATAATTTTCAAGATCGAGGCCAAGCCTTGTGTATACTATTTTTATGTAGCAGCGTACGTGGCGCAAAAAAAAAAAACTCTGATCACTGAGGGCCCCTCTCTGCGCAAGGGCCCCTGGGCACGTGCCCAGATTGCCCATATGGTAGATCCGGCCCTGCTCCTAGCAGCTTAATTTGTTTTACAAAGCCATAAATGTTCGAGCCTGGACTACCTACTATAATTATAACATAAGCACACAAGGCAACTTACACTCATTGGTGGGCACGCACTGCCAATGATGGCACCAGTTGTCTCCGAGACGGGAGATAGTCGGTTCGGCCACATTCACCAGTAACAGCGGATTATCAGTGAATGAATCCCAGTTGTCTCCGACGAAAGTTTATAAAACTATCCCGTGTAAAATGAGGCGGGTTTTGGCGGTGATCCTCAGCTCTCCATCAAGGTGGCTCTTCACAAAATTAATCCACCTCTTGTTGATATGATAGTTTTTCGGAAATTTAAATAAGGACACTGATCTGTTTTGTACGTGATCGCATCCAGGTAATAAGCATTTCCGTGACAAAGGCATAGCTAGCTAGCAAACTGTAGGATGTAGTAACTAATTGTACTGACAGTAACTCGCGATTGAGTTGCAAACTGATGTGAATGGGCTCCAGTGCGTCATCAAGTTGGGGCGTGTCCAGGAGCTCAGGGGCTCCAGTGCGTCATCAAGTTGGGGCGTGTCCAGGAGCTCAGGGGCTCCAGTGCGTCATCAAGTAGGGGCGTGTCCAGGGGCTCCAGTGCGTCATCGAGCCCTCCTTTTAGCCCCGCCCAAAAAATCCGGAACACAGCAATGGTGAAAAACTGTTTAACGGTCTAACTCCACAATTCAGTACTTCACAGTTCACAGTCTTTGTAATATGATTTAGCAATACATTTCTAACATTTATAATGTGTTTAGAATTTTTTTTTTAAATTGCCTTTACAGGGACTTTAAATATATCAGTAAAAGAAGCACTTAGAAGGTTGTGGTTTAAAAATAAACATTCTGACATAAACACTCTGTCAGCTATACTGTTTACTTCTGAATATTATATTTTATTCACGGCCATCAATTGTAGTAACCTAGCCTGCTCCCTGAATTCAATGCGTCCACAGTCTCTTTCACGGGCACCAAACCAACAATTACTAAAAACACACACAAAAACTGATTTTGCACGGGCATTTTGCTCTAGTTATTTCAATTTCAGTGAATTGATAGGTCAGCTTTGTAAATTTTGGAGTTCTTCTCAACTGTTTTAAAAAGCCAGTGGTGTTCTGAATGTGTGTTTGAAGGGTTTGAGATAATGGCAGCAGAGATTAATGTCTATGAGAATATAGGCTGCCATCACCAAGAACACCTTTCTCTCTCCAGGGAGGAACGTTTAAGAATAGCACTGACCTGCTTCGGTTCTTTTCTCTCTCTCAGAACTTGTCCGCTGTGTTTTTTTTGTTTTTGTTTTTCAAGTTCAATGTGTGGGTGTGTCTCTGTTTCAGGATAAGCTGACAACTTCCTGTGAACATCCAATCCAAATGTCTGATAATGAAACTGCAGTCCTAACTAGTTTGAAACTACAGTAATCAAATGTTGAGTCAATCATTAAAGGTAGACTATGTAATTTTTTTATTTTTATTTTTACAAATTTTCTGTGAGCATGTCCATCATCAGTCTACCTTCCAAACTGTGTTTTTGTCTTATCCTGAATCACTATGGTGCCCTGCGTGTGACTCGTCACATAAACGGAGACAAGGATCTCCGGTTACAATGTTCTTCTGCGAGACATGCAGTTTTGTTTATTAACCGCTAGAGCACCAAAAGTTACACTGCATACCTTTAATGTGTGCGTCCCTTCACACACACTTTCCTTACTAAAGATGGTATTTTAAAGGTACATGCACAACTGTTCAAAAGTTTGGGGTTAGCAAGATTTTTTTATTTTACGTGTTTGAAAGAAGTCTCTTCTGCTCATCAAGGTGCATTTATTTGATAAAAAATACAGTAGAAAGTAACAGTATTACAGAGTTATTACAATTTAAAAATTGTTTTCTATTTTAATATTATTTAAATGTCTTCAGTGTCACATGATCCTTCAGAAATCATTCTAATATGTTGATTTGGTGCTCAAGAAAAATGCGTTATTATAATCAAATTGAAAGCAGTACTGCTTAATATTTTTGTGGAAACTGTGGTACTTTTTGTACTTTTGCCTATAATATATCAAAAATTGCCATGATACTTCTCCAAAATAATGTGGTATTATCGCAATATGTCTAAAAAAAAACATGGTAAGTGTCCAAAATAACAATATTACTGTGATATTACCATGATTTTTGTTTTGTACTTGCTAGCCTGCTGATGTCTTGGAAAATGGCATGTGTTTATTAGTCTACATTTCTACCTAACCTACATCTTTCTCACACATATGAATCATGCACACAAGCCCAAAATCTTCTGCTGGAGTGTGTCCGCATTCACTGGGCTACTGTACGGGTGTGTGTGTGTGTGTGTGCGCGCTTAAATGTGGACAACTGGTTAGATTGGCACTATTTTAAGAAAATGTGTGGCTGTGAGTGTGTTCTTTGGCTGTGACAGTTTTGGGCCATCGTGTCCTTATTTTTTTCTCCAAATTGCGGGAAAGAGAGGAAGAGGGTGGGACAGGAAAGTCTTTCTTACTGTATTTTTTTCCATACTCTTCATGCTCTCACTTTATATGGATGCAAGAACTTCTCCCAAATAAGGCCTTCAACAAAATGTACTTTTTTTATTCCAGTGTGACCTTCATTTTGTGGTTGAGTTTGAGTCTTGATAAGCATTTTGGCCTCCTGATTTCTGCATAAATGCAGGATAGATCGTGGACCTGCTACACTCTATTATGTTGTGTTTCTCAAACAGGGGTTCACTCACTAAATTATGATGATGACTTTTTGGACATATTTCTTGGCTCTCTGGAATACTTGATATTTCACCGCACGCAGTCAATGGCAACGTATCACTGCTACTTTCACGTCTCTCGTATCATTCTTCAGTCTCTATCTTTTAATTTTATTGCATTTCTATGATATTTAAAATGGCTAATTGGCTCCAACTTCTCAGAACGGTTACGATTACCAGTTGTAATAAAATGTTTAGCTTTGTAGCTAAACATGTTAGCTAACCAGTCTGTAGAAAAAGTAAATTGGAAATAATATTATGACTATCGTTCTATCTATCGTTCTATCTAGCCTATACAATGTTTATGCAATTTTATTTGCTCAATAGCTATGTAATAAATGGGATAATCTACACAAAATATGAATATTGTATTTGTTTTGTGAATTTCATTTGAACCATGTCTCATTGTAGTCTTCTTTCTTTTTCTTTAGAGATGGCAGCTATTCGTAAGAAGCTGGTGATTGTGGGAGATGGAGCCTGTGGAAAAACATGTTTGCTCATTGTGTTCAGTAAAGACCAGTTCCCAGAGGTCTACGTGCCCACAGTGTTCGAAAACTACATTGCTGACATAGAGGTGGACGGCAAACAGGTCAGTTATCCTAAAATAGTGTTGTACACAGTCCTTCTTCCTTGTTTTGTGGACAGAAGCACTGAGAATGTGATGTGTCTGGGTATGTTTGTTTGAGAGAGGGAATTGGGTGTTCCTGCAACCTTTTAACCCAAATTTCAGGCCATCCTGATCAGACATGCTGGATATAGCCTAATATGAGAAGCTCAGCAAGAGGGAGTGCTCCTCTGATCTTAACTTACTACTATAGGAAATGGATTGTTTAAGATTTTTGTTCATGTTTGGACTTGTAAGCTTCTTTGAAATAGAGGACAACGATACTGAAATGAACCTATAAGTTAAGGATGAATATTATTTCAGCAGTTAAATTTGCCCAGACCAGTGACCCAGAACTTTTGATTAAAAGAAAAAAGAAAAATTTGCAGTTTGTTCTATTTCCTGTATGCTCCAGAACACAAATTTTATTTCCATCTCTTGTACTCACACAAAAAACTCAAGTCTTTTAACCCTTGAATGTTTTGTATTGTCATTGAAGACCTCTAGACCAGTTTGAACTGCAGTTATCTCTTTAAATAGCTTTAGGTTTATAAATGGTTTTTATATTTATGACCACTGATATTGATGACAAGACGACTCAAAGTCCAGTGACATACCTGCATATTTCTCTCTCTCTCTCTCAGGTGGAGTTGGCTCTATGGGACACAGCTGGTCAGGAAGACTATGATCGGTTGAGGCCATTGTCGTATCCAGACACAGATGTTATTCTGATGTGTTTCTCCATAGACAGTCCAGATAGTTTAGGTACTTAACCCCACACACACACACACTATTGTTCTGAAGTTTGGAGTCAGTAAGCATTTCAATCATGACAGAGTAAAGACATTCATGTTAAGCTGTTCTTTTGAACTTTCTATTAAGAATTCAGAAAAAAACAACAATGCATGCAAATTTTTAATAATAAGACATTATTCATGACAACCAAATCAGCATATTAGAATGATCACATGACACTGAAGACTAGAGGAATGATGCTGCAAATTCAGCTTTGATATCACAGGAATAAATTACATTTTAAAATATATTAGAATAGAAAACAATTATTTTAAACTGATTTACTGTATTTTTTTATCAAATAAATGCAGCCTTGTTGAGCATAAGAGGCTAAAAAAATCTTAAAGACCCCAAACCTATGAACGGTAGTGTTAATTACTACTTTATTTTTATTCCTGCTTCTCAGCAAATAGTTTTAACTAAAACTATAGCAAGTAATTCAACTTGCACATTTTACATTTAGGTAAAATTGAAGATGATTTATTAAATAATGAAATTTCATTAAATAATGAAATGCACAATAATTTCCTGCAGTTATTAATATTTATAATTTACTGTATTAAATTATTTCTAAAAATATCTTAACATTGGCATCAGGTTTCATAACTTCTGTTCTGGCCTTTTCCAGAGAATATTCCAGAGAAATGGACGCCAGAGGTAAAACATTTTTGTCCCAACGTTCCCATCATCCTAGTGGGCAATAAAAAGGACCTGCGGAATGATGAACACACACGCAGGGAGCTGATCAAGATGAAACAGGTATGGCAGGTGTTGTGTGTGTGTGTGTGTGTGTGTGTGTGTGCACGCGCACACGTGTTAAGCATATGTTGCCATAGTAACATGAAGTAGAGGTTTATAAGACACGGCAGAGGCCTTTTGTTGGCCTTTGCCTTAACAAACAGGACACTTCCTGTCTCTGAAAGCCACAAAGGAAAATGGAAATGCAGCTGTTTCCTGTGGGGAAAAAGCTGCCCTCAGGGATTACATCATGCTGAAGGTCTGTTTGTAAGAGTAAAGCAAAAAACAGTAGTGAAACTTCCATGCTGGTCGTCATAATACTTTTATATTTATACTTGTAGCATTTTTAAGTGATTTTCTAATGAGGAAGATTTTAGAATACACGATTTGTACAGTTATGATCCATCATATTCTCCCAAATTGTTCGGCTACTTTTAACCACAATGCTTTGTGTCGAAAGGGACTGTTGTGGGGACCATTTAAGGTAGCTTAAAAACATTGACGTTAGTGTCTAGGAATGCTCATTGATTTTATCAAAATGTTATCAGTTTATCTCTACAGGAATGTGGCTGTTTGTAAGTCATGTGACATTCAGCATACTACAGTTCTGCAGTATGAAATGTTTATTGACGTTCATTGTATATTGTAGAGTTGTAACCTACTTCGCTTTGAATCAGTATGCAAATAAAAAAAAAAGTTACATTTTAATATTAATCTAGCTACATGAATTGAGTCTGTGCCTAAATATAAATAACTCAGAATGCAAATATATGGAGGTCTTTTATGAAAACATTAGGGTGAGAAAGGGGTGGGGGGTGGTGTCACATGATCATTGTAATATGCTGATTTACTGTTAAACATTTCTTACTATTATCAATGTTGACAGTTATGCTTTATTAGCTGAAATAGAAATCTTTAGCATTTATTTGAAATAGAAATTGAAATGGAAACCTTTTGTAACATCTATAAATGTCTTTACTGTCACTTTTGATCAATTGAATGCAGTGTTCACTATTAGACATTGTTTTCACTATTAGATATTGTTAGTGTACAAATGAAACTAGAGAGAGGGTGAAAAGAGTTCTAAAAGAATGCTTCCTCTCATTGTGTACGTGTGTTTTAGGAACCTGTAAAACCAGAGGAGGGCCGTGACATGGCTAACAGGATCAGTGCATTTGGATATTTGGAGTGTTCGGCTAAAACTAAAGATGGAGTGCGTGAGGTTTTTGAGATGGCCACAAGGGCAGCGCTGCAGGTGCGAAAGCGCAAGAAGAGAAACGGCTGCCTACTGTTATGAGCCACACACACATACATACACCGACACACACACACACACACACACACACCTCACCTCATCATGTTCCTTTCTGCAACTGACCCCAGGAAAAACCTACAGTACCTGCTGCGCCCCACATGTCTCGCAATCCAGTCAGGGATGACAGAAAAATATTTATAAAGAAACCAAAGTGTGTGTCAGTACCCAATGCCTCTTCGTCTTGCCATCTTTCTCTCTTTTTTTCCCTTTTCTTTTCTTTTCTTTTCACCAGCATACTTTCCTTCCTTCCTTTCTTCCTTCTCTGGAGGAAAGACTGAGATTAATTTTGTATTTGTACATAAATCTTCTCTTTATCTTTCGGTTCTGGTTTACAGTTATGCTATGCCTCTGTATATGATGCTCAGTGATTTAAGTATGAAAAAAAAAGCAAAAATACATTTATCATTCATTATAACTGCCAGCCTGTACTCTGTGTGTCTGTTTTTTGACTGCTGATTTTTGGGACTGTGCCAAACTTTCTTTATCTTTGTCCAATGGAGTTGACTTTAGTTAGCCTAGAAATCTAGACGCACCCTAGCGGCAGGCCGGCAGCAAAATGTATTTTGCAGCCAGGGCAGTCTAACAACTCTCCATTGACTTTCATGCTGGAAAAGCCTAAATTGGGTCAGGCCAATCACGTCGTGTATAGAGTAGGCGGGGCGGGCTTAACATAATGACGACAGAGTTGCGACGGTTAACTGCTACTTGAAAACAAAGAATGACGACTGCTGCTGCTGCTGGCGAACAGTCTTTCGAATCGGCTTTGTCCGCGACTCTGGAGGACTTGGAGTTAGGTTTTTCTTTGAGAAAAAAAGCACAGAACAGCACTTAAGTCATTCTTAAAAAAAAAAAAAGGAAGATGTGTTCGTAGTTTTGCCGGCCAGATACGGCAAAAGTTGAATCTATCAACTAGCTCCGCTGTTGGGAAAACGCTCTGGTTGGGTGAAGCGCTGTCCTATTGCGTGCAGAGGGAATTTGAAAGACAGCCGTTTATCCCGCCCCTCGGATTGAGCCGTGTCTATGGTGAGTTGCCAGACCAAACATCTTGATGTAGGTCTGGCTTGCCAGGCTAGACCTTAGTAAGGATAGATGGCATATTTATTTTACATGAATGAAAATTAGGCTGTAAGGTATAGTTGTAGTCTGATCAATTCGGTTTACTATTATACATATCTGTGTTGTTTGCTTTGCAACGGACAAAATATTTGGACAAAAATGCTCAAATATATAATTTTGTGGCAAGTAGGCCTATAAACCATTTTTAATGGTTAGCAGGCTAAAACTGAATTAGCATTAATTGCTAACTAAATTAGCTGGTCTGCTCAGGGTAAAGGGAGAGAGAAAGAGAGATGAATTGAGATAAAAAATAAATTGCGAGAATTAAAGTAAAAGTCCCAAGTCGTGAAGTCCAAGGCTATAAATGCTAAATTGCGATAGAATTGAGATAAAAAGGCGTCATTACCTTTTTATATATAGGCACAAATATGGGTTAATTGCAGGTAGAGGTGACTGAGTTACTGAAATCTATTTTTGTGTCCTTGAATAAAAAAGTACCCAGTTGGAATGCCCAGCATGTTACTTTAAAATAAGAGGTCAAGAGAAGAAAAGCCATGGTTGGTTTAAACGTGAGGTAAGCAGTTTATTTTTAATGGCAGTCACAAAACTGTCCGGTTTACCTGACAGATACCACTAGATCAGGTGTGCTGATGTTGCAGATCTAGACTAAATTGCTATAGAAAAATAAATAAAAATAACCTAGAGGTGATGAGGATAGCATTGAGTGCCTGTAGGTGTTTGGTGTCTAACATAATGAGGATTGATAATGGCTCAAACATCACTGGGACTCGCAGTAATCTTAGATGGGTATAGTAGCTCCAATAGCCACAAGGGAGAGACCTATGCTTACTCACTGTAAAGGCTAATTCACACTGCACTGACAGACAGACCAACGCTGACAGTCACCAGACTACAGCATGTCACTTAGACATTTTAAATCCGATTCTGCATGTTCAATTGGTGAAAAAAAGCAGACTGAAAACACATCTGATCCACACTGAAATGTATGTTGCCATCTGTCGGTGCGGTGTGAATTGGCCTTAAAGGGATAGTTCACCCAAAAATGAAAATTCTGCCATCATTTTCTCACCCTCATGTTGTTCCAAACCTGTATGATTTTCTTTGTTCTGTTGAACACAAGAAAGAACACCAAACAGCTGATGCCCAAAATAGCTGTCCGGAGGCATTGCAAATATGGCCGTCGAGTGAACAGACTTTCCTTGAAAGGGACTCTGATAGCATGTTTGTGAATTTTGGGGTGGAGCTATCCAGATAGGGGTGTGATCCTTCTGGGTAGGGGCGTGTTTGTTTTGGTGATTTCAAATATTTCTGAGAAATCGCTTACTGCACCTTTAATGGACATCATTTGAAAATATATTAATATGTCTGATTGTCTGTGGTTTAATAATCAAAGCACAGCTGAAATCCAAAGAACAAAGGATTTATTAATAAAGGGACTGACAATGTTCAGATAACAATTTGAAACAAGAAACAAAAAATAAACAATTTTAAAAGTCAAATTTTAAGCAGAGTGAAACAAAAAATGTTTGAATTGATTATCTTACAATTATGAACAAATTAAGAAAACCGATTTAATGTAGGAATCAGAAAGGCAATTCATCAGCAAAAAAATGGTTTATGTATCAGTCCATGTGCTCATATTTTCAAGGTAGATTAAAATATTTTCTGTCATCTGATAATATTTTTAAAAAAATAAAATTCTGTTATGTGCAAGCCAGAAATGTACACATTTAAATTCACAGAAATTTATGCCAAGTTACTACTATACAATGTTTGGCTACAACATGTATCGTACAGTCTGACTTAAAATGGTTGATGGTAGATGGTAGGTTTCAGGGTAGATTAAAGTATTTTTGTACAATAAAAATCTTAGTGTGCACCCAGCTTTAAAGAATGGGAAGATCCATGATTTCCATGCTAGCTTCAAAAGGTGTAGAACAGATGTGGCTAGTGAAGACTGGCTCTTTGTTAGTAATCATGTCTCCATTCAGGATTCAGATATTGTTGGACCGCACTCTCCTCAGTTTCCACTAGGGGGTGAAAGAACACAATAGTCAGTTTTTCCCACATCATGCCTTCTTGAAACCATTACCATCAATTTACTATTGTTATATAGGCTATATTATTAGTAGTAATATTTAAATTACTATTGTATTATTACTATGTATTACTATTATTAAACTATAAATCACCATAGAACAAGACTGCTGGTAATTTTTTAAATTGAGCAGAAGCAAATTATTTATATAAAATATTACCGGTAAGTGATATATTTATTTTAAATATAATTTTTAACTGTGATTGAATTCAGTTAGACAAGTTCCTTAAAGTCTTCCTTTATGAAAGAGAGAAGCATTATAATCAGGTGTACATTTTTTCGTTTGCTGACAACCGGTTCTGAAAAAATGGAGGAAAGAGGACAGCCTCCTGTTTGCAATGCATTTGCATTAAGGCAAAACCTTGAAATTTGACACAATGTAATTGTTTTTGGCAGAACATCAACAGACATGCATGACTACCACATGAATTTTCTTTTTTTGAAATGAAGACTTCCCAAGTATTGTAAGGGCATTACACTAAAACAGGTTTAATTTTCTATCCCAAGAAAGATTATTTTTGAAATCTACAGTAGCCAGTAAAGTTGTGGCATGAAAAACAGGTTTAAGAGGTTTATAATTAAAGCCCGTCTCACCACTCTCATCGTCAAAGTTGAGAGCAAGAAGACGCTTTTCAACCTCCTCTATGCCCTCTATACTGGTAAAGGGAAGCCCGGTGTAACCTCCCTGCTCCGAGCAGAAGTCAATAAACCTATTAAAATACAAAAGACACACATCATTCAGTCAGTTCCTCATCAGGGTTTGCATTTCATCCATGCGTAAATTAGAAGAGTACAGTATTATACCGGCCCCAGATTTCATCTGTCCGCAGAATGAAGGGGTTTCCCACCATGATGAACAGGGATTTCGCTCTTGTCACCGCAACATTGAATCTCTAAAGAACAAGACATGAATTGAACAAATTCAAGTTTTGGCACGTTGTCACAGAAAGAGCATATTCACAATGTAGCACACAACTTAGTTCAAGTTCACATCATGTTGTGATATTACCCCACCCTTTTAAAGTTTGGGGTCTGTACCTTCTCATTCTTGAGAAACCCAATGCTGAATGTTTCATCCAAAGTGATGTGTTCCTTGCTGCTGCGAACAGCTGACACCATGATGACTTTCCTCTCTTGGCCTTGAAACTCCTCCACGGAACCAACCTACACAACACACCGAACACACAAAGGGAGACGGATATCATTTTGTGCTCACTTGTCCTAATTTAAGATAAAAAGCCATACCAGAGTGTCTATTAACTTTAAGGTCATTAATGCACATGCACTTTTGGAGGTCCTCTTCTGATCTGATGGCCCGTCTGATCTTCTCCACCTATGAAATCAAACCCCAGAGAAAGTAAAGTGATGGTACAGACCATCAGAGATCCAAGAGAATTGTCAGGATATTTTTAACTGGGCTGTCCAAGAGCAGGCTCCACCTGTTTCCTGTAGGGGGCGATAATGCCGATTTCTCTTGGGGAGATTCTGGAGATTCCCTTCTTGGCCTGTGTCAGGAGCAGCTTCTTCAGGTAATCTATGATGATATCGATTTCAAAGGTGTTAAAGAAGGAGGGGCTGTTCGACTCTCTTTCATCCTTCCCAGGAACTCCATGGAAAATCACAGGAAATCCCTGGGGGGTAAAAAAAAAACAATTCACAAATGGGTAATCTCCAGGAAACTGATTTAACTATAGCGACTAAAGTGCTGTTTAATATGTCTCATACTCTTTTGGGCAGGTACTCCCAAGAGCAGTACTGGTTAGAGCTGATCTCATTTGCACATGCCTTCAACTCCCCATCATAGAACAACTCATTAGGAACCTTCAGAATGGATGGATGAGACCTGAAGAGAGAGAGAGAGAGAGAGAGAGAGAGAGAGAGAGAGAGAGAGAGAGAGAGAGAGAGAGAGAGAGACTATGAGTGCACACTATGGCATCTATGTCATTTTAAAATTATCTTTAAGGTGTGTGTGTGACCATCATGGTGGTAAAAGAGCACACACAAACCTTATTCTAATATGGAATTGTATTGGAATGTTAAAGAGTGTTGGTATGTGACAGGAGGGCCTCCACTCAATGATAAAATATGATTAAGACTATAAAAAAGGAAGGATGCCCTCTCCTCAATGTTACTCTCGGTGTGACTGTTTGACTGCAGCAAGAAAATACACCTCATCAAATACAATTGGAAGTGTTTGTCTCTTATTCAGTGATATAATGTTATTTGCCACAACACTAACAAATAGACAATATTAAAAATCTTTACTATTTATGTAATTATATACCATACTATTCTAAAACCTGATTTATGTATTATTATTCTTTTTTGTATTTATTTATCTTGGTCTTGACACCTAGTAGGTAGTCTTAATACTTGAAAATTTGTCTAAATAAATAAAAAAGCTTGTTTCCACCATGGATTAAAAAAGATAGGTATTTGCAACTTTTTATCTAGCAATTTTGACTCTTTTTCTCGCAATTGCATGTGATTTACAGGTGGTCCCGCTCTCGTGCCATTTCATTATTCAACACATCATTTGTGAAGAGATGTCGTTACAAGAGGAAGTTATTTTGATTAAATATTACAAGAGCACATGCATTTTATAAAAATAATAATAATAATGTACATGGATAAATATATTTCTAATAAATACTGCCATATTCCATAAAAATAAGAATAGTCAATTTTGATTTCATGGTGACTTTAAGAACTAAGCACACCAGTGTGTCCTACCTGTAGTTCAGAAGGAGTTTGGTGACGTAGCGTTTGTCAAACTCAGTGTCATCTTTCTTATAAAGATCATTCTGTGTCATCAGCCTCTCCAGCAAAGAGACATCTAAAGGAAAGACACACAACTCCAGATTACAATGTATAACGATAAAACACACCATTTTGCTTATCCCTCCATTTTTTTTATTTACAACAGTCATGATTTAACGATTGTTAAAGGTTAGATGGTAAACAATAACAATACTATTTTCTGGGAATTCATTGGGAACATAATTTTAACATGAAATGAATTAGCTTATAGGTTGAGTGAATGATGTGTCTGTATATATGTGCATCTCACCAAACCCATGATTAATGGCAAGAGGAGATCTCAAGATTGGTCCTAGTTGTTTGGGATCTCCAGCCAAAACAAGCTGCCCGGTCTCTGCATTCAGCAGTCCTAAACACACCCAATGAGACAATGTAATGATTCCAAAAACGGATCTCACTACTACAGTTTAAGACTTTTACTACAGTACATATTGGAAGCAAAAAGAGCAAACACGCATCTGAGCGAGAGTGGTTGCCCACCTGCCACACTGATGATGGTCTCTGACTCCACAGCATGTCCTGCCTCATCCACAAAGATGTGAGAAAAATGATCCACAGGAACACCCCCTGTGACCAGCCTACCAACACAGACACAGTGTTTACTGACTTCTGTAAATCATATCTGTGAGAGAAATTTTAGTTTATTGCATTTGTATAAGATGATGCCCTTCACCTGCCAGCGGTGACTATAGTGCTGACCAGGATCTTGTAGGACATTAGATCCTCTTTACATGGGAAAGTAATCATCTGTCCCTCCACATTGCAGTTGTTCTAAACACAAACACACACACGGACAATCAAAATAAAAACTACAAGCAAACTCGCATATAGCATTTGGTCACTTAATAATACATGAATTTTAGTGCATTAAATAAAGTGTGACTAAAAATATATATATATATAATTTTTCCTGTATTCACTAACCTTTAGAATTTTAGGGATGTCTTTTGGATCGCGTGAACTAGCGTAGAGTCGGTATATTTTACGTGCATCAACATGTTGACTAATGATCAACTTTTCACACAGTTGATCAGCCGCACTGTTAGAAGGAGCGCACGCTAGGATATAGGCATCAGGTACATTCTTCTCCACCTGAGAGATGTTGAGAAACAGAGAAACAAACAGAAAGAGTGACTGAATGCATTAGCTATTACACCAACATCTTTCATGCAGGCAAGTATAATACCAAATAACATTTTCATGTAGACCCGGTGGGGATGTGTTTACTTTGGTGTTTATGATAACCAGTTTTACCTGTTTGATGGCCTCTACTATCGTGACGGTTTTACCAGTGCCAGGAGGTCCAAACACCAGGTACGGTGCCGGCTTGGATGTACCGGCCACAATGTTACATACAGCGCTATACTGTTCAGGGTTCCTCTCAAGCTGGTGATCAAAGAGTCTATAGACACACACATTGTGCTGAAACACTCAATGTTTCCCTCTGAAGGTTTAAAAGCATAATAATAATAGCATATTAATAGCACTTCTGGGTCTTACTGACCTCAGTGCAGGTGGAGACACAGGGGTCACAGTCCTTAAGCCCACGGGGAACAGCACATCTCTGAGGTTGTGCTGGACCGCCATGTGTACAGCTCTGTGTTGCAGTCTTAATGGGAGACGATTTACCGTGAACTCCACACGGAACTTCATCTTATCTATGAATACGTGGTCAATGAACCTTAACACACACACAACAAACACAAGTTCAATGAATAGACATGGGCGATTCCACAGTATCTGTCCACAAGGGGTGTAATGAACAATATAGATTGAATAATACCCAGTTGTTGTCATTTTTTTATTTTTAGTTCACTATTTTGTTAAAGATAGATGTAAGAAATAATAAAGTTACTTTTATCCCACTAGGCCTTGGCATTATCGTGTAATGAGACTTTATTTTATTTCCGTCCCCATAAATTGCGGATGTCACGGTGGGACATTCAGTGCATCTGGATTTTTCCTAAGTCATTTCTTTCATTTCCTTTAATAAAATCCTGAATTTTGGCGCTAAACATTTATTTTGGTGTGTCTTCTACAAAATACTACTACTAACACTGAAAGTAGAATTCCCTTAATCCACCACGATGCAATGGAAACATTTACTAACGTTCGTTACACTTTCTGTCCAAGCAGTTACGCACGTTAAAATATGATTCTAAAGGAAGCGGAGATGTAATTTTTCCATGTAATTCTATCAGTAGCATAACGATAAAACCATCTTGTGTGGGTTAAATTCTCATATGCGTTGCTACATGATAAATTGTTAATAAATCGGGATAAAACAGGGGCCGAGATTTTCTGTCCAAAAATCATAACGCTCGAACATTTTATTCTGACGCTGAATTTCCATCTATAATGTCTCAACGGTTCTCATCAAAGAAATAAGATTGTCTAGGTCACGGTCACTCTGCGTGTGAGAAAGTGTTAACAGGATTTCACGGATTTCGACGAATGTGGGTAAGTTTGTGGATTCTGTCCAAAAGGTTACGAACGTTAAAATGATACGAACGTGGTAAACTTTGGTTAAGTAAACATTAAATAGGATCATTGTGGCGAGAAAGGATAACAGAGTGTGCAAGTCGGATGATTGCGAGTGGTTTCGGACCGAAAGCGTCGTTCATCGTGAAAGAGCGTGCATGAATGGTGGTTTTATACATTTTGACAGATTCTGCACATCTTGTTCGTAACTTAGACGGAAATTTTCAGTCTGTCCAACTTCCAACGTTGTTTTCTGCGTATTTTTGACTCAATAAGCTGTTCATGAAAGTCAACATCGTCAATGACATTTTTCTTTTTTTTTTTTCTTTTTTTTTTTTTGATGATTTTTTTTTTCTTTCCAATGTTCGTAAGAATATAGCTTAGGCTGACGAAGTTAACACGTTAATAGTGCGTTAACACAATCTGTATGATCTTTAAATTTGATAGTATGATGACAGGTTATTTTAATGTGTTATGAACTTGTTCTATTCTATGCCAGTTTTCATGAAATGGTATTATTTTGTGTTACAAAGGGAATCTTGCAGGATTGATTAATTTTTTCCGTCCACGTTACACACGTTATAACTTAGCACACTTGTAGGAGTTCCTTTGTCTTCTACATTTGGCAAATAAATTAGAAAAATATACCTGTGGTATTTGTTAGTAATTTTGCTGGCTTTCAGTTTATGAACATACCAGACTCAAAAATGCACCTTTAAGTTTATAGAACAGATAATATTAGATGGCCACCCTGCCTGCACGGAAGTCCTATTACCAGTTTTGTGAACCATACACAACGCATGACTCATAACTATACCAAATTAGGAACAAAGTAAAACATGAACTGGGATTCAACTAGATTTTATTAAACTGAATTAGATTAAGTACACTTTCTGCTTGAACTTACATTGTTTTTCCGTCCATGTTACATACGTTAAATTTGACATCAACTCAACTTTGATCAAAGTTTACTTGTTTACCATTGCCAGATTTATCCTGCCTTTCACACAGCTGTACCCCAGGTTTTCTCAGGATGTTAACCTGAGGACAATGGCTTTCTCCATGAAGATTGATTTTTGCAGGCTGTTGTCCTTGCAGTCAGCCCTAAACTGTGGAATCGCCCACATCTCTTTATGAATTTGACTGATTACACTGCCCTGCTTCTAGAAAAAAATATCTAGTGATTTGCAAAAAATACCTAATTTGATGATGCTGAGTTTAAAAATATCAGTAAAAACTTTCCGTCATGTACAGTTAAAAAAATAAAAGAATATATATATATATATATATATATATTAGAGGTGGGCATAGATTAATTTTTTTAATCTAGATTAATCTAGATTAATTTTGAAATTAATCTAGATTAATCTAGATTAAAATGGCTCATTTGAATTCTGCCGAAGGCATTCAGAATATGTGTGCTACCCAAATAATGACTATAAAAGTAAGTCTTTGAGAACGGGTTTCTCAAGTCAGGTGGCGCATTAGACCAGGGGCTCATCTCCTGTTTCCAAAATGCATCCCAAACTGCTTGAGAAAGCTGTTCTACTCACTGTAAAAGGTTACTGTACTGTTACCGTCCGTAGGCAACATTAGGTAGGCCTATGTTATTATCAACTACTAGCGATGTTGCCTAAAATCCATATTGTGATATACATTGCAGCCTCTTGCGATAACGATATTATAATAAAACCATTTCAGAACAGGTTACACAGACCCTGCTAAACAACTGCTAAATGTATTTTTTTTTAAAGGGTGTATGTAGTTTTGAGAACATATATTGTGCAAAACTGTAAGTATACAACATAATTTTGCAGATAAATAAAATGTAAGTACACTAGCTGCAGAGACTTAAGTAGGTCTAATGTTTATTATGGCTTGGAGCTTATGAAACCCCAAATTTAAAATTAGAATATTGTCTAACTGATGTCTTTTCAGTTAAAAAGAAACACAACAACGATTCTTAAACGCGCGCGCTGGTATTCAGTGATATGTTTCGTTTTGAATTTGAGGTGGTAGAACGGATAAGTCACGTTTTAACTTACCGAACTGTTACCTCACACACTCTGTCTATATAGTTTGCTGCTGCTCGTTGCACCGATCTTTTTCACCAGTTTTCACTTTCAGCTGTGTTACAGTGTTTACTTAAGATAACGACGAATATGATGCGTTGCAGCCGGGTGTTCCTCGCGGCCGCGGGTAGATTGCGTCATCATAGCTTGTGTAGCTTGAGCCAGCTCCGAACCCAACTTGGAGAATAGATTAACGGCGATATTTTTTTTATCGCGCGATAAGAGTCTCGCGTTAACGCAGCGCGTTAACGCCGATATCGGCCCACCACTAATATATATATATATATATATATATATATATATATATATATATATATATATATATATATATATATATATATATATATATATATATATATATATATATATATATATATATGTATATATCTATATATATATATAGATAGATAGATATAAATATAGATAGATAGATATAGATATAGATTATATATGTCTCAGCTTTAATGCATTACAAAAGCAGTGAAATGTCAAGTTTCGACAAAAGGAAGTATTCAAAATGTATCATTTCACATACAAACTGCATAAGAATGAAAATATACATGCCCGAATACTCCATTTCATGCTCAAGAACTTTACATAAACACAAGTTTATAAATAAATAACTAAAACACCCACAGATGTAACAGATAACCTTTGGGCCATGTTTGCATTAAATTTGGATTGTGTCAAACATGTAAAAATGGGCTGAGAATTTGCTCAGGGGAAGATAGGAATCATGTCTTTGTAGCAGTTTTTCTGGTGTTTAAGTGATAATGCAAGACTTCTTCACCTTACAAATGGTTGTCGAAAGCAAAAATGCTTCAAAATGCATATTTTGTGAGGAAGTGTGTGTGTGCTTGAGCAAAACAGGCCTCATTTTTGGAATCAGCACCCCAAAAAACAAACAAAAAAAACAACAACAACCAAGTATTGAATTTCATTCAGCAAATACGATACAGGGTGGTGTTACGCCACATACAACATGTATTGTATGAAATCTCACTCATAGATCATACCTTCTGGAGAAGCCCAGTTTGACTTGATCCAGTTCCACTTTGTGGACGTAGCCCTTGTATTTGGTCACAGTTGAGAATTTGACCTCCTCACTCTTGGTAAGAAGCAGGTGATCTCCCCTCAGGACTGATGGCCTGTTCTCTGATACACCAGGGAGCTTTAACACATGAAATACACAAACAGACCTCATAACTTTATACAATCTCCAACACAGGAAGTGCTGTAAAAAAGACATTTCCACTCACGTTTAAGACCAGTAGACTTTTGTCATTGTCCCTGAGTAAGGTGACTTGCTCTCTGTTGTATCTCTTGATGTCCACATGCATCTGACATTCCTCCAGGTGCAGCAGTAAATCAAAGCGTTCGGCATAATTATGGAAGCTCAGTGGACTCTGCAGTAATGACCTAGACATCACCAAACACATTAAGGAATATTAATAACTATATACTACATCACACCAAGGGACACAAAAAATAAGTATGGAACATATGAAAAACACAGGAGTGTATATATATATATATTCCACAAGTTTGCTCAAGGAATTTGTGGGCAAACATGACACAATGCCAAGGTCACAGGTTCAATTCCCAGGGAATTCATGAACTGCTAAAATTTTTTTCAGTCTCATCAAATGCATATACTGTATGTAAATCCATATTCACCAACAAATGTGACCCTGGATCACAAAACCAGTCTTATGTTGCACGGGTATATTTGTGGCAATAGCCAACAAAACATTGTATGGGTCAAAATTATAGATTTTTCTTTTATGCCAAAAATCATTAGGATATTAAGTAAAGATCATGTTCCATGAAGATATTTTGTAAATTTCCCACCTTAAATATATAAAACATTTATTTTTGTGAATAGATGCAGCACTATCGCCAATAGAAATGGCCAACTTTAAAGGCGATTTTCTCAATATTTCGAATAGCTGGATATAAATATTATATATCGGCCAAATATTGTCCTATCCTAACAAACCATACATCAATGGAAAGATTATGTAGTCCGCTTTCAGATGATGTATAAATCTCAATTTAAAAAAAATTACCCATAAGACTGGTTTTGTGGTCCAGGGTCACAAATGGGAATCTGCACCCCTGATAACATCCCTAAAACTGATCTCAAACCAGTTCTACATGGCATAATTGGACATTTGAAGAACACTAACTGAAGTCTATCAGCATATTAGAATGGTTTCTGAAGGATCATCCATTCTGGATGGATGGATGGATCCATTCTGGACGTTCCTGCCATCACAGGAATAAATTACATTCTACATAAAAATAGAAAACAGTTTTAAATGGTAATAATATTTCACTTGAATGACACTTACTGAAGTTTCTGCAACTCTCCTCTGAGGATCCGGTCATCTTTCATGAGTTTTGCCAGCACTGGGATGTCAGGAGGAGGAGTGTATTTCCCCAGTGGTAGAACATTTTGAAGAAAGTTCTGAACATAACTACAGCGTGTGTGTATCTCCATGTAGAAAAACACATGGAGATACACACATATAAATAAAAGCATTAATAAAGCTAAAATCTATTTACATTTCTATAACTTTAAGGAGCAGGACTAGATATTTCAATGTATTATTAGTTTTATTTATTATTTATTTAATTTTCATTCTTCTTTTTTTTTTAAATAATAACTTTCATAATATTTGATATTTTATGTACAATTAAACATGCATCATATAATACCGTGTGTGATGTTTCTCTTACCCTTCAGGTGGAACACCCTCGTCCACTCTACAGTTTTCGGGTTCGGAGATGTTGAGTCTCAGGGGTTTGTATGGTTCAGTAGGACCCAGTAGTGCTGTAAGCTTAGTCCTGTACTCGGCCTCGATGAAGCGCACAATGTGGAAGGGACGGGTGGTGGGCTGGGTGTTCTGCTTAAACTCAAATGCCAGAGTAGCTGAATAAACTCCAATATGACTGCATTTGAATCTCACAGTCACCTCATACTTCTTACCTATTTTAAAAAATAAAGAGTTAACCTTCACTTCTGATAGATCACATTTAAGGAGTCAAACCAGAATATATAAATATCCAAATGTAACCTCCATTGGATCAGTACGTCAAGTGTCGGCCACACTCACATGGTTCCAGACGGAGTGGATTGTTGCGTGTGACTTTCCTGCTGTCTTCCAGAGTGAAACACTGCAGCCAGTGAAGAGGAGTGTAGTAAGTGAAATACACGGCCTCTTCACCCGTGTTCTCCACAAACAGCTTCAGCTCATAAACTTCTGCCCGCTCCACAGAGATCTGGATCTTTCCATCCTTCATATACAACTCTGAGGACACCCGCACCCCATGCTTATTAGCTATAAAATGGGACCTGTTAAAGAGAAGAGCAGCACTGCAGTTTTTGTGATGTTATTATATAAAAAAGCACTTACAAGATCCAATTGCAATTTTCACATTAAGAGATAATAATAAAAGAAATTATAATTAGTATTTGTCTATGTGTTCCATCCAGTCTGGGTAAAGGATAAAATGTATGAAGTGTACCAGCTCACCTGTCTGTACTGTTCAATCGCTGTAGGATGTCTTTTGCCAATCTTCTCCTTCCTCTGACTCCACCCTCTGGCCCTGGACCGGAGGCCTCCTGGCCACTAGATGCCGGCGGTGAGCTAGCATTACTCGGAGCGGGAGTAGCTTGGTTTTGCTGTCTTCGACAGCGTCTGAACCATTGATCATGCAGCCTCACCCGGACCTGGATGGACCTTTTTCATGAGTACACTACATCTAAGCTAATCACACTTTTTTGCTTAATCTCAAACCACATTAAACAATAAAAGCCAGTCTAATGCAGAACTACATTTTAATATGAGCAAAGAAAATGTATGTTCTTCAACTCTCCATGTACATAAAACTTCCAGTCAGTGAGAAAGAGTAGCCTTTCTTTGTATTCTATGCCAAGGTGTGTTGTTACACTATATTGTCATAATGAGAATCTGCAAATAAATAGCCTACTATAGGCTTTTCAGCTAATTCCTGTTAGGGAATTTTGGTAACACTTCACAATAAGGTTCATTAGTGTAGCATGAACAATAATTCTACAGCATTTATTCATCTTAGTTCATATTAATTTCAACATTTACTAATACATGATTAAAATCAAAGGTTGTATTTGTTAACATTAGTTAATGCACTGAACTAACATGAACAAACAATGAACAGCTGTATTTTATTAACTAACATTAACAAAGATTAATAAATACTGTAACTAATGTGTTGCTCATTGTTAGTTCATGTTAGTTAATATGTCAACTAATGTTAACTAATGAACCTTATTGTAAAGTGTTACCGGAATTTTTAAATTAATCATAACTATCATTTATTTTCCTTGCAGGATTTACATTTATATGCTTCTGAAAACTAAATGTCCCCAACAAAGTGGCCAAAGTGTGTCTGAATCATGCCTGAACATAGAAAAGGGGAAACGAAATTAGACAGCAGTCTAAATATATAAACTCATGACTTTTGAGTAATAAGGTGAAGTAATCAAGAAATCCAGATTTGCTTTTACATACTCACTTAAAAATGTTGGGTTAAAAATAACCCAACGAATAACCCAACTATGGGTTGGTATAGCACCTTCCCAACTGTGGGTTATTTTAACCCAATGCATTGGGTTAAACTCCAGTTGGGTTAAAATAACCCAACATATTGACCCAATATGTGTAACCCAACGGTTGGGTTAAACAAATAACCCAATGTTTTTTACTGTGTAGTGAATTATACAAATGAAGAACCAATCATATTATAAAAATGATGTAATAAATCATGTCACCTTTGCCATTCTCCTATTTTATAAAAAACTGCTGTAATTTTTTTGCTGGCAGTCTGTCTAATTATTTCTGCGCAGGATAGACAGAGATCTTCTATTCTCAAGTGATAGTGTTTAGAGGAGCACTAAAGACCTTATTCCTGAGTGATAGTGTTAAAAAAGGACGAGACATTGTCCGACTCGAACAGGTACTGAAGTATGCTTAGGTGTTAGAGTATAAATGCATAGGTCTCTGGGACACACTGTAAAAAATAATTCTGTGGCTTAGTAAATATTACAGAAATTTTTAACTTTATTAACTTAATAAAATCTCTGTATATCGTTTACTTGATTGTTTGAGTTAAACATACCAAAATAATTGAGTAAAAATCCAACAGTTAATTTTATCTAAAATTTACAGATATATTTAAGTTTTTTTCAATAAAATAATTTAGTATTTGACTAACCAATTATTTCTTTATAATATACTTAATATATATGTGAAATTTCTATCAAAATATTTGAGAATGTTTAATTAAACTGATCTGTTTCAAGAAACAAAAAAATTACTTAATTCAAATCAATATTATTAATATATTTAACACGCTCTTAAAATTGAGTAAGTTTACTCAATTAAAACAATGCCCCCCCCCCCCCCCCCCCCCCCCCCCCCCCCCCACACCATCTGACGTGACGAAAACTCGACGGTTGGAGTGCGTGGCTGTTTGAACTCTCCAGTCTCCAGGACAACAGCTCTCTTCTCAGCGTCGCAGATTTGGTGCATTTTCACTGTGAAATTCAGGTTGGTGTATGTTTTATTTTATCTATAAAATCATTACTGTGTTTTAAATCATATTTAATGCAAAACAACATACAGAGGCGTAATTCGACACCTAAACGAGACGAGAGCCGCGTTTGTCTTTTTGCGTGATTGAAACGCTTTGCATAAACACATGACTTTCATAATGATAATGAATATAATTATTATCATTTGGATGATAAAATGTCCTCAGAACTATCACTTTTTGTTTATTGGCAGGTTATGTCAGTCGCTCGCAGTATATTTCGGCTGTGCCTCAGACAGTGACTGTGAGTGAAACGCAGGACGGCGGTATGAAGTTCAAAGTTCACCCGCAGAGCGCGAGTCTGTCTCCGGCACGAGGACCAGCGCAGATTCGGTGGATATTGGATAACAGAGTGGTTGATTACACTTGAATTAGGCTACCTGAATGTTTAAATATTTCATTTTTACTTGTTAAATAAGTTTAAATGCAGGCAATATTGTATACATGAAAAAACAGTCTAAAATGTGCTGTATTGCTGTACTCATTGAAAATAAAGGCCAATGTAATGTATAATGGTGGTTGTCTGGAGTACTATTTTACAAAGGTTTAGAGAAAATAAAAACGTTAATATTACTCATTAATAAAAACAGTTAATATTACTCATAAATATTGTTTTTTAATGTTTAAATGTTAAATTATTTCTACTCAATTTTATTTGTTAATGTACCAGATGCAGTTACTCAGATTTAATTAATTTTTTTACTTGCATTTACTCAATTCATACAGTATATTTCATTGATTTCACAGCTTTAAAATTTACTAAATTTTTTTGAGTGTAAAAATGTTTCACCAATAAAATTGAGTAAATAATAGTTAAACTTTTTACAGTGCACCAGGGTTAATTTAAGTCAGATGAGTAGGGGAATTTCTACCAAAAAGTAACAGAGTAATGAAATAAAAAGTAAAATAAAAGTTTAAATAATTATGAAACACTAAACGAAAAATGGTATCAATCAATTATCCAACCATTTTTTGGTCAAGTTTTAATGAATAAATACATTTATAAAAAATGTAAACATGTTTTATTTTTTTTATTTAACCTTTATTTAACCAGGAAGTCCCTTGAGAACACATATACAATTTTTCGGTCAAACTACCTTCTAATTTGCTAGTGAGGTTATATTTTGGCCACTTATTTAGCCAAAAAGCTACTGCAAAAAATATGATTGGAATTTTGGAATTTTAATTGTAATTCTGAAAAACAAACATTATTGTAAGGGTTTTGAACTGGGTGTTTGAAACCAGCATTTAAAACCTCTGCTAGAGGAAACTATATCTGTGTAATTGGACTTTTCATTAGTTCACCCTTACATCGGATATAGAAAAGAATGCATATTTGGTGTCCTATCTGAGGGGAGGAATTTGGCCCAATCACAGATTATTTAATAGTTTCAGATGAGCCTTAAAAATGTCCTGCTGATTAGAGTATTTACATGGCTTGTTGACACATGATCTCCCCCTGCTGAAAAATTAACGAAGTCCATGTTGGTCCAGGCTGGTTTATGTTAGTCTAGCTGGTGTACCAGCACATTAATGCTGTTCTCAAGCTAAACTGAGCTGGTGTTCCTGGTCCAGGCACTCTGCTGGTGGTTACAAAAAATAAGTATGCTTATAGCCTACTTCAAGTTAATTTTTATTAAGTATACTTAAGTGAAGTTCATGTATATTTTTAAGTATAGGCTACTTTATAAGTATACTAATATCAATGTACTAGAAGTATACTTGGGACTAAATTGGCCCACTTTTTAGAGTAAAAGTATACTTTTAAGTGTAACATTAGTAAACTTTGAGTACACAACTACTTTAAAACTTAAAAGTTTGTTGTTAGTACTGCAACTATAGCCTATACTACAAGTGAACTTATAGGTATACTGATAGTTTACTAGTCATAGGCTAGACTTGTAGCACATTATTTAGTTCATGATAGTAGGCCTACACTTATAGGCTATACTCTTTAAAGTCCATGTCTGAACTCTGTGTTTGTGTCAAGATTCCTGTCTTGCGTTCCCCTTTTCTTGTGTGGACCTTTTGTTATTTCCTGTCTTGTGCCATGGTTTGTAGTTCTTTGTAGTTTTTTTCTGTCGATTAGTCTTCAGGTGTGTCTTGTTAACTTGTTAAGCTTGTTTGCCCCAGTGTATTTAAAACCCTGTGTTTCCTGGTCAGGTCTTGTCCAACATGGATGTATGTTTGATGTGTCTCATTTTGTTCTCGGTTCCCTGGTCAGTGTTATGGTTTTGTTTGTTTAATTTTTTAATAAACTTTTATTCAAAGAAAATTTGCATTTGGATCCAGCTCTCCCTTCCCCTTCTTGAGTTCACCCTGCGTCACAGTTTGTTTTATGGAATTGCCATTAACATAATTATTTTTTTAATTTAACTGTATATTACATCTCCTAACCCTACGCCTGAACACACCCCTCACAGAAAACTTTCTGCATTTTGAAAAAAAAAAAAAAAAAAAAAATGTGGGATTTAAAGCTGTTTTCTTAAGGGGACCAATTCCCCTTTTGTCCTACATTTTGTCCCCACAACATACAGTAGAGTAGGGTTTACCAGGACCTTTACAAGACTAATCCACTGATACTGAAAATGCATAGCCTATAAGCAACTTCAAACGGGCATAAATCATCTGGCTGACTAGCAGCCAGTGGTAAATAATAAGGTATCTTACATTGCTGTTAAAGAAAACGTGACCTGTTCTGGAAAGACGCGCTTTGTTTCCGTTTCTCAATGCATAGATGACTCTAGAGAAGTTTGGATCTTTGACACGACCGTCCCTGTTAAGACAAATGTGCAACTGATGAGGCACTTGTTCATTTAATTGACAATTAATAAAAACGTCCACTGATGTGCATTTTTCATTGTTTTACCTGTCTCGAAACTCTTCGTTGTAAATGTCTCTAAGTGTGTTTCTGTCAGTAATGGATCTCCTGTTTGTTTCCTCCAACATCTCTATGAAATCCAATCCAATTGCGCGCACAGCGGCTATAGAGAGATAATTACTCCTGTTTCTTCTGTTCATTCTGTTTGATACCTAAAGCTCTCAGGTCACTTACTATCACAGAAACAGAACGAACGGTTTACAACCACACTCTCTCATATGAACCAGGTAGAGGATTTTCTGCGGAAGAGTTATTTTCAGACAAAACGAAACTTAAGCTTATGGTTAAACCTGCAGGGTACTTTAATGATGATAGCCTTCGTATCCATCCCACGTGTAAGAGAAATATGATATGAAGTGTAGAAGACGATACTCCCAAAACAAAAGTTGCAGAATTATTTAAATAAACTTTAAACAATACGGTATACGGTTCAGAGGGACGCGCGCCACCTGTCGACCAGAGAGCAGCACTACAGATAGACGGAAGGTCAACCCTTGGGCTGCTTGGCATATTCACAATCAAGTCTGCATGACAAGGTAAAGAAAGACTCTAGACCCAGTGAGGATTATTGCCTGGCGACAATGTCACATGACTGCCCTGCTGAAAAACAAAAACACTTAAACAAGACTGGCTGGTTTTAGAAACACCTGTCAGCTCAGGTTGGGAGACCAAAAACTGGCTTGGCCAAGGAAGGCAGACCAGGTTAGGCTTGTCTTCCCATTTGCAAATGTAATACATGTATAAAATATAAACATATATGACATTTATGCCTATGCACACAGCTATACAGCAAACCTATTTGAAATTTGAACAATTCCATATTGACATATACATTTATCCCATACAAATGTTTATGTATGTATATTTTGACAAGTATGACAACTACGTCTCACATATAAAATATCCATATAAGCTCTTAAGAGTAAAAACATAAATGTACATATATGGACAGATATATATGAAACCCATTAGAAATTAGAACAATTCCATATACTGACAAATTTATCCCATGCAAATATATGTTTATGTATATTCTGACATATATGTCTCATATTTAAATATACATATATGCTCTTATAGAGTAAAAACATAAATGTACATATATGCTCAGCCATATTTGAAACCTATTAGAAATTGGAACAATTTCATATATTGACAAATTTATCCCATATAACTATAAATGTTCATGTATGTATAATACATATTTTTACATGTGTCTCATATATAATAAATACACATAACATATATATCTCTGTATGTGAAATATACAAATGACACACATGCATAGCACATTGTTTACATACAAGGTGACATACATTCACTGATAAATATGTACACAGTAACACCTACTAGGAAAACATCCACAACACAAAACAACCACATGACTGACACAGAATAAAAAGGGAAGGATATGAGCAAGGAGGAAGAGCAGGCGGGGCAAATGAACCAACTTTGAATGCTGAACATCATGAATTTGTTACATATCTTTTAATACAAGTTATGGACTAAAATTCAGCCCTGGACAAATCCAGCCCATCCGGCCCATGAGTTCAGCTGTGAATGTTTTGCTGGGGTTAGGGCCTTAAATTGGAATAAATAAATTAAATAGGGAAGAAACAAATAATGATTGATGTTATTGCATTTACTGCAAATGCAGGTAACAAACTTAATATTTAATTTCGACCTATAGGATGCTGTAAAGTAAATGTACTGCTATCAAATTATTTTAAATGCTCCTGACTTCTATTGTATGGGAAAAAATAAAAATAAAAAAAAGTTCTCAAATTATCTTCTTTTATGTTTCACAGAAGTCATACAGGTTTGGAATGACATTTGGGTGAGTAAATGATGACATTTTGGGGTGAACTATCCCTTTAACAATAACATTTGTAATGAGTTAACACTTTATTAATGCAAGACACTGATAGTTCTCTTTCATCGGGCTCTCATTAAATTTATTTTATTTCAATTAAAATTCATTAGAACTATTAAATATCTCATAAAACATATTTAAAGAGAAGAAAGCTTAATGCTTAATTCATTGGAGGCTTTAAAGCTGTTTATTATGCTAAAATGCTTTGTAATTGCCCCAATGAAATTAACAATAGTTATTGCGTACAATCCAGAGTTTAACTGTAGTAAGCATAACATGGTATAAAACCATGCTCCTCATTACAGGTATATGGTTTCCAAAATAAATAATAATAAACTATAGAATTTGTATAAAAACATTTTTAAAAAAGTGTAAACACAAGAAACTACGGGGAAAAAAACACGAGATCCTCCATTGTATTTACTTCAGTCAAAAGTCTTTGAAATGAAGTACACATTTTTTTAATGATGTGATTGATTTCATTTGCAAATTTCCAAACAAACCAATGGGAACAAAATCAAAACCATTATCACCATGAATTATTAAGCATTATTAAATGAATGCTGCTGTGTTGTCTGAAAGATTTATGAAATAAGGCACTTCATTTTTAGTAAACAGTGATTTATCAATCATGCATTTCATGTGCTCATATTTATTTAGCCTAATGTATCTAAACATATAGACAAAATTGCATACAAAGCCCTGAGATTAAAGGACAAGTTTGCAGATTTTCAACCAGCTTTGTATTGTATGTTGATATGTAAATGAACAATGATTACTTTTTTAATGTTACCTGCACCCAGATCTCCCCGTTTATTTGTCAGCAAACATCGGACAGCTCTAGGGCTTTTGTTAAAACTACAGTTCACTATGGGTGTTGAAGTTTCCCTATCTTTCTAGGCAAAAGGCTACCGCTGTCCTTTCCTCTGTGTTTTCTAATCATAATGTAAACATTTAAAAACATTTAAATTTCTATTGCATAGACAGACAAGTTTTATTAAAAGCATTTCTTGAGAACAATGAATTACCAATTTAATGCAATGTTTATATTTCATAGTACTGTTTTAGCTTTAAAATTAAGCTTCTAAGTTTAAGACTTTTCCAGTGTAACTTCAGAAAGGGGTGTGGCTATGCTAATGCAGACCTGAGTGGGAGGGGCTTTAATAATGACACTTCATTTTAATGTTCATGTCTCCATGCAGGATTCTCATATTGCTGGACCACACTCTCCTCTGTTTCCACTAGGGGGAGAAAAATTTGATAGTGAGCACTTAGTTTACATGATTTACTGAACATTCAATCCCAACAAAGAACAGAGATTGTCCTGAAAAAAGAGGCTATAAACAAAACAGGAGAGTTGTGTAGCTTCAAATGCACTACTGTTTAAAAGTTTGATCCTTGACATGATCCTTCATTCAAATATGCTGAGTTGCTGCTGAAGAAACATTTATTATTATATTTTTGTGGAAACAGTGATAAATCTTTTTTCCATGACTCTTTGATTAATATAAAGATCAAAAGAACAGCATTTATTTGAAATAGAAATCTTTTGTAATATTATAAATGCATTTACTGTCTCCTTTGATCGATTTCATGTGTATTATTTAAAGTATTAAATTTGATATTATTAGAATTAAGTATTTATTAAAATAAATCTAAATGAACAGTAATGTATTTGTATAACCAGACAATAAATGGTGAGTTATGAATATGCGGTCACACTAGGCCTCAGGTACACACAATTACTTCAGACACTGAATAAACATTGGAAACAGGATGTGATGTCACAATCGTGGGCCATTTAAATAAATAAATACAATACATTTAAAATATTCAAATACATCTCTTTGCAAATTCACAGATAAGAGTTCACGACACTTGAACTTAAGCGAAAGACTGCCTTGATGGAAGCAAAAGAAGTGCAAAGTCTAGTGTGACCGCACTTTAATTAAGCCATCTCTTACCTGTGGTCTCCTGGTGGATGTCTAGAGCGATCAGGCGATTAATAACCTCCTCCGTTCCCTCCAAGTTGGAAATATCATATCCAGTATAACCTCTCTGCTCATTGCAGTAATTAATAAACCTATAAACACAAATGTGAAAATAAAAAAGAACTCGCAAGTCCAGAATTCAAATCAAATTTAATTTCATGTTAGTTGGAAGTTGACATACCTGCCCCAGGTTGTGTCTGTATGTAGAATGATGGGGTTTCCCACCATGATTAGCAGGGCTTTTGCTCTCGTCACTGCTACATTGAATCTCTGGAGGAGAGAATGAAAGAGGTGGGCCAACTTTGTTTTCTAGGCTTCAATGTGTTGTATTGTCTACTGTGTGTGTGTGTGTGTGTGTGTGTGTGTGTGTGTGTGTGTGAGATGCTACCTTCTCATTCTTGAGAAACCCAATATTGAATGTTTCGTCCAAAGTGAAGTGTTCCTTGCTGCTGCGAACAGTTGACACCATGATGACTTTCCTCTCTTGGCCTTGAAACTCCTCCACGGAACCAACCTACACAACACGTACAGCAGTCATTTTCTGCTCACGTGTCCTTGACAAGGATGAGAACCGATAACAGAGTGTAGGAGTGCTCAGACTCGCACTGACCTTCAACTCTTCAATGCCAATGCAGGATCTAAGTTCCCTGTCACTCCTGATGCCTTTCCTGATTTTCTCCACCTGTACAATTAAAACAATGTTGAAAAATGGTATACAATGATACATTAAAAAAAAAATCTTTAAGAGAATGATAATGATCTGCATTAATCAAAGTTATTTTGTATTCAAAACTTCTTTGAATATTGGGCAGCAATCTATGTGAAAAGAAAACAGTAGAAAAGGTGTATAGATATTTATGATTGTCCAAAAAAATATATATTTTAAACTAATGCTGTTATTTTGTCAGTGTTATATTAACATGGTTTCCACAAAAAATGTTTGCAGCATTTGCAAAATGTATTTTCACCTGTTTCCTGTAGGGGGCGATAATACCAATCTCTTTGGGGGAGATTTTTGCAATGCCCTTCTTGGCCTGTGTCAGGAGCAGCTTCTTCAGGTAGTCAAAGATGATGTTGATTTCAGAGATGTTGAAAAAGGAGGGGCTGTTTGACTCTCTGTCATCCTTTCCAATCACTCCATGGAAAATCACTGGAAATCCCTAAAAAAGCAGCACAGACCAGAGCAGAATGTGTCATCTCAAAACTGTGCTAAAATTATAAGTGAAACCCAACAACAAGATTAAAAAGGGACGTTGGGGCGACCTTGAAAATTTCCCTTATTTTCAAATCCCAGTGTTTTCCCCCAAAACTACTTCAGCGGAAATCACACAGTACTGATTGCCTACACCAAACACTGATCCCTAAACCCCTAAAATCAGCTGCAGGGCGGGATTTCCACTTTGCACCCAGTGGGATTTTTTTTTTTATAGAAAGATTAAAAATACAGAAGAAATACAGGAAAATATTTAAACGGGATGACAGCGGGATAGCAAGGTAAAATATGGGAGAATCCCGGGAAAAACGGGAGGGTTGACAGGTATGCCTTAAGAGGCAAATGTAGCAATGAAATACAACCAAGTTCAAGAAGACTCAGTTCGTGGCCTTCACATTCCTTACATGAATGACTGCTGTGTGTGCAGGCATGTGTGGCCGCATAATCTATGTGGACAACATGTAAAAAAAGTGAATGGGAAAAACTGAAATGCTCAAAACGACACATTTATAATAGTTTGTTTAATCTAGAACACGCATGGGGACTAGTCTTTCCTCATTCATGTATGCCCAGAAAAGAGACTAATAATCATGCTTTGTGTCCCTGAGTTTCAGAATGAAGCAAAGACACAACAAATAGACAAAAGCAAGCTATATGTTTACTGAAAATATACTTGAATACTGAAAAGTTAAAAAGTCGAAATTGCACCTATGGGAGCGCTACAACTGTAAAGCCTTAAAGGAATAGTTCACTCAAAAATGAAAATTCTGCCATCATTTACTCGTCTTCAAATTGTTCCAAACCTGTATGTTTTTTCTTCTTCTGCTGAACACAAAAGAAGATATTTTGATGAATGTTGGTAACCAAAACAGTTGATGAACCCCATTGACTTCCATAGTATTTTTTTCCCATACTATGGATGTCAAAAAAATCTGGTCAGTGGGGACTCATCAACTGTTTGGTTATAGAAGCATCATAATGACTAAATTGTGTTGTCTGTTATTGAACTGACATTTAGCAAAAAACTGAAAATCAAAAATTGGAAATAAAGCTATGTTGTAAGTGTGTCACATTGGGTAATCAAAAGTTCTACACTCACTTACTACACACGGTCTTCATGTCCACTTTAACACTTAGGCCAAATACACAAAATACATCATGTACATTCATAATAGACATGGTGTGGGTATTGGCACAGATGTATATCCTCTACACTGTAAAAAAAAACATTTTCATGATATATTATCACATCTTTTTATCTTTTGTCAAATAAACTTCGATAATTAATGTGGTTCAGATAACATAATATTTTGAGTTTCTATTTATTAAACCAATCTCTTTTATTGTATTAACTCAACTAATTTTTTTATTTCAATGAACTCAAAATTTTAAGGAAACCAGTTAACTTACTTTTTAAAGTTAATACAACAATTTTTTTTTCAGTGAAATCCGCTACATAAAAACATGGCCACCAGCAGCCAATCAAATTTCTAGCTAAAAATAATAATAATAACATTTTGCTAATAATGTTAAATCTGATTACAAAAAAACTGATAATATGTCTTTGTTCTAAAAATGTCAAAACCACAACACATCTATTTTTGTCTATCTATTTCTGCAGCTGTATCCTTTTACTAGGTTATACCAACCCAGCTGTTGCACAACCGTATGACATAATGGATAGTTGACTTTACCTTCCTTATCTGACTTAAACACTGCTAAAGGAGGATGCAAGTTTCCTGTATGAAGACATCCTATGAAAAGCCTCTAAAAGCCACCCATGTCAAAAATGAGATAATAATATTGAGTGAATGCTCTCCGCACATAGTATACATTCATCAAATACTTTCACTTCAAACTAAATAAATCCCAGCCTCAGCCTATTCAGAAATGCTGGTACTTAGGTAGAAACCTATACATAGGAGCCTCATAAAAATGATAATATTAAAGAAAAACGTTAGACAGACTTAGAGGCTTTTGCATCTGAAGTCTTCCTATTCTCTTGCCCTTGTTCCATTGTTCACTTCTTGCTCTTTGCTTCGAGGGCACTTCAGTTCTCTCTCTCTTTGAAAGATTATTATACTAAGATCTCCGATCCTAGATCTTAGACTTAGACTTTAAATTTACATCATTTATTTTGAAGTAAGATTTCTTTCATTTCAATATTGTACTCCATTTTTAAAAGTGACTCATATTTATTCGTCATTTATTATTACATCTCACCGTATAATAACCTAAATGCTTTTTATCGGGCTTGTGTGTCTGGGATGTCTTACTCTTTTGGGGAGGTGCTCCCAGTTGCAGTACTGGCTGGAGCTGATCTCATCTGCACATGACAGCAACTCTCCATCATAGAACAACTCATTAGGAACCTTCAGAATGGATGGATGAGACCTGAAGAGAGAGAGAGAGAGAGAGAGAGAGAGAGAGAGAGAGAGAGAGAGAGAGAGAGAGAGAGAGAGAGAGAGAGAGAGAGAGAGAGAGAGAGAGAGAGAGAGAGAGAGAGAGAGAGAGAGAGAGAGAGAGAGAGAGAGAGAGAGAGAAATGGTAAATAGAGAGTTAAAAAATAGACTTATTACAGTGGCCCTAAAACGTAATTTGGACACTGAAGTCTCATTTTAAATGTACATACAATATATATATATATATATATATATATATATATATATATATATATATATATATATATATATATATATATATATATATATATATATATATATAAAAGGGAAAAAATGTTAAGATACTGTCAATTTTGTGGTAGACATTTTTACCAAAAAAAGAATTAATTTTACAGTTACAGCTATTTTACACTTTACTTTACAGTGTCCTTGTTACATATGTTACATGTACTTACCATAGTAATAACTATAAATTATGCATAATTACATGCAACTAACCTCTTAACCAAATACCTATCCTACCCTAACCCTATAGTAAGTACATGTAGTTGCTTAATATTACTCAGTACTTAAATATATAATTTCACTGTAAAAATGAGACCTTAAAATAAAGTGTAACTAAAAAACATTCCAAGATCTGATTAAGTATCCATGATCAGGTGTCCCGGACACTTATTTTGGATTGAGCCTGTCCCAACCTATTTTACTCAGATTGGCCCTTTCCCAAAGTTTTCATATGGCATCCTGTCCTCCAAAGACTTGTGACTAAATTAAGGTTTCTAGTGCCTTTTTCCGTTCTACATAGCAAAAACCCAGACACACAGCAGCTTTCTCTGTTTTCCAGGTTCATTCATGGTTGGGAGTGAAATTTGTGTTCAAGGTCTTCTTCTTAGTAATGGGTTGTGCCTTTATCTTTGCTGAGCATAGCTCTCTGTTACTAAGCAGATAAGGTCGTCTACTACTGGCTACAAGTCAAAACTACTAAATCAAAAAGACAAATGGCTCTAGGTGGTATGTGTGACTCATTCATAACCATCTGTACTCTCTCCACACAGAGGTTTAGGAATTTTTGATCTGCAGTATACATCTTGGAAACTTTCTCTACATATATCAGAATTTTCCCCCAGACAAGTTCAAAATAGTTAGTTCAGCCTTGAGGCCTGTGTGCTTGTTCCATTTGGTTGTACTCCATCAAGCACGTTCCATTAGTTAATATTAGTTAATGCAATAAGTAACATTAACTTACAAAGATCAATACAGTAATGTAGTTCGCTAATGTTAACAATTGAAACCTTATTGTAAAATGTTACCGTTTTATTTAACACATATTGTGTGAACATGTTTCCTCTGATGGACCCTAAATATTTAGGGTTTCCTTGAGACCAGCTAGTCAACTAGTCGGTCAGAAAACTAGTCAATTCGTAGTTTTTTAGATGAGGTCTCTGGATTATTCGGACTTTACCTGTAGTTTCGCAGCAGTTTGGTGACATAATGGTTGTCGTATCCTGTAGTACCTTTCTGATAAAGTTCATTCTGTGTCATCAACCTCTCCAGCAAAGAAAGACCTACAACAATAAGAATAGAGTGTTGTGAAGGAAATTTCTAATTTTAAACATACCAAATATTTCTTTTTATTGCAGGATTAACATTTATATTCTTATGCATTTTTATGCTTACACTTGGGCCAAAGTTAGTGTATCTGAATATAACAAAAGAGGAAACAAAAGCTGTCTAGTGTGTGTGTGTGTGTGTATGTGTGTGTGTGTGTGTGTGTGTGTGTGTGTGTGTGTGTGTGTGTGTGTGTGTGTGTGTGTGTGTGTGTGTGTGTGTGTGTGTGTGTGTGTGTGTGTGTGTGTGTGTGTTGTGTGTGTGTGTGTGTGTGTATGTATATATATATAAACCTCATGACCCTAGCAACAAGCTGAAGTATCAAGGAATCCAAAATTGGTTGTTAGCAGGTCTTAAAATCAAGTAAATACAACCTCAGATGAACAACAACAAATGACATATTACACTGTGTCATTATTTATTTAACAAAAATAAAGCCATGGGTGACAAACTATGATTCAATTGCTTGTAGTGCCACTTTTAGCAGCAATAAGGTGAAGGAACCGTTTTTTGTATGACAGTATCAGTCTCTCGCATAATTGTGGAGGAATTTTGGCCTGCTCTTTTTTACAACATTGCTTCTTTTTTACAACATTGCTTCAGTTCATTGAGGTTTGCAGGCATTTGTTTATGCACAGCTCTCTTAAGTTCCTGTCGCAACATTTCATTCGGGTTGAGGTCTGAACTTTGACTGGGCCAGTGGAGCACCTTGATTTTTTTCTTTTTTAGCCATTCTGTTGTAGATTTGCTGGTGTACTAGGGATCATTGTCCTGTTGCACGACCCAATTTCGGCCAAGCTTTAGCTGTTGGACAGATGGCCTCATGTTCGACTCTAGAAACTTTGGTATACATAGGAGTTCATGGTCGACTGCATGACTGCAAGGTGCCAAGGTCCTGTGGCTGTAAAACAAGCCAAAAATCATCAACCCTCCATCAGCGTGATGGACAGTTGGTATGAGGTGTTTGTGCTGATATGCTGTGTTTAGTTTTTGGCTAACTTGGCACTGTGCGTTATGACCAAACATCTCCACTTTGGTCTCGTCTGTCCAAAAGACATTGTTCCAGAAGACTTGAGGTTTGTTCAGATGCAACTTCGCAAACCTAAGCCATGCAACCATGTTCTTTTAAGAGAGAAGAAGCTTCGAAACATGCCATACTTGTCCCGTCTTTTTACTAATTGTACTGCCATGAACTTTAACATTTAACATGTTAACTGAGGCCTGTAGAGTCTGAGGTATAGTTCTTGGGTGTTTTGCGATTTCTCTAAGCATTGTACAGTCTGACCTTGAAGTGAATTTGCTGGGACGTCCACTCCTGGGAAGATTGGCAACTGTCTTGAATGTTTTCCACTTGTGAATAATCTTTCTTACAGTAGAATAATGGAATTCAAATTGTTTGGAAATTGCCTTATAACCCTTTTCAGATTGATGGCAGCAACAATTGCTTCTCTAAGATCATTGCTGATGTCTTTCCTCCTTAGCATTGTGTTAACACACCTGAATGCTCCAGACCAGCGAACTGCCAAAACTTCTTCTATAGAGGTGATGATCACACTTGCTGATGATCAATTAAACAAAGATATTTGATTTGCAGCGCCTGGCTGCTACTTTCCATTAATTTCTATGGAGCAGTAAGGGTGTACTTAGTTTGTCACCCATGGCTTTTACATTTTGGCTTTATTTTTGTTAAATAAATAATGACATGGTGTAATATGTCATGTGTTGTTGTTCATCCGAGGTTGTATTTACCTAATTTTAAGACCTACCAAGGACCAGATGATTTTTTATTATGTCCTCCTGATCCATAAAACCATATAATTCAATAGGGTGTCTTTTCTTTTTCACGCGACTGTGTGAAGAACCAATCATATTGGAGAAAAATGATGTAATGATTAACTTAAGTCAGGTGCATAGGGGAATTCTACCACAGAGAATACTGTATGTGCATTCATTTGTATCTCACCCAGTTTGTATTTAATGGCAAAAGGAGATCTCAGGATTGGTCCCAGCTGCTTGGGATCTCCAGCCAAAACAAGCTGCCCGGTCTCTGCTTTCAGCAGTCCTAAACACACCCACACAATGATTAGAATAGAGAAATGCTACCACAGACTGATCTCTATTGAAAGATCTGATGGTTTTCAGTGTTATTCTGTAAAGTGTCCCACCTCCCACACTGATGATGGTCTCTGGCTCCACAGCATGTCCTGCCTCATCCACAAAGATGTGAGAAAAATGATCCACAGGAAAACCCCCACTGACCAGCCTACCAACACAGACACACATAAACACTCTTTACCTATTGGCTGCTGTGTGTATGTGAGAGAGTACTGTGTTTGTATAAGATGACGCCCTTCACCTGCCTGCGGTGACTAGAGTGCTGACCAGGATCTTGAAGGACATTAGATCCTTTTTACATGGGAAAATAATCATTCCTCCTTCCACATTACTGTTGTTCTAAACACACAAAAACACAATCATCAACAACAACAAAACCACAAATAACTCCCTCTCTCTGTATTCCCATGACTACTGAAATTATCATAATATAAGATTATTAAATATAGCACATTATTTGATAGATTTAAATTGGTTGAATATCTAAACTACTTAAATTATTTTAATGGGTTAAAATAAAACAATGTCAAATTCTTTTATCATTTTGCTGTTATCAAAATTAAAATATGCCTTCACTGTATATTTTTTAATAATGCTGTATGCATGTCTTTCCCCCCCTTTATATTGATTAGATCTCTCTGACATAATAATTAAAAGTGTGACATCAGTCTTTTTGAACAAGTGGTTTAAACAGAAGTAATGTTTCTTCAAAATGTTACACATTGAGCCCCATTAGTTCTGGGGAAAATCAAAGTGATTTTTTTTTTTACAACAAAATAATTTTTTTCCAAGCACTAAAGGACAGAATTGTTTTTGCGAATAACGTTGAAGGGGGTGGATTGGAATCCACTGCTGTTTTGCTTCCTTCTAAACATCATAAGTGAATGACTTGTGAGGCTTGTGAGATTTTACTTTGTTATAAAAGTTACCAGTGTGATTACTGAAATGTTCTTTTCATGTATTCTCTAATGTCTGTATTTGATATCTGAATGCAGTAACAGTGCTTGTTCATTTAGCCAGGCGTCCAGAAATGAAGTATGGACTTCTTTAACATGTGTCATCCATATATCTGTTTCTAGTTGAAGAGTTAAGGTTACAGGGGTCAAACTATACGTGACTGATTTACATACTTGTATCTCTTTCATGTGTATTTCTCTAGAGAATCAAGTGAATATTATCTGTACTTCTTCCTGAGGAGGGAATGTATTATCAGTATGTTTTGATAGTTTGTCCTGATCATAGCTAGCTCAGGCTCTCTTCAACCTTGGAGAAACTGCGATTCCCTAGTGCTTTTGTGTGTGCGTTGGATGTTCTGTGGAGGTTCTGTATAGGAGCTATGGGACACTTCGGCATGCAACAACAGACCTGAAGACGCCTTTCTCCGACCTCCGAGGTCACCGCAGACCTAAATCTAGGAATCTTGACTAAATGTCGACATACTCTCCTATCTATCCATGTGTGGAAATTTGCTTAGACTATGTGTGTTCTGAGCCAATCAGAAACTGCATCCTGAAGCAAAGACGTAGCTTAGACCTTGGTGAAGGGTATAATTGCTGTGATCTTTGTAACTGTAAGAGGGGCGAACTACGAACTCCTGTATGAGTGTGTGATGAAACTACAAACTATCTTCAGTAAAACTTTTCTTCAATTTATTATAATTCTGACTCCGGGTCTTCTTTAAAACATCTGGTCCTTAACTGTTACCCCCTAACAACGTGGTGTGGTGTAAACATAATTCCAAGTTAAGGATGCTATTGCCATTTTTGCATTATCATTTGCTTTTAATTTTTTCAATTATAACTTGAAATTCTTTAGCTGAGTTAAACTAGAAACTGAGTGATACAATCATAAAACAATAATATGTATTTACATTAAGCTTAAATATTTATATTTGTCACAATCTCAGCCTGTGTTCCCCTGTCTTGAGTGAGGAATTTTGTTATTTCCTGTCTTGTGCCATGTTTTGTAGTTCTTTGTGGTTTTTCATGTTTATTAGTCTCCCCAGGTGTGTCTTGTTTCCTCATTACCTTGTTAAGCTTGTTTGCCCCTGTGTATTTATAGCCCTCGTGTTTCACTTGTTACTTTGTCAGTTGTTGTATAATGGTTGCCTCTGTGATTGTCGTGGTTTTGTTCCTTGAATTCTGTGTTATTTTATTAAAAATGCTGTGTTTAGATCAGTGCCTCAGCCTGCTTTCTCCAGCTCGTTACAATATTTAATCCATGTGGAACTTTTTAGTTTTAGGCTTTTATTTAAAAAAAAAAAGAAAAGTAAAAATGTACTACTGTTATTCTATATTTTCCATCATAACTTCCCATTTCTATTGTGTTCATTTAATTAAACCTTTAATTAACAAATCAAGTCACACAAGCACTAACCTGTAAGACTTGAGGGATTTCATTTGGATTGCGTGAACTAGCGTAGAGTCTGTATATTTTGCGTGCATCAACATGTTGACTAGTGATCAACTTTTCACACAGTTGATCAGCCGCACTGTTAGAAGGAGCGCACGCTAGGATATAGGCATCAGGTATATTCTTCTCCACCTGAGAGATAAAAGACAGAGAGAGAGAAAGAAGCAATCACAATAGCTGTTCTGCTTATTAAGACATTGTGCATATGAGATGTGATGATTTGCATGTAGGTGTGTCTGTCGGGTCTGTGTTTAGTTGAATATGATAACCAGTTTTACCTGTTTGATGGCCTCTACTATCGTGACGGTTTTACCAGTGCCAGGAGGTCCAAACACCAGGTACGGTGCCGGCTTGGACGTACCGGCCACGATGTTACACACTGCAGTTTTCTGTTCAGGGTTCTTCTCAAGCTGTTGATCAAAGAGTCTATAGACACATACACACATCCAGCTGAAATACTCCATAATGCTTCACTAAAATATGATTTAGTAGCATAGATTCAGTCCAGATGGGTCTTACTGACCTCAGTGCAGGTTTAGACACAGGGGTCACAGTCCTTGAACCCACGGGGAACAGCACGTCTCTGAGGTTGTGCTGGACCGCCATGTGTACAGCTCTGTGTTGCAGTTTTGATGGGAGACGATTCACTGTGAACTCCACACGGAACTTCATATTATCTATGAAACCGTCAAGCAGCCTTTACACATAAAACACGCACACACACATACACACAAAGTTTAAGTGGTTATAAACTGGTCTGTAAACAAATATGCAAAATGAGACCAAATTAACATTCTAATATGCTGATTTGTTGCTCAGTAAACATTTCTTATTATCAATGTTGAAAACAGTTGTGTGGCTTAATGTTTTTTGTTGGAAACTGATACACTTTTTTAGGATTCTTTTATGAATAGAAAGTTCAAAACAACAGCATTTATCTAAAATAGAAATCTTTTGTAACATTAGAAATGGCTTTACTGCGATCAATTTTATGCAACCTTGCTGAACAAAAGTAAAAAAAAAAAAAACTTAGTATTCAAAAATGTGTTTTGTTACCCTAAATGTATATAGGTTGGTCAGTTTTGAATGTTCTGTTTTATATAATTTATAAGACATGGGCAGAATATGATGATATATCTTTCTCATTTTGAGGTTAATTTGGGAAAAACAAAGCCTTGATACTTGTCATTTTTAAGTGTGACCCTTTAAAATGCTCTTTAGTTTAAAGGCTTATATAAACTCCTCATACTTAATACCTTCTGGAGAAGCCCAGTTTGACTTGATCCAGTTCCACTCTGTGGACGTAGCCCTTGTATTTGGTCACAGTTGAGAAATTGACCTCCTCACTCTTGGTGAGAAGCAGGTGATCTCCCCTCAGGACTGATGGCCTGTTCTCTGATACACCAGGGAGCTTTAACACATGAAATAGACAAACAGACCTCAAAACGGCATCACTTTCAAACAAATATAAAAGTACATAATACTTAAAGGGACAGTTCACCCCAATATGATATGTATCATGTTGCTTCAAAACCATTTGCTGTTTTTTTATATATTTTTTTCTTTGTAGTCCATTTAATATCTTCAGTGGAGTTGAAAATTATCAGTGAAAAAATAATGTAGTAAATACATTTGAATAAATAATGACAGAATTTTAAATTTTGGATGTACTGTCCCTTAAAGAGCCGTGTACATGTCATCTAGGCTTTTGGGTCTCTGTATGAGTCCAACACTAGTCTCAGGCTCAGACGTCATTCCCATGCCCGTCTGATGGATAAAGCACACAAAAATGGGAAACACTTCGGGAGTTTTGAAGTCATCATCTGATTGGTTGAATTCAAAACTATTTCCGGGAGACGTGTGTGTCACATTCTTTAAAAGTCCGCCTGGAAACAACGCCGTTGTGACGCCAATTCCCCTCAATGGAAGAAGAAAGCCGTTGTGTTCGCAACTGTGAAATTGAGTGTTTATCAGGATCAACTAAACGCTGGAATTTCTAAATTTTGTGAAGTTAAGTCTCTTTTAAAAGATGTCCAAGAGTTTTTCACCTCAGTCTGTTATGTAAGGACATCGACATTACATTTTCACGCCCCTAAACATGACGATGAACAAAACAAACTGATTGGTGTAATGGAAATTTTACATTTAGATGTGTTTTTTACTTTCAGATGTGTGCAACTTGTGTTAACGTTGAACATTTATTTTTACTCATAAGCATTTAAAGAAATATAATCATATAAGCTTGCAGGAACAAAATGTTCTGGGTAGCAAAGAGACTATGAGTACTCAAAGTGACCTATTGTGTACTTCAAGTGTGAAAAGTATGTGCACAGCTTTGATGAAAATAGAGATAAGCAAAATGTGTGAATAAGAGCAGCAGCTAAAAACAGGAAACTTTTGCAGAGGTGATATTGTTCTGTCTAGATAGAATTTATGTTAGACAAGAGATCTCGAACAAAGACGTGTTGCCTTTTAAGGTAAACCAAGGCGATCTTTTGAGACAGACCAGGATGTGTTAAGGGTATATAGCTGGGCAAAAGGGAACTAACCTTTGCCTTCTCATATCAGACTCTGACTGATGTGTTAACAGCCTTTCTTGCAAGAAATAAAGATCTTTATAACTTTTGAAATTTCCAGCTGTCTTCCAATTATTATTTAAAATTGAGAAAGAATTTCCACGACATTGGTTGCTTAACATGCTTCAGACGGCCTCTGAGTGGTCCTTGGCCAATGAGAGCTGCTATGGAGTCCTTCTGCCGTCAGTCTGAAGGTCTAACAAACACGATCACATGCTTTATTTACAGACAGTAAGAAGCTGCCACTCACTTCTAAGACCAGCAGTCGTCTGTCATGGTCCTTCACCATGGACACATCATCTTTGTTATATCTCTTAATGTCCAGACGCATCTGATCCTCCTCCAGGTACAACAGTAAATCAAAGCGCTTATCGTAGTTCAGAAAATCCAGATCACTCTCAAGTAGTGACCTACAAACCACCAAAAGTACAGAGAAAACAGTTACAATGGCTTTTACTATACATGCTCATGCAGGGAGCTGATTCTGTACCATTCAGGGACTAGTAACAGGTCTCAGATCAACTGTAAAATGCACAATTGGAGCTTAAGACCACTAACTTTTTTTCCTGGAGCTGTGTTCTGAGGAAAGGACGGTTGACTTTCAGGACCTCAACTAAGTCAGAGATGTAAGAAGGAAGACAGTAAGGCTCCAGTGGCAGCACAAATGTCAAAAAGCTTTGGGTAGAACTGCAAAAGAGAGAAAAAAACATGCAAATGATTGATTTCTGTACAAATAAACACAGGGGAAAACAGAAAAGTGTATATAATTCCTAAAAAGAAGGATTTTTATCTCACCTCTCGGGTGGAATGCCCTCATCTATGTTAAACCTCATTGGCTCATAGGTCTCAAGCCTTTGATGTCTAAATGGTGCTGTAGGACCCAGTAGTGCTGTAAGCTCAGACCTGTGCTCTGCCTCAATGAAGCGCACAATGTGGAAAGGACGGGTGGCGACCAGGATATTTTTCTTAAACTCAAATGCCAGAATGGCTGAATGAACTCCCATATCATCTGATTCGAATTTCAAGGTCACCTCATACTTTTCACCTTTAAAAAATGAGAGTGAGAGCAAGAGCGAGAGAGAGAGAGAGAGAGAGAGAGAGAGAGAGAGAGAGAGAGAGAGAGAGAGAGAGAGAGGTTGGGTTCAAACCTGTTCAAATTAAACGCTGTGTCTGAAATCACATACTGTATAGTAGATATTACATATGGACCATTGACAAAAAATACATTCTATATAGTAAGAAAGTGTGTAATATGAATGTTAATCAGGATGTACTACATCCATCATGCGTCTTGACTGTCATGTGACCCTATGGCGTCAGTTTAGTTGCTTCACTGCCATTCACAAATCCTCTTCCGGGGCCTCACGGGATAGTAAAGTGCACATTAGATGAACACTTCAGAATCTCGCCAGACATCAAGGTACTTTTCGCCTACTGTTTTATCTGAATTCAGGCATAATACTCAGCTCACAAACCTTTTTTTCTGCCTATATATAATATGGAAGTATGCATATTTGGAAGCAGGAAAAGTCAGACTAGCAAGCTACAATACCAATGTATCCCCTCAAAAAAACACCAACACCACTTTCCCTTGAATTGCTGTACAGTTTGGTTGCACTCACATGGCTCCAGACGGAGTGGATTGTTGCGTGTGACTTTCCTGCTGTCTTCCAGAGTGAAACACTTCACCCAGTGAAGAGCAGTGTAGTAAGTGAAATACACGGCCTCTTCACCCGTGTTCTCCACAAACAGCTTCAGCTCATAAACTTCTGTCCGCTCCACACACAACTGGATCTTGCCATCCTCTATTTGCAGCTCTGAGGACACCCGCACCCCATTCTTATCTTCTATAAACACAGACCTGGGAAAGAAAAAGGGCAGCAACACTGTTTTGATATTTCGATGTATTTTCAGAGAAGGGTTCTATTCACTGTTCAAAGAGGCCAGTTCACCTCTCTGTACTTTTCAGTCGGCGTAGGATGTCTTTTGCCAGTTTTCTCCTGCCTCTGACTCCACTCTCTGGCCCTGGCACTGATGGTGGGTCACGACCCTGCGCACTAGCGGGAGGCGGTGAGCTACCATTACTCACAGGGTGAGTAGCTTGGTATTGCTGTCTGCGATGGGGTCTGTCCCATTGATCATGTGGCCTCGTTCGGACCTAGAAATGCCACAATAGGGTGTCAGTCTTTGGGTATTCTCAGTAACACATTACATTGTAACAGGGCTCAACAGTTATGATATAACAATAACAGTATTTCATTTTTTTGGCAGGTCCAGTGTTTCAGATTTTTAATGAGTTTCGGTAATTGAAATTAAGAAAGAAAATAAAACATAAATATTATATGAAATAGGCTATGCTAACTTAATCTTGAACGACATAAAAGTTGCTTTGGTAACTAAAAGAAATAAATAAGTTGAAGCTAAAGTTCTAAAATGAAACTAAAACTGAAATAAACACAAATTAAAGTTAAATGGAAATGACAATATATCAAAAATAATAAAAATGACAAAATATCAAAATGACTAAAAAAGTACAATTAAAATTGGAAAATAACTAATTAAATATTATTAAATACTGATAGTATAATAAATATATTCTGTAAACAATGTGTTTTTATTAGGGCTGTCTAACGCCTTAAGCATGCGATTAATTTTTGTCCAGTTTAACGCGTTAAATATTTAACGCAATTAACGCAGCATCCGTTAATTTGTGTCATCCTTCGGCTAGATTTACATTATATGATTACACTCTTATTAATGCAAATGCTTTTAAACCATTCAAGCGCGGCAAAACAAAAGAGACCGCTCTGTCACACTGAAAGACGCGCGCCACAGTTCTCTCTCGCGCTTGTACGAACAATAACACACACATTTATGCCAAAATGTCCGTTTTGTCGAGTATCCTCATAACATAACAGCAGTCTTAAATGAGTTAAATAAAGTCTTATATAAACGTAAAGAGTTGTGAGAGAATGCGACGCGTATGAGATCCACGTCATGTGCAGCAGCGGCTGGTTTTAAAGAGACAGCACCAATAAAGCTTTCTGTCAGTAAACTTAATCAAAGAACAAAGAAACAGAGAAAATTACTCACTGCTCTTGACCAAATACATTTTGTAGCTTTATTAAGGATTAGTCTAGGCTATATTTAATCTATAAGATTGTTTGATAACTGTATTCAATTTCTGTATTGTTATGTACAGGTAGGCTATAAGGAAGGGCACAGGTAAATATAACATTTATTATGGGTTTATGTGGATTGTTTGAAGTTCACTCAAATTTAAAGTTATACATTTTTTATCCTAATAAATGTTAAAAAACAAAAATGGATAGTATTCAGTTACACTGTAATGTTGAATGGCTATAATTAGGCTAATGTTTAAAATTGTGGGAAAAAATATTTTTATCCAGACATCAATAGCTGTATTAGTATCAGTGATACTGACCTTCATTCATAAAAGGATGTCATTAAACAAGTATTTAAAATACACTGTCTTTATGTTGTCTCTACATTAATTTGGAATGTAGAAACTGTGAAATTACTACGTTATAAAATATATAAATTATATATAAATCTATAAAATCGTAAGTGTTCTTAATTGTGATTAATCACAGAAAAAAAAATATTAATCAAGTTAATTTTTTTAATCAATTGACAGCACTCATTTTTATATTTGCTAAAAATGTTTATTTTTCATTAAATATTAAAATTCACACACAAAAAAATTCACAAATGTAAAATTGTCAGCGGCAACCCAGCAAATGCAAGTGACTGTAGCGTCAAATGTCTCACACTTGCCCCACACTAGCACCACATTTATGACAGAACTATCTGATCATATTTAATTGCAGGGTTATAAATTCCCCAGATTCGATAAGCCATTTCATGTTAGTCATGACCAGTTAGTTTTTCAGGTATTATACTTTTTATTATTAAAAACAATAACTCATGCTAGTTGCTTTTCAGTGTGTGTAAATACATTATGCGGAAAAGATGAGGAAAGATGAGGAAAAAACGTTTTCAGTGATGGGAAGGTTTAGGGAATAGAATATACAGTTTGTATAAAATGTCTATGTAAAGTCCTCATAAAACATGAAAACACAACAGCTGAGTTGTCCAGGATGTGCAGTCTTGATTTACTCTTTTTTTTTTTTTTTTTTTTTTGCACTCCCACGTTTTTCATAAAAATTAATTAGCTTGAGTAATAAATTGCATCCTAGCATAGTTGTCTTGAATTGATGAAAGACACTGAAATTATGCTGTTTTATGAAAGTATGGCATAATAATCTACATAAAAATGGCACCTAGAAAGGCTAGCTAAAAATATGTTTTAAAATAAGCTGTGGCATAAAAAAAAAAAAAAAAAAATCACCATAACCAGACAAGGCAAGAATCTGACCAAAAACTGCATAGAGTTGCATAACATCTGTTGCATGTAGAGAGTCCTCATAATAATATACTTTGTTCATCAATAGCATCATATTGGTAATTTGCATGGTATTGTAACAATTTCTCATCAGAAATTTGCCAGCACTGATTTACTGGTATTTTACTGGTATCCCTTATAGATGATTCAGTGTTGAGTGCATCTGATTAAAGCAGTGTACCATCAGCTGATCAAGATTATACTGAATCATTTCAGTACTCTGATCAAAGGTTTCAGTTTGATGAAAATGAAACACATTTGTTTTGCTTTCCAAAAACAATTTATCTTAGCATTACTGTTACAATCTATTTACATAAAAATGCATGTAATCATGAGATCAACTTTTAAAAAAAAGAAAAACACACAAAAACTCTTTAATCAAGAGTAGACACGTCCAGACTGTTTATTGTTGTGTAGTTATATAAAAAAGAAAAAGAAAAGAAAAATTTAGCCTATACAGAAATACAAGCATACTGCCATTGACAACAGAAATCCCTCTTAGTGGACATCAACGATAGAGTTACAAATTGTCAGCAGTGGTAAGTAAAAAAGAGGTTTCTTACATTTGGGTTAAAGTAAACATCTGATCTCGTGACACGCGCTTTTCTGTATATTCTCATTGCATAGAGAACTGAAGAGAAGTTTGGGTCTCTGACTCCATCCCTGTGGATAAAATGTGTTAAATAAATAAATAAATATGTATGTGTGTTTGTTTCACTATTGCCTCATCGTTCTGTCCACTCGTTTTATTTGTCACTAATTGCGGTCATTTTATTTTCACGGTTTTCAGTATCAGTTAATTCACTGCAGGTTGAAACTTTAATTTTACATAAATAAATCAAGAATTTAAACGTGTAATTTAACTTCTGAAGAAAGAAAAAGTTGTCTATGTTTGTTTACACTGTATCCTACTGATGCACTTCCTCTTTAAACACGTTTAAATGAATTGCAAATAGGGCCTATCGATCATTTCAGTGAACGTAAGTGTACTTAATATAAGCAATAAATTAAACAAATAAATTAAAACATGTCAAATGATTACCTGTCTCGGAACTCTTCATTGTAGGCTGTTTTGAGAGTGGTTCTATCAGTAATGGCTCTCCTGTTGCTTTCCACCAGCCACTCTATAAAATCCAATCCAACTGCACACAAATCAGCTTTAGAAATCTTTCTCTGTACCATGTTTCTTGCCGTTGGTACCGTGAGCTCTGTGGTAATGTAGCCTACAGTAAGCGTCAGTTAGGATCCACACTGGCTCTAAAATGAAAGCGCAGCTGTTTCAGCGGAAGCAGTAAGAACGGAGGAAACGAAACTGATCTATTACGGTAGGTTTGTTCTTCTACAATGAAAACATAAAATATACACTTCGTTTACTTTTGTTAAAGAGAGATCCTCCAGGAAATGTCCAAAGCGCTAGTAGGAAAAATTTAAAGGAGTACAAAGGCACATTATTGTAAGAAACTCTATTCAGGTGCTCGGAGAGGTTAAAGTGCGCTCTCTGGTGGTCAGAGGGAGCAGGTGCTCCAAATATACACCAATTCTTGAAGTGTTGCAGTTGCAAATGGTGCTTATAATATGACAAAATGATTTGAATTTGAATTGTGTAAATTTGAATTATTGTGTAAGTGTAATGGCTAGAATATTAGATTTTTTATATTCTAATAATAGGGGAGAGTGGGGCACAACCTAACAAATTTTGGTTTTGGCTCTAATATTTCAAAACAAGTAATAAAAACTAAGTGAGTGTTTTAGCGCAATTTTCTGACGTCATGGGATCACAACACTAAGAGATAGTAAATCTTTTTATGTTTTTTTTTTTTTTTTTTTTTTGTGTGTGTGTGCGTTCCCGAGATTAGACCTTCCTTAACATAATGCCGAAAACCCGAAGTCTCTAGGTGGTCTGGTTGAGGAGTAGATAGAAGTGCAAGATTGGTGCGCACAGACAGAACAGAAATCATGAGTTAACAATCGCAATTTTGTCCGTTGGAAAATTGCGCTAAAAATGTATTAATTAATCTGTTTTTACACAAGCACATCTCTGCTACAAATGAACACTTAAAGTTTTTTTCTAGGACCTATCATTTTTGTACAGTCGCATTGAAAGTGACATAAGTGCAAATGTTACAACTTACCCCAACAGACAGAGGGGTTAGTTGTAACACTTGTGTGTAGCCTAACTAACACATACTATTCATTATGACTGATAGTCAGTCTGAATGACAGTTCATGCGTGAACGTTAGGCCTATACACCCAAGGCAATGCATTATTCTTTCCTTTTTGTATTAGTGTTTATATAGGCCTATTTCAATTGGTAATTATTATTTTATTTAATATTTAATTTACTACTAATTATATTGATTTATATGTCTATATATTTTATTTTTTACTTACTGGGCGACCATGCAGGCTATGACAGCCATCATTTAGCCTATACCGAGCTGATGCAAAGCGTAGTGAATTTATATCTACACAGAAGAAAGCCCTGTCTAGGAAATGCTATTTCATGCATACTGAGTTTTTTACACTGTTAAAGAGTTGGATTCCCATGCTAAACATGGACAAAGTTTCAAAAACTAAGTTGTATGTTTGAAGGAACAAAAATACTCCTTCCGGTTTGTCACAAGTTTCGGAAAGTTTTTTTCGAGTATGGCTCTGTCTTACGTAAGATAGAGGGGAGTTTCCTTATATGGGTTCTAAGGGCACTTCTCCGGTAAGATCGCGGCCGCGCGCGCACTCGTAGACCAGAGCAAGAGAGTGAAAGCAGTTCGCCATCAAAGCGCCCTGCTCGGCTTTTGGAATTCAATGTAGCCAAAGAAGTGGGTTTTTGGTTGCCAGGGCAAGACAACCCTGCACAGATTCCCAAAGAACCCAGCGTTAAGGGACCCGTGGATGGAGTTTGTTTTCCTGAGCATAAACGGAGTTGTGTAAGACTGCTTGTTCCCTGCATTTCGACAATGATTTTTTATAAACAAAGCCCAGATCGACGGATTTGCAGATCGTCTAATGCTTAAGGATCGAGCAGTTGCAATGATAAAGGTCACAGCTTTAGCTTCGCCCACACGGCCCGCCCCCAGCCGCTCGTTTTTTTTTCCGGAAAGACTCGGTACAGCCTATCTTTCTTTTATAAATATAATAAAACTAAAGACTTTTCGAAAATATGAAGGATGCAATACTACTCTATAGGCAGTGGTTAAACTGGCTTTTGTAGGGAGGGGGAGCCCTTATCACAGCGTAAAATTACTTAATGTGTTGAGAAATGTGGTGATCAATGTATAATTTCACTGTAATAAAGGTATTATCACACTTTAATAAAGGTATAATTACACATTTATATTACACTGTAATATAGGTATAATTACACAATGTATTACATTGTAATAAAGGTATAATAACTAGGGCTGTCAATCGATAAAAAAATGTAATAGCGATTAATCACATGATTGTTATGATTTAACTCGCGATTGATCGCAATTCATCGCACATTTTTTTTTTGTTCTAAATGTACCTTAAATTAAAACTTTTCAAGTTTGTAATACTCTAAATCAACATGGGCATGGATAAATATGGATGCTTTATGCAAATGTATGTTTATTATTGAAACCATAGTCAACATAGAGCATGAAGACAAGACATGTTTCAAAGGTCATAGATGTTTTTCAAAGAACTTGTTCATGTCTATAGACACATGTAGAAAGAACAAAGAAATACCAGATTCTAATTATTCTCTTTCTTTGCACTGAGCAATTTACTAACACAAACATGCTTAGATTTTTGCATGACAGGGCAGCTCTTCTGAAAATGCTAAATGTACATTTATTATTTATTATTACATTAGTTTGTCTGTCTCTGTGCCCATTTTAATGAAGCTGAATTCTGAATAAAACTGTTTTCATTGGTATATTTTACTGTTTCTTTTGTCAAACAACGGAATGAATTTGAAATGCAACCCAATAAACATAACCAGCTCTCCCTTCCAAGACGTTAATCTGCACAAAAATCCTGATAATCGAGCCGTCGTCTGATGAAATCAAATACACATAAGATAAAGTCAATATTTGTGTTGTGATTTCGGCTATACTTGCATGTAAAATTAGAGAAGCAACACAATATCTGTGTTTAACTGAATTAAAGATACTACGAGACGCAGAGAGAGAGAGAGAGAGAGAGAGAGGTGCGCGCGCGTGCTGGGAGAGCAGTACCGGCGAGTCTCAGAAACTAAATAAGGTTTGGGCGCTTTTTTGAAGGGAAAAAATGGCTAAAGGGGTCTGCTATGTCGCTAAATTGGCAAGACTGTGTATCTCCATTTCTTCAACTAGGGGTTGGGCCACGGGTCAAACAGAAAATATGCGCTGTGTTGATCAGCCGTTAAAAAAAATTGTGCCGTTTACATGATTTTGCGTTAACGCGTTATTAACGCGCTAACTTTGACAGCACTAATAATAACACAATATATTATTACACTGTAACGAAGGTATAAGTACACAATGTATTATTACACTGTAATAAAGCTATAATTGCACAATGCATTTTTAACACTGAAATAAATGTATTTAAAACACTGTAATAAAGGTATACTTGCACAATGTATTATTACACAGTAATAAAGGTATAATAACACTGCAATAAAGGTATAATATCACAGTGTATTATTACATTGTATTAAAGTTATAATAACACAATGTATTATTACATTATAATAAAGGTATAATTTCAAGGTATAATAACACAGTGTATTATTGTAATAAAAATATAATTTCACAATGTATTATTACACTGTAATAAAGGTATTATAAGACAATATATTATTACACTGTAATAAAGGTATAATTTCACAATGTATTATGGCACTGTAAAAAGGTAGAATTACACAATGTATTATGGGACTGTAATAAATGTATAATAAGAATGTATTATTACACTGTAATAAAGGTATTATAAGACAATATATTATTACACTGTAATAAAGGTATAATTTCACAATGTATTATGGCACTGTAAAAAGGTAGAATTACACAATGTATTATGGGACTGTAATAAATGTATAATAAGAATGTATTATTACACTGTAATAAAGGCATAATAACACAGTGTATTATTACACTGTAATAAAGGTATAATACCACAATGTGTTATTACACTGTAATAAAGGTATAATATCACAGTGTATTACATTGTAATAAATGTATAATAACACAATGTATTATTACACTGTAATAAAGGTATTATAAGATAATGTATTATTACACTGTAAAAAAGGTATAATTACACAGTGTATTATTACACTGTAACAGAGGTATACTTTCACAATGAATTGTTATATTTTAATAAAAGTATAATAACACAGTGTATTATTACAATTTAATAAAGGTATAAGACAATGTATCATTACATTGTAATAAATGTATAATTTCTCAATGTATTATGGCACTGTAAAAAGGTAGAATTACAAAATGTATTATGGGATTGTATTAAATGTATAATAATAATGTATTATTATACTGTAATAAAGGTATAATAACACAATGCATTATTACATAATAAATGTATAATAACACAATGTATTATTACATTGTAATAAATGTATAATAACACAATGTATTAATACACTGTAATAAAGGTATAATACCACAATATGTTATTACACTGTAATAAATGTATAATAGCACAGTGTATTATTACACTGCAATAAAGGTGTAATAGCACAATATATTATTGCACTGTAATAAAAGCATAATGACACAATGTATTATTACATTGTAATAAAGGTATAATAGCACAATGTATTTCATTGTCATAAAGGTATAAGAATTCAATGTATTATTACACTGTAATAAAGGTATAATTTCACAATGTATTATTACACTGTAATAAAGGTATAATAACACAATGTATTATTACATTGTAATAAATGTATAATAACAATGTATTATTACACTGTAATAAAGGTATTATAAGACAATGTATTATTACACTGTAATAAAGGTATAATAACACAATGTATTATTACATTGTAATAAATGTATAAGAATGTATTATTACACTGTAATAAAGGTATAATAACACAGTGTATTATTACATTGTAATAAATGTATAATAACACTGTAATAAATGTATTATAACACAATGTATTATTACACTGTAATAAAGGTATAATAACACAGTGTATTATTACACTGTAATAAAGGTATAATACCACAATGTGCTATTACACTGTAATGAAGGTATTATTACACAATGTATTATTACACTGTAATAAAGGTATAATACCACAATGTATTAGTACATTGTAATATATGTATAATAACATAATGTATTATTACACTGTAATAAAGGTATAATTTCACAATGTATTATTACACTGTAATAAAGGTATAATTACAAAGTGTATTATTACACTAACAGAGGTATAATTTCACAATGAATTATTATATTTTAATAAAAGTATAATTTCACAATGTATTATTACATTGTAATAAATGTATAATAACACAATGTATTATTACAGTGTAATAAAGGTATAATTACACAATGTATTATACTGTAATAAAGGTATAATTACAAAATGTATTATTACATTGTAATAAATGTATAATAACACAATGTATTATTACACTGTAATAAAGGTACAATAGCACAGTGTATTATTACACTATAATAAAGGTATAATTACACAATGTATTATGGCACTGTAATGAAGTTATAATTACACAATGTATTATTACACTGTAATAAATGTATAATAGCACAATGTATTTCATTGTAATAAAGGTATAATTTCACAATGTATTAGTACATTGTAATAAATGTATAATAACACAATGTATTATTATATTGTAATATATGTATAATAACACAATGTATTATTACATTGTAATAAATGTATAATAACACAATGTATCATTACACTTTAATAAAGGTATAATAGCACAGTGTATTATTACACTGTAATGAAGGTATAATTACACAATGTATTATTACACTGTAATAAATGTATAATAACACAATGTATTATTACATTGTAATAAAGGTATAATAACACAATGTATTATTACATTGTAATAAATGTATAATAAAACAATGTATTATTACACTGTAATAAAGGTATAATACCACAATGTGTTATTACATTGTAATAAATGTATAATAACACAATGTATTATTACATTGTAATAAAGGTATAATAACACAATGTATTATTACATTGTAATAAATGTATAATAAAACAATGTATTATTACACTGTAATAAAGGTATAATACCACAATGTGTTATTACATTGTAATAAATGTATAATAACACAATGTATTATTACATTGTAATAAATGTATAATAACACAATGTATTATTACATTGTAATAAATGTATAATAACACAATGTATTATTACATTGTAATAAATGTATAATAAGTCAAGTCAAGTCAAGTCAACTTTATTTATATAGCGCTTTTCACAATACAGATTGTATCAAAGCAGCTTCACAGTATTAAATAAAATAGTACATCAGTGTTTGTTTCTGGTGTAAAACATCCACGTTTGGTAATGCAGATCAATAGCACTGTTGAATCGATTAATCAAATTAAGTATCCCCAACTGAGCAAGCCAAAGGCAACAGTGGCAAGGAACCGAAAAACTCCATTAGGTGACCTAATGGAGAAAAAAAAAACCTTGGGAGAACCCAGGCTCAGTCGGGGGCCAGTTCTCCTCTGGCGTTTATGAAGTAGAGACCGGATTTAACTGTAAGATTAAAATATTATATGAATGCCTGGCTGAAGAGATGCGTCTTTAATCTAGTTTTAAACTGGGAGAGCGAATCTGAGCAACGAACAGTATCAGGAAGGCTATTCCAGAGTTTTGGTGCTAAATGTGAAAATGCTCTCCCTCCTTTGGTGGATCTGGATATCCTAGGTATGACCAGAAGCCTCGAATTTAGTGATCTTAAAGAGCGCGATGGATTATAGGGCGATAGAAGATCCGTTAAATAAACTGGAGCTAAGCCGTTTAGGGCTTTATAAGTCAGTAGCAATACCTTGTAATTAATACGGAACTTTATAGGTAACCAATGTAGTGATGATAAAATTGGTGTTATATGGTCAAACTTTCTTGATCTAGTAAGAACTCTAGCGGCGGCATTTTGGACTAACTGTAGCTTGTTTATTGAGGATGCAGGACAACCAGCTAATAAAGCATTACAGTAATCTAGTCTCGAGGTCATGAATGCATGAACTAGCTTTTCTGCATCAGAAACAGATAGCATGTTACGTAATTTAGCAATATTTCTAAGGTGAAAAAATGCTGTTTTTGTAACATATGAAATATGATTTTCAAAAGACAAGTTACAATCTAATATAACACCCAGGTCTTTTACTGTAGAGGATAAAGTAACAGGACACCCTACTATGTTAAAGTTGTATTGTGAGAGGTTTTGTGGGCGGTTTTTTGAACCGATAAGTATTACCTCTGTCTTATCTGGATTTAATAAAAGAAAATTGTGCGTCATCCAATCTTTTATATCTTTAACACACTCTGTCAATTTGGATAATTTAGCGTTTTCATCCGGCCGTGATGAAATATATAGTTGAGTGTCATCAGCATAACAATGGAAACTAATTCCATGTTTCCTTATAATATTTCCAAGTGGCAGCATATATATTGAGAATAATAGAGGGCCTAACACAGATCCTTGCGGCACTCCATAGTTTACTGGAGTTATGATCGATTTTTCTCCGTTTAAATAGACAAAATGGTAGCGGTCAGATAGGTATGATCTGAACCAGCTTAATGCTTGTCCTTGAACACCGGTATAGTTTTGTAGTCGATCTAAGAGTATTGTGTGATCTATAGTATCGAACGCAGCACTAAGATCAAGTAAAACTAGTATTGAGATACAGCCTTGGTCAGAAGCTAAGAGTAAATTATTTGTGATTTTAACGAGCGCAGTTTCAGTGCTATGATGCGGCCTGAACCCAGACTGAAACTTTTCATAGGTGTCATTTTCTTGCAAGAAAGAGCCCAGTTGGGCAGACACAACTTTTTCTAATATTTTGGACATAAAAGGAAGATTTGAAATGGGTCTATAATTTGCTAGGTTATTTGGGTCTAATTGTGGTTTCTTAATGAGTGGTTTTATAACTGCCAATTTAAATGTTCTTGGAACATGACCTAAAGATAAAGACGAGTTAAAGGGTTAGTTCACCCAAAAATGAAAATTCTGTCAGTAATTACTCACCCTCATGTTGTTCCAACCGCGTAAGACCTTCGTTCATCTTCGGAACACAAATTAAGATATTTTTGATGAAATCTGAGCCATGTTTCACTCCTCCATAGGCTTCTATGTGACCGAAACTTGCTGGCCCAGAAAAGTTATTAAAGAGATCGTTAATATAGTCCAAGTGACTCCAGTGGCTCAATCTTAAGTATATCAAGCGACGAGAATACTTTCTGTGCGCAAAAACAAATAAAAATAACGACTTTATTCCACTTTTCATTTCCTTCTCTCTGGGCCTCTAGTTGGTTCGCGTAGTCTTTTTGCGCACAATGCGTAGCGCGTCTGTGTTACACGTCACCACGTAGGCTCACTATTGGCCGACGCCGGTCATGTGTGTGTTGCGTGATGACGTGCAACACAGACGCGCAGCGCAAAAACACTACGAGGCCCAGAGAGAAGGAAATGAAAAGTGGAATAAAGTCGTTATTTTTGTTTGTTTTTGCGCACAAAAAGTATTCTCGTCGCATGATAAACTTAATGTAGTGCCACTGTAGTTACTTGGACGATTTTAACGATGTTTTAATAACTATTCTGGGCCGGTGAGTTTCGGTCACACTGGAAGCCTATGGAGGAGTCAAAATTCTGTCAGATTTCATCAAAAATATCTTAATTTGTGTTCCGAAGATGAACGAAAGACTTACATGGTTGGAACAACATGAGGGTGAGTAATTACTGACAGAATTTTCATTTTTGGGTGAACTAACCCTTTAATAATATTGAGGAGAGGCTCTTCCACTATAGGTAACACTTCTTTCAATAGTTTAGTTGGTATGGGATCTAATAAACATGTTGTTGTTTTAGAGGAAATGATAAATTTATTTAACTCTTTTTGTTCTATAGTTGTAAAGCACTGTAATTGTTCTTGCGGGGTGATAATCGAGGCTGAATTATAAGGCGCGATTGAAGATTGAACGTTTACAATTGTGGATCTGATGTTTTCTATTTTCTCAGTGAAAAAATTCATGAAATCATTACTACTAAACTGTAACGGAATATTTTGTTCAGGTGACGCTTGTTTATTTGTTAGTCTAGCCACGGTGTTAAATAAGAACCTAGGATTGTTTTGGTTATTTTCTATTAGTTTGCGGAGATGCTCAGCCCTGGCCGCTTTTAGGGCCTTTTTATAGCGTGACGTACTGTCTTTCCAAGCGATTCTAAAAACCTCTAAATTAGTTTGTTTCCATTTACGCTCTAAATTACGGGTTTCTCTCTTTAGAACACGAGTAGTATTGTTGTACCATGGTGCTTTAATTTTCTCTCTGACCTTTTTTAGTCTCATAGGTGCAACAATATCCCATTTTCCAGAGAGAACGGTGCTCATAGTGCTGGTTAGTTCGTCTAGTTCATCTGTTTGTTTAGGTTCAGGCAGCAGCTGAGACAGATCCGATAAGCAATTTGAAAAATTATCTATGGTGGATGGAAGGATTGTTCTGCCTAATCGATAACGCGGCGCAGCATGATATATTACCGGGGTACGTAATATGCAAGTTACCATGTAATGGTCAGTTACATCGTCACTTTGCGGAATGATATCTATATCGGTTGGATCGGTTCCATATGATATAATTAAATCGAGTGTATGATTAAAACGATGAGTTGGTCCGGTAACGTTTTGCTTAACCCCAAAGGAGTTTAATAAGTCTATAAACGCAGCCCCTAACGTATCATTTTGATTATCTACGTGTATGTTAAAATCTCCAACAATTAATATTTTATCGACATTGACCAATAGATCTGAGAGAAAATTTGCAAATTCTTTTAGGAAATCAGCGTAAGGCCCTGGTGGTCTATATACGGTAGCCAAGGCTAAAGATAATAGGGATGTTTTTCTATCATCTAAGAGCGTAACATTTAGTACAAGTACTTCAAATGAAATAAACTTATAACCCGTTTTCTGAGTAACATTGAGAATATCTCTATAGATAGTTGCAATACTGCCGCCACGACCAATCAGACGGGGCTCGTGCTTATAGGAGTATCCTGATGGAGTAGACTCATTTAGACCGAAATAATCATTTGGTTTAAGCCAGGTTTCAGTAAGGCAAAGTACATCTATGCTATTATCTGTGACTATTTCATTTACAATATAACTGCCTTAGGTGTGAGTGATCTAATGTTTAAAAGACCTAGCTTTAGAAATTGTTTTTGTTTACTAATAGCAACATTTTCTGTTCTAATAACAATTAGATTTTTCCTAGATCCTGCAGTAGATTTATTATTTGATCGCACTAAACGAGGAATAGACACAGTTTCTATGCAATGTTCTACACTAGTATTTATATCAGTTAATTTGGTGCAGCAGAGACTATGATTTGGACTTTTGGTTACTAGTCAAAAGGTATTTAACATTTTGGAGATGTTATCTGACAGAAGATCCGATCCGAATCTGTTTGGGTGTAAGCCATCAGCACGGTATAGCCTAGGACGCTCCCAAAACAGATTCCAATTATTTACAAAGAGCAGTTTCTGCTCATTGCACCATGACGTTAACCATTCATTTAGCGCGAATAATCTACTAAACTTGTCATGTCCTAGACGGTACGTGGGAAGCGGTCCTGACACAATGATCGTTATATCAGGCGATGTGCTGCGTACCGTATCGATCAGATTCCTGAAGTCTTTCTTCAGAACTTCCGTCTGGCGCAGCCTGATGTCGTTCACTCCCGCGTGCAATACCAAAGTTCCGACGCGCTCGTTATCGTTCAGAATCTCGGGAACGCGAGCAGCGATTTCAGAAACACGAGCACCAGGAAAGCAGTGACTGTGCACCTTATTTTTACCTGATGTAGCATGGACTTGCCGAACAATGGAATCACCGATGATCAAAGCATCGCGTTCTGTTTCGCGAAGAGCGGAGAAGCGGTTTTGTGTGGATAACTCGAAAACCGGGAGGGTCGGAGAGGGTCTTGGTCTAGACCTGACTCGCGTCTTCCGCTGCGGAAATATCCAGGCTTCGTGGTGGCGTGTTGGAGCCGGAGTGAACGAGACCATGGCTGATCGCGACCTTGGCGCTCGGGACCGATGCCGAGTAACGCACGGAGTAGACGAGGTCGGAGTCAGCCGGTTAGTAACATTAATCTCTGATTTGTGAGCATCAGCGCGTGATGTTTCAAGAGCCAAACGCCGGTCTCTCAGCTCGGCCTGTCTCACTAAAAGGTCATGGATCTGTTTCTCAACAGCTTCCAGCTCAGACTGTACCGCGTGCAGCTCAAATGTGTCCTCACCTGCACCAAAAGGTAGACTACTTGCATCTGATATATTCGCCATTTTAACAGATGGACAGTAAGTTAGCAACGACACTACCAGTGATGCTATCAATTAATACTAATTTCTGACAAGCGTCTTAGATATAATCCGTCTTTTAAGTGGTACGGGTGTAGAGTAGACGCACGATAGGTGAAAAATGTTTGTAGTGTTGAGAAGACGCGTTCAGCCGTGATCCCCGGGAGTAACCTATAAGAGTATCCAGCGTAGAATCACTAACAGGCTTGAGACACGTCTGCTCAACAGTCCGCGTTGTAACTATGAGGTTTGAGCAGTAGTGCTTCTCAGTGAGGAAAAGTAGAAAATGTTTGTTACACAATGTATTATTACACTGTAATAAAGGTATAATACCACAATGTGTTATTACATTGTAATAAATGTATAATAACACAATGTATTATTACACTGTAATAAAGGTATAATACCACAATGTGTTATTACATTGTAATAAATGTATAATAACACAATGTATTATTACATTGAAATAAATGTATAATAACACAATGTATTATTACATTGTAATAAATGTATAATAACACAATGTATTATTACATTGTAATAAATGTATAATAACACAAACACAATGTATTATTACATTGTAATAAATGTATAATAACACAATGTATTATTACATTGTAATAAAGATATAATAACACAATGTATTATTACATTTTAATAAATGTATAATAACACAATGTATTATTACACTGTAATAAAGGTATAATACCACAATGTGTTATTACATTGTAATAAATGTATAATAACACAATGTATTATTACATTGTAATAAATGTATAATTACACAATGTATTATTACATTGTAATAAATGTATAATAACACAATGTATTATTACATTGTAATAAATGTATAATAACACAATGTATTATTACACTGTAATAAAGGTATAATACCACAATGTGTTATTACACTGTAATAAAGGTATAATAGCACAGTGTATTATTACACTGTAATAAAGGTATAATTTCACAATGTATTGTGGCACTGTAAAATGGTAGAATCACACAATGTATTATGGGACTGTAATAAATGTATAATAAGAATGTATTATTACACTGTAATAAAGGTATAATAACACAATATATTATTATACTGTAATAAAGGTAAAATAACACAATGTATTATTACATTGTAATAAATGTATAATAAGACAATGTATTATTACACTGTAATAAAGGTATAATTTCACAATGTATTATGGGACTGTAATAAATGTATAATAAGAATGTATTATTACACTGTAATAAAGGTATAATAACACAATGTATTATTACATTGTAATAAATGTATACCACAATGTATTATTACACTGTAATAAAGGTATAATTACACAATGTATTATTACACTGTAATAAAGGTATAATTACACAATGTATTATGGCACTGTAATGAAGGTATTATTACACACTGTATTATTACACTGTGATAAATGTATAATAGCACAATGTATTTCATTGTCATAAAGGTATAATTTCACAATGTATTAGTACATTGTAATAAATGTATAATAACACAATGTATTATTACATTGTAATAAATGTATAACACAATGTATTCTTACATTGTAATAAATGTATAACACAATGTATTCTTACATTGTAATAAATGTATAATAACACAATGTATCATTACACTATAATAAAGGTATAATACCACAATGTATTAGTACATTGTAATATATGTATAATAACATAATGTATTATTACAATGTAATAAAGGCATAATTTCACAATGTATTAGTATATTGTAATAAATGTATAATAACACAATGTATTATTACATTGTAATAAATGTATAATAACACAATGTATTATTACATTGTAATAAATGTATTATAACATAATGTATTATTACATTGTAATAAAGGTATAATTTCACAATGTATTAGTACATTGTAATATATGTATAATAGCACAATGTATTATTACATTGTAATAAATGTATAATAACACAATGTATCATTACACTATAATAAAGGTATAATAGCACAGTGTATTATTACACTGTAATAAAGGTATAATTACACAATGTATTATGGCACTGTAATGAAGGTATAATTACACAATGTATTATTACACTGTGATAAATGTATAATAGCACAATGTATTTCATTGTCATAAAGGTATAATTTCACAATGTATTAGTACATTGTAATAAATGTATAATAACACAATGTATTATTACATTGTAATAAATGTATAATAACACAATGTATTATTACACTGTAATAAAGGTATAATACCACAATGTGTTATTACACTGTAATAAAGGTATAATAAGACAATGTATTATTACACTGTAATAAAGGTATAATTACACAATGTATTATGGCACTGTAATGAAGGTATTATTACACAATGTATTATTACACTGTGATAAATGTATAATAGCACAATGTATTTCATTGTCATAAAGGTATAATAGCACAGTGTATTATTACATTGTAATAAAGGTATAATAACACAGTGTATTATTACATTGTAATAAATGTATAATAACACAATGTATTATTACACTGTAATAAAGGTATTATAAGACAATGTATTATTACACTGTAATAAAGGTATAATTACACAGTGTATTATTACACTAACAGAGGTATAATTTCACAATTAATTATTATATTTTAATAAAAGTATAATTTCACAATGTATTACATTGTAATGAATGTATAATAACACAACGTATTATTACACTGTAATAAAGGTATAATTACACAGTGTATTATTACACTAACAGAGGTATAATTTCACAATTAATTATTATATTTTAATAAAAGTATAATTTTACAATGTATTATTACATTGTAATAAATGTATAATAACACAATGTATTATTACATTGTAATAAATGTATAATAACACAATGTATTATTACACTGTAATAAAGGTATAATAACACAGTGTATTATTACATTGTAATAAATGTATAATAACACAATGTATTTTTACATTGTAATAAAGGTATAATAACACAGTGTATTATTACACTGTAATAAAGGTATAATAAGACAATGTATTATTAAATTGTAATAAATGTATAATAACACAATGTATTATTACACTGTAATAAAGGTAGAATTACACAGTGTATTATTACACTAACAGAGGTATAATTTCACAATTAATTATTATATTTTAATAAAAGTATAATTTCACAATGTATTACATTGTAATGAATGCATAATAACACAACGTATTATTACACTGTAATAAAGGTATAATTTCACAATGAATTGTTATATTTTAATAAAAGTATAATTTCACAATGTATTACATTGTAATGAAGTTTTAATAGCACAGTGTATTGTTACACTGTAATAAAGGTATATTATTACACTGTAATAAAGGTATAATTTCACAATGTATTATGGCACTGTAAAAAGGTAGAATTAGACAATGTATTATTACACTGTAATAAATGTATAATAACACAATGTATTATGGGACTGTAATAAATGCATAATAAGAATGTATTATTACACTGTAATAAAGGTATAATAACACAATGTTTTATTACATTGTAATAAATGTATAATAACACAATGTATTATTACACTGTAATAAATGTATAATAACACAATGTATTATTACACTGTAATAAAGGTATAATTATACAATGTATTATGGCACTGTAAAAAGGTAGAATTACACAATGTATTATTACACTGTAATAAAGGTATTATAAGACAATGTATTATTACACTGTAATAAAGGTATAATTACACAGTGTATTATTACACTAACAGAGGTATAATTTCACAATGAATTATTATATTTTAATAAAAGTATAATTTCACAATGTATTATTACATTGTAATGAATGTATAATTACACAATGTATTATTACACTGTAAAAAGGTAGAATTACACAATGTATTATGGGACTGCAATAAATGTATAATAAGAATGTATTATTACACTGTAATAAAGGTATAATAACACAATGTATTATTACATTGTAATACATGTATAATAACACAATGTATTATTACACTGTAATAAAGGTATTATAAGACAATGTATTATTACACTGTAATAAAGGTATAATTACACAGTGTATTATTACACTAACAGAGGTATAATTTCACAATGAATTATTATATTTTAATAAAAGTATAATTTTACAATGTATTATTACATTGTAATAAATGTATAATAACACAATGTATTATTACATTGTAATAAAGGTATAATAACAGTGTATTATTACACTGTAATAAAGGTATAATAGCACATTGTATTTCATTGTCATAAAGGTATAATAGCACAATGTATTATTACATTGTAATAAAGGTATAATTTCACAATGTATTATAATACTGTAATAAAGGTATAATAACACAATGTATTATTACATTGTAATAAATGTATAATAACACAATGTATTTTTACATTGTAATAAAGGTATAATAACAGTGTATTATTACACTGTAATAAAGGTATAATGAGACAATGTATTATTAAATTGTAATAAATGTATAATAACACAATGTATTATTAAATTGTAATAAATGTATAATAAAACAATGTATTATTACACTGTAATAAAGGTATAATTACACAATGTATTGTTACACTGTAATAAAGGTATATTATTACACTGTAATAAAGGTATAATTTCACAATGTATTATGGCACTGTAAAAAGGTAGAATTACACAATGTATTATGGGACTGTAATAAATGTATAATAATATACATGTTGCTGTTGCCTTTGGCTTGCTCAGTTGGGGATACTTAAATTGATTAATCGATTCAACAGTGCTATTGATCTGCATTACCAAACGTGGATGTTTTACACCAGAAACAAACACTGATGTACTATTTTATTTAATACTGTGAAGCTGCTTTGATACAATCTGTATTGTGAAAAGCGCTATATAAATAAAGTTGACTTGACTTGACTTGACTTAATAAGAATGTATTATTACACTGTAATAAAGGTATAATAACACAATGTTTTATTACATTGTAATAAATGTATAATAACGCAATGTATTATTACACTGTAATAAATGTATAATAACACAATGTATTATTACACTGTAATAAAGGTATAATTACACAATGTATTATGGCACTGTAAAAAGGTAGAATTACACAATGTATTATTACACTGTAATAAAGGTATAATTACACAGTGTATTATTACACTAACAGAGGTATAATTTCACAATGAATTATTATATTTTAATAAAAGTATAATTTCACAATGTATTATTACATTGTAATGAATGTATAATTACACAATGTATTATGGGACTGCAATAAATGTATAATAAGAATGTATTATTACACTGTAATAAAGGTATAATAACACAATGTATTATTACATTGTAATACATGTATAATAACGCAATGTATTATTACACTATAATAAAGGTATTATAAGACAATGTATTATTACACTGTAATAAAAGTATAATAACACAGTGTATTATTACACTGTAATAAAGGTATAATACCATAATGTGTTATTACACTGCATAATAACACAATGTATTATTACATTGTAATAAATGTATAATAACACAATGTATTATTACATTGTAATAAATGTATAATAACATAATGCATTATTACATTGTAATAAATGTATAATAACACAATGTATTATTACACTGTAATAAAGGTATAATTACACAATGTATTATTACACTGTGATAAATGTATAATAGCACAATGTATTATTACATTGTAATAAAGGTATAATTTCACAATGTATTAGTACATTGTAATAAATGTATAATACCACAATGTATTATTACATTGTAATAAATGTATAATAACACAATGTATTTCATTGTCATAAAGGTATAATAGCACAATGTATTATTACATTGTAATAAAGGTATAATTTCACAATGTATTAGTACATTGTAATAAATGCATAATAACACAATGAATTATTACACTGTAATAAAGGTATAATACCACAATGTGTTATTAAACTGTAATAAATGTATAATAGCACAGTGTATTATTACATTGTAATAAAGGTATAATTTCACAATGTATTATGGGACTGTAATAAATGTATAATAACAATGTATTATTACATTGTAAAAAGGTATAATAGCACAATGTATTATTATACTGTAATAAAGGTAAAATAACACAATGTATTATTACTTTGTAATAAATGTATAATAATAACATAGTGTATTATTACATTGTAATAAATGTATAGTAACACAATGTATTATTACATTGTAATTAATGTATAATAACACAATGTATTATTACACTGTGATAAATGTATAATAGCACAATGTATTATTACATTGTAATAAAGGTATAATTTCACAATGTAATAGTACATTGTAATAAATGTATAATAACACAATGTATCATTACACTGTAATAAAGGTATAATTTCACAATGTAATAGTACATTGTAATAAATGTATAATAACACAATGTATCATTACACTGTAAAAAGGTAGAATCACACAATGTATTATGGGACTGTAATAAATGTATAATAACAATGTATTATTACATTGTAAAAAGGTATAATAACAATGTATTATTACATTGTAAAAAGGTATAATAGCACAATGTATTATTATACTGTAATAAAGGTAAAATAACACAATGTATTATTACATTGTAATAAATGTATAATAATAACAGTGTATTATTACACTGTAACAAAGGTATAATAAGATAATGTATTATTACACTGTAATAAAGGTATAATTTCACAATGTATTATTACATTGTAATAAATGTATAATAACACAATATATTATTACACTGTAATAAAGGTATAATAGCACATTGTATTTCTTTGTCATAAAGGTATAATAGCAAAATGTATTATTACATTGTAATAAAGGTATAATTTCACAATGTATTATTACACTGTAATAAAGGTATAATAGCACAGTGTATTATGGCACTGTAAAAAGGTAGAATTACACAATGTATTATGGGACTGTAATAAATGTATAATAATAATGTATTATTACACTGTAATAAAGGTATAATAACACAATGTATTATTACACTGTAATAAAGGTATTATAAGACAATGTATTATTACACTGTAATAAAGGTATAATTACACAGTGTATTATTACACTAACAGAGGTATAATTTCACAATGAATTATTATATTTTAATAAAAGTATAATTTCTAGAGGTGGGCATAGATTAATTTTTTTAATCTAGATTAATCTAGATTAATTTTGAAATTAATCTAGATTAATCTAGATTAAAATGGCTCATTTGAATTCTGCCGAAGGCATTCAGAATATGTGTGCTACCCAAATAATGACTATAAAAGTAAGTCTTTGAGAACGGGTTTCTCAAGCCAGGTGGCGCATTAGACCAGGGGCTCATCTCCTGTTTCCAAAATGCATCACAAACTGCTTGAGAAAGCTGTTCTACTCATAGACTGTAAAGGTTACTACTGTACTGTTACCATCCGTAGGCAACATAGGCCTATGTTATTATCAACTACTATAGGCTATCAATTAGGGATGGGCGATATGGCCTAAAATCCATATTGTGATATACATTGCAGCCTCTTGCGATAACGATATATATTATAATAAAACCATTTCAGAACAGGTTACACAGACCCTGCTAAACAACTGCTAAATGTATTTTTTTTTAAAGGGTATGTAGTTTTGAGAACATATATTGTGCAAAACTGTAAGTATACAACATAATTTTGCAGATAAATAAAATGTAAGTACACTAGCTGCAGAGACTTAAGTAGGTCTAATGTTTATTATGGCTTGGAGCTTATGAAACCCCAAATTTAAAGTTATAATATTGTCTAACTGATGTCTTTTCAGTTAAAAAGAAACACAACAACGATTCTTAAAATCGGGCGTAGACAGAGATTATGTGTTAACGTTACACCACTAAGATATATTGGAATGAGAATAATACGCGCGCGCTGGTATTCAGTGATATCATGTTTCGTTTTGAATTTGAGGTGAACGGATTAGTCGTGTGTTAACTTACCGAACCGTTACCCCACACACTCTGTCTATAGTTTGCTGCTGTTTGTCGGACGGCTTAAATCCGAACCAAGTCCAAATAATGGATGTTGCAGCTTTCACTTTCAGCCGTGTTTACTTAAGATGACGACGAATATGCGTTGCAGCCGGGTTTACCTCGCGGCCGCGGGTAGATTGCGTCATCATAGCTTGTGTAGTATAGTATAGAGCCATCTCCCAACCCAACTTGGGGAATAGATTAACGGCGATATTTTTTTTATCACGCGATAAGAGACTCGCGTTAACGCAGCGCGTTAACGCCGATAACGGCCCACCACTAATAATTTCACAATGTATTATTACATTGTAATAAATGTATAATAACACAATGTATTATTACACTGTAATAAAGGTATAATTTCAGAATGTATTATGGCACTGTAATAAATGTATAATAAGAATGTATTATTACACTGTAATAAAGGTATAATAACACAATGTATTATTACACTGTAATAAAGGTATTATAAGACAATGTATTATTACACTGTAATAAAGGTATAATTACACAGTGTATTACACTAACAGACGTATAATTTCACAATGAATTATTATATTTTAATAAAAGTATAATTTCACAATGTATTATTACATTGTAATAAATGTATAATAACACAATGTATTATTACACTGTAATAAAGGTATAATTACACAATGTATTATTACACTGTGATAAATGTATAATAGCACAATGTATTTCATTGTCATAAAGGTAATACCACAATGTATTATTACATTGTAATAAATGTATAATAACACAATGTATTGTTACATTGTAATACATGTATAATAACATAATGTATTATTACATTGTAATAAATGTATAACAACACAATGTATCATTACACTGTAATAAAGGTATAATAGCAAAATGTACTATTACATTGTAATAAAGGTGTAATTTCACAATGTATTACATTGTCATAAAGGTATAATTTCACAATCTATTATTACATTGTAAAAAGGTAGAATCACACAATGTATTATGGGACTGTAAGAAATGTATAATAACACAATGTAATATTACATTGTCATAAATGTATAATAACACAATGTATTATTACACTGTAATAAATGTATAATTACACAATGTATTATTATACTGTAATAAAGGTATACTACACAATGTATTACTATACTGTGATAAATGTATAATTTCACAATGTATTACATTGACATAAAGGTATAATAGCACAATGTATTATTGTAGTGTAATAAAGGCATTATAAGACAATGTATTATTACACTGTAATAAAGGTGTAATAACACAGTGTATTATTACACTGTTATAAAGGTATAATAAGACACTGTAATAAAGGTATAATACCACAATGTATTATTACACTGTAATAAAGGTATAATAACACAATGTATTTTAGCACTGTAAAAAGGTAGAATCACACAATGTATTATGGGACTGTAATAAATGTATAATAACAATGTATTATTACACTGTAATAAATGTATAATAACACAATGTATTATTACATTGTAATAAATGTATAATAACACAATGTATTATTACACTGTAATAAAGGTATAATAACACAGTGTATTATTACACTGTAATAAAGGTATAATTTCACAATGTATTATTACATTGTAATTAATGTATAATAACACAATGTATTATTACATTGTAATAAATGTATAACACAATGTATTATTACATTGTAATAAATGTATACTAACATAATGTATTATTACATTGTAATAAATGTATAATAACACAATGTATTATTACACTGTAATTATTGTATAATAACACAATGTATTATTACATTGTAATAAATGTATAACACAATGTATTATTACATTGTAATAAATGTATAATAACATAATGTATTATTACATTGTAATAAAGGTATAATAAGACAATGTGTTATTACACTGTAATAAAGGTATAATAGCACATTGTATTTCTTTGTCATAAAGGTATAATAGCAAAATGTATTATTACATTGTAATAAAGTTATAATTTCACAATGTGTTATTACACTGTAATAAAGCTATAATAGCACAGTGTATTATGGCACTGTAAAAAGGTAGAATTACACAATGTATTATGGGACTGTAATAAATGTATAATAAGAATGTATTATTACACTGTAATAAAGGTATAATGACACAATGTATTATTACACTATAATAAAGGTATAATTACACAATGTATTTCATTGTCATAAAGGTATAATACCACAATGTATTATTACATTGTAATAAATGTATAATAACACAATGTATTATTACATTGTAATAAATGTATAATAACATAATGTATTATTACATTGTAATAAATGTATAATAACACAATGTATCATTAGACTGTAATAAAAGTGTAATTTCACAATGTATTACATTGTCATAAAGGTATAATTTCACAATCTATTATTACATTGTAAAAAGGTAGAATCACACAATGTATTATGGGACTGTAAGAAATGTATAATAACACAATGTATTATTACACTGTAATAAAGGCATACTACACAATGTATTACTATACTGTGATAAATGTATAATTTCACAATGTATTACATTGACATAAAGGTATAATAGCACAATGTATTATTACATTGTAAAAAGGTATAATAGCACAATGTATTATTATAGTATAATAAAGGTAAAATAACACAATGTATTATTACATTGTAATAAATGTATAATAACACAATGTATTATTACACTGTAATAAAGGCATTATAAGACAATGTATTATTACACTGTAATAAAGGTATAATAAGACAATGTATTATTACACTGTTATAAAGGTATAATAAGACAATGTATCATTACACTGTAATAAAGGTATAATAACACAATGTATTATTACATTGTAATAAATGTATAATAACACAATGTATTATTACACTGTAATAAAGGTATAATAACACAGTGTATTATTATAGTGTAATAAAGGTAAAATAACACAATGTATTATTACATTGTAATAAATGTATAATAACACAATGTATTATTACACTGTAATAAAGGCATTATAAGACAATGTATTATTACACTGTAATAAAGGCATTATAAGACAAAGTATTATTACACTGTAATAAAGGTATAATTTCACAATGTATTTTAGCACTGTAAAAAGGTAGAATCACACAATGTATTATGGGACTGTAATAAATGTATAATAACAATGTATTATTACACTGTAATAAATGTATAATAACACAATGTATTATTACATTGTAATAAATGTATAATAACACAATGTATTATTACACTGTAAAAAAAGATATAATACCACAATGTGTTATTACACTGTAATAAAGGTATAATTTCACAATGTATTATTACACTGTAATAAATGTATAATAACAATGTATTATTACATTGTAAAAAGGTATAATCACACAATGTATTATTACATTGTAATAAATGTATAATAATAACATAGTGTATTATTACACTGTAACAAAGGTATAATAAGACAATGTATTATTACACTGTAATAAAGGTATAATTTCACAATGTATTATTACATTGTAATAAATGTATAATAACACAATATATTATTACACTGTAATAAAGGTATAATACCACAATGTGTTATTACACTGTAATAAAGGTATGATAGCACATTGTATTTCTTTGTCATAAAGGTATAATAGCAAAATGTATTATTACATTGTAATAAAGGTATAATTTCACAATGTGTTATTACACTGTAATAAAGCTATAATAGCACAGTGTATTATTACATTGTAATAAATGTATAATAACACAATGTATTATTACATTGTAATAAATGTATAATAACACAATGTATTATTACACTGTAATAAAGGTATAATTTCACGCTGTATTATTACACTATAATAAAGGTATAATTACACAATGTATTATGGCACTGTAATGAAGGTATAATTACACAATGTATTATTACACTGTATTAAATGTATAATAACACAATGTATTATTACACTGTAATAAAGGTATAATAACACAATGTATTAATACACTGTAATAAAGGTATAATAACACAATGTATCATTACACTGTAATAAAGGTATAATACTAAAGTGTATTATTACACTATAATAAAGGTATAATCCCACAATGTATTATTACATTGTAATAAATGTATAATAACACAATGTATTATGATATTGTAATAAATGTATAATAACACAATGTATTATTACATTGTAATAAATGTATAATAACACAATGTATTATTTCACTGTAATAAAGGTATAATTTCACACTGTATTATTACACTATAATAAAGGTATAATTACACAATGTATTATGGCACTGTAATGAAGGTATAATTACACAATGTATTATTACACTGTGATAAATGTATAATAGCACAATGTATTTCATTGTAATAAATGTATAATAACACAATGTATTATTACACTGTGATAAATGTATAATAGCACAGTGTATTATTACACTGTAATAAAGGTATAATTACAAAATGTATTATGGCACTGTAATGAAGGTATAATTACACAATGTATTATGACATTGTAATAAATGTATAATAACATAATGTATTATTATATTGTAATAAATGTATAATAACACAATGTATTATTACATTGCAATAAATGTATAATAACACTGTAGGGTGCTGCCCCTTTAAGGACGTTGAATCTGGGGGCTCATGTGATCGCCTAGGAAGTGGCGCAAAAAAAAAAAAACACTGAACTGAACCGAATGTGAAAGTCCTGTTGTTGCTCATATGCAGACTTTATAATGTTCTAGATAACCCCTTAATCTACACTATATTCCCAGCGTGGTGAGTAACTTTATTATTGTTATAAGTGTATTAAAATCATTGTAGATCGCTATTTGCGATTAGCGCCTAAACGCCTAATGTTAGTTTGATTAGGCTAATAGCTATACCACACATGATATTTACGTTGTAAGGAATATCTTTGATTTATATATACTTTAATGTTTTTCATCTAATCTGATGTTGTTGTAGAAACTTATTTGGAGAAGTGAAAGCATTATTGGATACTAAATGTGAATTTTGTATTTACAGTTTGACCGCACACACACATGTGTACATTGTGAGTTCTATACAAGTGGAATAAAGAAAAGAAAACCCACAAAAACCAAGTTAATGTTATCATTTTATGGGTAACATTAAAGTCAAACACGAAGAGTTAAGAAGATTAATGACAACATGGACCAACAAGATTCAGAAACAAGTGTGACTCCTGATCAACAACAAAAATGTCTCAAGCGTCAACGTGGAAGTGCAAAAGCTGCAGTGACACGCTTGATGACACAGATTACAACTTCTATGAACTGTAACCAGCCAAAAGAAGTGGAGATGAAACTTGCTGCTTTGGATGAGGCTGTTATGCGGTTTAATGAGATTCACGACATGTACCATAAAACATTAGAAGATGATGACGACCTTGATGCTTCTAAGGGCTATTTAACATCGGTCCTGCGTGATGTTCAAGACTTGCAGCACACAGTCTTGAGCTGGTTTGAGGACTTCAAGCCATCAATGGAGGATCCAAACATAGAATCCTCAGATGGACTTGACTTCCAAGAGGAAGAGCCAAGGTTTGATGAAGCTGTTAAATCTCCAATGTCTTCTGTAGACCAGCTGTCTACCCAGCTTCAAGGGCTACAAAATCTAAGACAGAAAGAAAAGGAAGAGTTCTCCATGTTCATTGCTCGACAGGAAGAACGCCTACGTGCAGAGTTTAAATTACAACTTCAGCATGCAGAATTGGAAATGGATGGACTGAAAAGCTTACTGAAACTCAAAGATGCCGAGATGGAGGAAAATCGTCGAAAGGCTGAGTTAACAACAATAAATAAAGATTTTTCCACTCCTGTCTCAGGTAACCCATCCCATAACTTTCGTTCCTCACTTTCAGCAGTGAACGAGAATTCTCTATGCCAACTACTAGACCTGTCAAGGCAACAATATCAGTCACACATCGATTCCATGCATCTACCACCAGTTGACATCATCAAGTTCGATGGAGAACCTTTAAAGTACTGGCAGTTCATGAGATTGTTCTCCTCTGTGATTGATAAAGAGACCGTGCCAGATCAAGAGAAACTCACTCGACTGCATCAGTACACTGTCGGCCAAGCTAGAGATGCTATCTCACATTGTTTGTACAACCCCAACTCTAGCCTGGGCTATGCTGAAGCCATGGCTATTCTGAAGAGACGTTTTGGCAATCCATACGCAATATCACAAGCATGGGTTGACAAGGTGCTTAATCACAAAGATATTAAAGACAACAAGCAGTTGCAAAGCTTTGCGGACATTCTGTGCAGCTGCCGAGACACTTTAAAGGCAATGAAGTGTGAGGAAGAGCTGAATGGTGGACGCACTTTGCTACAAATTGTGGAAAAGCTACCTGAAGACATAAAGAAAAGATGGCTCACAATAAACTATGAGATCATCAAGTCTGGTCGCTTGCCAAAGTTAGATGACATAGTCAGTCTTGTTCAATCAGAAGCTGATAAGAGAGCAGATCCTATCTTTGGGAATCTCCTTAGCTCTGCCAGTCGAAATTCTCCAGCAACTTCTAAACCAAGTACTAAGTCAACTTTCAATAAGAAAAAGCAGACATTTGCAACAGTGTCAGTTACTAATGAATGCACTACATCATCCACACCAAAACCAACATCAAGATTTAAGTGTCCAAAGTGCACTGACGGACACTTTCTGAACCAGTGTCAAGCCTTTAGAGCTCTGTCTGTTCAAGAGCGTTTGGCCTTTGTTCAACAAAAGCAACTCTGTCTGAACTGTTTCATGAAAGGTCATCGCAGCGCAGTCTGTACTCGCACTTGGGTATGCAAGGTGCCTGGATGTGGGAAAAAACACAACAGTTGGCTGCACTCCGCCATTGAAGCTTCTAACAACGATGACAACGGCCAATCTACTAATCAAGCTACTGGAGGTGAGCCAACTGCTGACCCGCCTCAAGCCATTCAAGCACATGCCACTAGAAAGTGCATTGAAGCCAGTCGAAAGAAGATTGCACTTCCCATCGTGCCAGTAGTGGTTTCAGACAGACACAACAGATTCTCTATGAATGTCTTTGCTTTGCTTGACAGTGGCTCTAATGGGACTTTTGCTTCTTTGAAGTTAGTTCACGCTCTTAAACTGGAGTCACGCAAAATGAACATTAAACTGAACACCATGGAGACCAAAAATCTCAATGTAGTCACCTTAGCGGTGGACCTACGAGTTGAAGATGCTCAACAAAGGAACTCTTACCTGATGAAAGGAGTGCTCTGTCGGGATCACCTGAACATAAGCCTAGACAACTTTGTCACACAGCATGAGGTGTTCCAGTGGCCGCACCTGAAGGAAATTGCTGATGAAATCAGTTTACCTGACGTTGATCTAGCTGATGAGGTTCACCTGCTGATAGGTCTAGACCAACCAGACATACTTGCTCCTCGTGAAACACGTTGCGGTGAGTCAGGCGAACCCTATGCGATTCTAACTGGCCTGGGGTGGACACTTCATGGGCCAGTAGCTGATGGTTCAACATCTGTTTCTGCCAATTTCATTCAAGCTGACCACTCTCTACAACAAGCTGTTGAAAGATTTTGGAAACTGGATGATCCAGTTCACGTGAACAATGACTCACTGTCAGTAGTCGATGAGCAAGTTGTTGATCTATGGAACAAGCAAGCAGTCAAAGAGGAAGGTCATTATACTCTACCAATCCCTTTCAAAGAACATCCACCACGACTGCCAAATAACTACGGAATAGCCAAACATCGATTAGACCTTCTAGGAAAGAGGTTAAAGAAGGACCCGGGTTTGCATCACAAGTATACAGAAGGTATCAGAGACTCTTTGCTCAAAGGATATGCATAAGAAGTCATTGACATTAACAGAGACGATGGTTGTGTGTGGTACCTGCCACATCATCCGGTGCTACATCCGCGCAAGCCGGAGAAGGTTTGTATTGTCTACGATTGTGCAGCACGGTACCAAGGTACTTCGTTGAATGATCATATTTACCAAGGCCCAGACCTTACCAATAAGCTACTAGGAGTTCTTCTCAAGTTTAGGCAAGAACCTGTTGCTCTGAATGCGGACATCGAGAGCATGTTTTATCAAGTCCGAGTGCCATCTGATGAAAGAGATGTGCTTCGCTTCCTGTGGTGGGAGGACAACGACCCAGACAAACCACCTAAGCATTACCGTATGATGGTTCACCTTTTTGGAGGTGTCTGGAGTCCTAGTGCTGCCAATTTTGCCTTGCAACGAGTGGCTGAAGACAACCGTGGAAGCTTCTCTAATGACACCGTGGAAACCTTGAAAAGAAATTTCTACGTCGACGACTGTCTCAAGTCGGTACCAACAGTGGAGGTCGCCATTAAACTTGCTTCCGAACTCCGTGAGCTACTCACCTGTGGAGGCTTTAGATTAACCAAATGGTTAAGCAATTCTAAGGAAGTGATGAAATCAATACCAGCTGAGGATTGGGCAAAGTCATTACATGAGGTCAACCTTGACCAGGAGGATTTGCCATTTGAACGAACATTGGGTGTCCTTTGGGATGTTGAAAGAGATTGCTTCACATTCGATGTCAAAGCTGTGGACAAACCTGCAACAAAGAGAGGAGTATTGAGCACTACCAGTTCCATCTATGATCCTTTAGGATTTGCAAGTCCATTCGTGCTCAAAGCAAAGGCAATCTTTCAAGAGTTGTGCCGCATGAAAGTCGACTGGGATGAGGAGGTACCGGTAGACTTAGCAGCACAGTGGCATAGATGGCTAAATGACTTGCCTCTGTTGTCTGCGCTGAAAATTCCAAGATGTCTTAGACCAACATCCGCTAGTTGCTTGTTAGCGACCCAGCTCCATCACTTTTCCGATGCTTCGGAACTGGCTTACGGCGCTGTTTCATACATCAGGATTGGTGACACCTGCAGGCTGGTGATGTCAAAGTCCAGACTTGCACCAATCAAGCCAATTAGCATACCGCGTCTGGAGCTACTTGCAGCTGTAGTTGCTACGGAGCTGGACCAGCATATCAAGCGTCACTTGGAGATTTCAATCGAAAAGACTTTCTTTTGGTCAGATAGTACCATCGTACTTCAGTACATCAACAACAAGCATTGTCGTTTCCAGACATTCGTGGCAAACCGTATTTCAAAAATCCATGAGCGTTCAGAACCATGCCAGTGGAGACACATTGACTCTGCTTCTAACCCTGCGGATGATGTCTCTCGAGGAATGACTATGGGAGAGATTTTGTCAAGTGAACGATGGGTATCTGGTCCCCACTTTCTTCAACTTGAGGAGGAACATTGGCCTGCTCAACCTATCATAAATGATTTGCCAGACGAAGCGGAAATTAAAAGAGCCAAAGATGTCTATGCAGCTAGCATAAAACCAAACCAAGTGATGAAAAATGCAGTGGACATACTACTGGAACGATACTCCAGTTGGCATCGATTGAAAAGGGCTACTGCTATCCTGTTGCGTGTCAAGGCTTTGTTACGCAAGAAAACAAGTGTGCATCTATCCGACCCTCTTACTGTAAGTGAGCTCCAACAAGCAGAATCAGCCATTCTCAATTACATACAAACTGCATCCTTTGGATCTTCTCAAGCAAAACCCAGTTCTCTTCTCAAGCTTAAACCCTTTGAGGATGAAAACAGCCAACTCCTTCGTGTGGGAGGCAGACTAACAAATGCCCCAATTCCCTTTGAGGCAAAACATCAAGTGATCCTACCTAACAATCATCACGTCACCCATTTGATTATCAGTCACTATCATCTTCGCCTGGGTCATGCAGGTCCAGAGCGAGTACTTGCAGAAATTCGTCAACGTTTCTGGATTCTAAAGGGACGGACAGTCATTAACCGAACTCTGAAGTCATGTCTACAGTGTCGCAAGTTAAGAGCTAAGCCACAAACTCAGCAAATGGCAGACTTACCTGATTCTAGAGTGACTCCAGGTGAGCCTCCATTCACTCGTGTGGGCACAGACTACTTCGGGCCATTCTTGGTTAAGAAGGCACGCAGTGAGCTCAAGAGGTACGGATGTTTGTTTACATGTCTCACTACGAGAGCAATCCACTTGGAAGTTGCGCACACCCTCGATACTGACTCGTTTATCAACGCCTTACAGCGATTTATCTCCAGGAGAGGCCCACCCACGGAAATACGATCGGATAACGGGACTAATTTCGTCGGTGGATTACGAGAGTTGCGGAAAGCCATCAGTGAGTGGAATCAACAAAGGATTTCAGATTACTTGCTACAGCACAATGTAAAGTGGATCTTCAATCCACCTGCCGCCTCCCACATGGGTGGTGTTTGGGAGAGGCAAATTCGTACCGTTCGTTCCATTCTAAACACTGTCCTGTCGCAGCAGGCACCAGATGACGAAGGTTTAGCAACACTGTTTTGCTGCGTTGAGTCTATTGTCAATGGTAGACCAATCACTAAACTATCAGACGACCCATCAGATCCTCTACCACTCACACCAAATCATCTGTTGTTGCTTCGTTCAGGCCCAACTCTACCTCCGGGAGCCTTCATAAAACAAGACCTTTACCGGCGCAGATGGCGCCAGGTGCAGTATCTGGCAGATGTCTTCTGGTGCAGATGGCTCAAGGAATACTTGCCTGCACTGCAACAACGGCAAAAATGGCTGCAACCAAAGAAAAATCTTCAAGTAGGAGATCTTGTGCTTATTCTGCATGAGAACACACCACGCAATCACTGGCCTTTAGGTCTGCTTACTCAAGTCTATCCAGGTGCAGACGGACTTGTGCGTACTGTGGAAGTGAAAACACAGGCAGGTGTCTTCATCCGTCCTGCGGACAAGATCTGCCTCCTGGAAGCCAGTCTTCTCGGTTGAATTAGTTTAATTGTCACATCACCCTTACTGTGTTTGAATGACCTGTTTGGGTCATTGGGGGCCGGGATGTAGGGTGCTGCCCCTTTAAGGACGTTGAATCTGGGGGCTCATGTGATCGCCTAGGAAGTGGCGCAAAAAAAACAAAACACTGAACTGAACCGAATGTGAAAGTCCTGTTGTTGCTCATATGCAGACTTTATAATGTTCTAGATAACCCCTTAATCTACACTATATTCCCAGCGTGGTGAGTAACTTTATTATTGTTATAAGTGTATTAAAATCATTGTAGATCGCTATTTGCGATTAGCGCCTAAACGCCTAATGTTAGTTTGATTAGGCTAATAGCTATACCACACATGATATTTACGTTGTAAGGAATATCTTTGATTTATATATACTTTAATGTTTTTCATCTAATCTGATGTTGTTGTAGAAACTTATTTGGAGAAGTGAAAGCATTATTGGATACTAAATGTGAATTTTGTATTTACAGTTTGACCGCACACACACATGTGTACATTGTGAGTTCTATACAAGTGGAATAAAGAAAAGAAAACCCACAAAAACCAAGTTAATGTTATCATTTTATGTGTAACAAACACAATGTATTTCATTGTCATAAAGGTATAATACCACAATGTATTATTACATTGTAATAAATGTATAATACCACAATGTATTATTACATTGTAATAAATGTATAATAACACAATGTATTATTACACTGTAATAAAGGTATAATACCACAATGTGTTATTAAACTGTAATAAATGTATAATAGCACAGTGTATTATTACACTGTAATAAAGGTATAATTTCACAATGTATTATGGGACTGTAATAAATGTATAATAACAATGTATTATTACATTGTAAAAAGGTATAATAGCACAATGTATTATTACATTGTAATAAATGTATAATAACACAATGTATTATTACACTGTAAAAAAGGCATTATAAGACAATGTATTATTACACTGTAATAAAGGCATTATAAGACAAAGTATTATTACACTGTAATAAAGGTATAATTTCACAATGTATTTTAGCACTGTAAAAAGGTAGAATCACACAATGTATTATGGGACTGTAATAAATGTATAATAACAATGTATTATTACACTGTAATAAATGTATAATAACACAATGTATTATTACACTGTAATAAAGGTATAATACCACAATGTGTTATTAAACTGTAATAAATGTATAATAGCACAGTGTATTATTACACTGTAATAAAGGTATAATTTCACAATGTATTATGGGACTGTAATAAATGTATAATAACAATGTATTATTACATTGTAAAAAGGTATAATAGCACAATGTATTATTACATTGTAATAAATGTATAATAACACAATGTATTATTACACTGTAAAAAAGGCATTATAAGACAATGTATTATTACACTGTAATAAAGGCATTATAAGACAAAGTATTATTACACTGTAATAAAGGTATAATTTCACAATGTATTTTAGCACTGTAAAAAGGTAGAATCACACAATGTATTATGGGACTGTAATAAATGTATAATAACAATGTATTATTACACTGTAATAAATGTATAATAACACAATGTATTATTACATTGTAATAAATGTATAATAACACAATGTATTATTACACTGTAAAAAAAGATATAATACCACAATGTGTTATTACACTGTAATAAAGGTATAATTTCACAATGTATTATGGGACTGTAATAAATGTATAATAACAATGTATTATTACACTGTAATAAATGTATAATAACACAATGTATTATTACATTGTAATAAATGTATAATAACACAATGTATTATTACACTGTAAAAAAAGATATAATACCACAATGTGTTATTACACTGTAATAAAGGTATAATCACACAATGTATTATGGGACTGTAGTAAAGGTAAAATAACACAATGTATTATTACATTGTAATAAATGTATAATAATAACATAGTGTATTATTACACTGTAACAAAGGTATAATAAGACAATGTATTATTACACTGTAATAAAGGTATAATTTCACAATGTATTATTACATTGTAATAAATGTATAATAACACAATATATTATTACACTGTAATAAAGGTATAATACCACAATGTGTTATTACACTGTAATAAAGGTATAATAGCACATTGTATTTCTTTGTCATAAAGGTATAATAGCAAAATGTATTATTACATTGTAATAAAGGTATAATTTCACAATGTGTTATTACATTGTAATAAATGTATAATAACACAATGTATTATTACATTGTATTAAATGTATAATAACACAATGTATTATTACACTGTAATAAAGGTATAATTTCACGCTGTATTATTACACTGTAATGAAGGTATAATTACACAATGTATTGTTACACTGTGATAAATGTATAATAGCACAATGTATTTCATTGCAATAAATGTATAATAACACAATGTATTATTACACTGTAATAAAGGTATAATAACACAATGTATCATTACACTGTAATAAAGGTATAATACTAAAGTGTATTATTACACTATAATAAAGGTATAATCCCACAATGTATTATTACATTGTAATAAATGTATAATAACACAATGTATTATGACATTGTAATAAATGTATAATAACACAATGTATTATTACATTGTAATAAATGTATAATAACACAATGTATTATTTCACTGTAATAAAGGTATAATTTCACACTGTATTATTACACTATAATAAAGGTATAATTACACAATGTATTATGGCACTGTAATGAAGGTATAATTACACAATGTATTATGACATTGTAATAAATGTATAATAACATAATATATTATTATATTGTAATAAATGTATAATAACACAATGTATCATTACACTGTAATAAAGGTATAATTTCACACTGTATTATTACACTATAATAAAGGTATAATTACACAATGTATTATGGCACTGTAATGAAGGTATAATTACATAATGTATTATTACACTGTGATAAATGTATAATAGCACAATGTATTTCATTGTCATAAAGGTATAATTTCACAATGTATTAGTACATTATAATAAATGTATAATACCACAATGTATTATTACATTGTAATAAATGTATAATAACACAATGTATTATTACACTGTAATGAAGGTATAATTACACAATGTATTAGTACATTGTAATAAATGTATAATACCACAATGTATTATTACATTGTAATAAATGTATAATAACACAATGTATTATTACACTGTAATAAAGGTATAATTACACAATGTATTATTACACTGTAAAAAGGTAGAATCACACAATGTATTATGGGACTGTAATAAATGTATAATAAGAATGTATTATTACACTGTAATAAAGGTATAATAACACAATGTATTATTACATTGTAATAAATGTATAACACAATGTATTATTACATTGTAATAAATGTATAATAACACAATATATTATTACACTGTAATAAAGGTATAATTACACAATGTATTATTACACTGTAATAAAGGTATAATAACACAGTGTATTATTACACTGTAATAAATGTATAATACCACAATGAGTTATTACACTGTAATAAAGGTATAATAGCACATTGTATTTCTTTGTCATAAAGGTATAATAGCAAAATGTATTATTACATTGTAATAAAGGTATAATTTCACAATGTATTATTATACTGTAATAAAGGTATAATAGCACAGTGTATTATTACATTGTAATAAATGTATAATAACACAATGTATTATCACACTGTAATAAAGGTATTATAAGACAATTTATTATTACACTAACAGAGGTATAATTTCACAATGAATTATTATATTTTAATAAAAGTATAATTTCACAATGTATTATTACATTGTAATGAATGTATAATAACAGAATTTATTATTTCACTGTAATAAAGGTATTTACACAATGTATTATACTGTAATAAAGGTATAATTTCACAATGTATTATGGCACTGTAATAAAGGTATAATTTCACAATGTATTATTACACTGTAATAAAGGTATAATAGCACTGTGTATTATTCTGTAATAAAGGTATAATTTCACAATGAATTATTATATTTTAATAAAAGTATAATTTCACAATGTATTACACTGTAATAAAAGTATAATTACACAATGTATTATTACATTGTAATAAATGTATAATAACACAATGTATTATTACACTGTAATAAAGGTATAATAACACAATGTATTATTACAGTGTAATAAATGTATAATAACACAATGTATTATTACACTGTAATAAAGGTATAACAACACAATGATTCATTACACTGTAATAAATGTATAATAACACAATGTATTATTACACTGTAATAAATGTATAATAACACAATGTATCATTACACTGTAATAAATGTATAATAACACAATGTATTATTACACTGTAATAAAGGTATAATAACACAATGTATTATTACATTGTAATAAATGTATAATAACACAATGTATTATTACACTATAATAAAGGTATAATTACACAATGTATTATCGCACTGTATTGAAGGTATAATTACACAATGTATTATTACACTGTGATAAATGTATAATAGCACAATGTATTTCATTGTCATAAAGGTATAATACCACAATGTATTATTACATTGTAATAAATGTATAATAACACAATGTATTATTACATTGTAATAAATGTATAATAACACAATGTATTATTACATTGTAATAAATGTATAATAACATAATGTATCATTACACTGTAATAAAGGTATAATACCACAATGTATTATTACACTGTAATAAAGGTATAATTTCACAATGTATTTTGGCACTGTAAAAGGGTAGAATTACACAATGTATTATGGGACTGTAATAAAGGTAAAATAACACAATTTATTATTACATTGTAATAAATGTATAATAATAACATAGTGTATTATTACACTGTAACAAAGGTATAATAAGACAATGTATTATTACACTGTAATAAAGGTATAATTTCACAATGTATTATTACATTGTAATAAATGTATAATAACACAATATATTATTACACTGTAATAAAGGTATAATACCACAATGTGTTATTACACTGTAATAAAGGTATAATAGCACAGTGTATCATTACACTGTAATAAAGGTATAATTACACAATGTATTATTACACTGTAATAAAGGTATAATAACACAGTGTATTATTACACTGTAATAAAGGTATAATAAGACAATGTATCATTACACTGTAATAAATGTATAATACCACAATGTGTTATTACACTGTAATAAAGGTATACTAGCACATTGTATTTCTTTGTCATAAAGGTATAATAGCAAAATGTATTATTACATTGTAATAAAGGTATAATTTCACAAAGTATTATTATACTGTAATAAAGGTATAATAACACAATGTATTATTACATTGTAATAAATGTATAATAACACAATGTATTATTACAATGTAATAAATGTATAATACCACAATGTGTTATTACACTGTAATAAAGGTATAATAGCACAGTGTATTATTACATTGTAATAAATGTATAATAACTAGTGGTGGGCCGTTATCGGCGTTAACGCGCTGCGTTAACGCGAGACTCTTATCGCGTGATAAAAAAAAATATCGCCGTTAATCTATTCTCCAAGTTGGGTTCGGAGCTGGCTCAAGCTACACAAGCTATGATGACGCAATCTACCCGCGGCCGCGAGGAACACCCGGCTGCAACGCATCATATTCGTCGTCATCTTAAGTAAACACTGTAACACAGCTGAAAGTGAAAACTGGTGAAAAAGATCGGTGCAACGAGCAGCAGCAAACTATATAGACAGAGTGTGTGAGGTAACAGTTCGGTAAGTTAAAACGTGACTTATCCGTTCTACCACCTCAAATTCAAAACGAAACATATCACTGAATACCAGCGCGCGCGTATTATTCCCAATATATCTGAGTGGTGTAGAACATAATCTCTGTCTACTCCCGATTTTAAGAATCGTTGTTGTGTTTCTTTTTAACTGAAAAGACATCAGTTAGAATATTCTAATTTTAAAGTTGGGGTTTCATAAGCTCCAAGCCATAATAAACATTAGACCTACTTAAGTCTCTGCAGCTAGTGTACTTACATTTTATTTATCTGCAAAATTATGTTGTATACTTAAAGTTTTGCACAATATATGTTCTCAAAACTACATACACCCTTTAAAAAAAAAATGCATTTAGCAGTTGTTTAGCAGGGTCTGTGTAACCTGTTCTGAAATGGTTTTATTATAATATTGTTATCGCAAGAGGCTGCAATGTATATCACAATATGGATTTTAGGCAACATCGCTAGTAGTTGATAATAACATAGGCCTACCTAATGTTGCCTACGGACGGTAACAGTACAGTAACCTTTTACAGTGAGTAGAATAGCTTTCTCAAGCAGTTTGGGATGCATTTTGGAAACAGGAGATGAGCCCCTGGTCTAATGCGCCACCTGACTTGAGAAACCCGTTCTCAAAGACTTACTTTTATAGTCATTATTTGGGTAGCACACATATTCTGAATGCCTTCGGCAGAATTCAAATGAGCCATTTTAATCTAGATTAATCTAGATTAATTTCAAAATTAATCTAGATTAATCTAGATTAAAAAATTAATCTATTCCCACCTCTAATAATAACACAATGTATTATTACATTGTAATAAATGTATAATAACACAATGTATTATTACACTGTAATAAAGGTATAATTTCACAATGTATTATGGCACTGTAAAACGGTAGAATTACACAATGTATTATGGGACTGTAATAAATGTATAATAAGAATATATTATTACACTGTAATAAAGGTATAATAACACAATGTATTATTACATTGTAATAAATGTATAATAACACAATGTATTATTACACTGTAATAAAGGTATTATAAGACAATGTATTATTACACTGTAATAAAGGTATAATTACACAGTGTATTATTACACTAACAGAGGTATAATTTCACAATGAATTATTATATTTTAATAAAAGTATAATTTCACAATGTATTATTACATTGTAATGAATGTATAATAAAACAATGTATTATTACACTGTAATAAAGGTATAATTACACAATGTATTATGGGACTGCAATAAATGTATAATAAGAATGTATTATTATACTGTAATAAAGGTATAATTACACAATGTATTATTACACTGTAATAAAGGTATAATTTCACAATGTATTATGGCACTGTAATAAATGTATAATAACACAATGTATTATTACACTGTAATAAAGGTATAATAACACAATGTATTATTACACTGTAATAAAGGTATAATACCACAATGTATTATGGGACTGTAATAAATGTATAATAAGAATGTATTATTACACTGTAATAAAGGTATAATTACACAATGTATTATGGGACTGCAATAAATGTATAATAAGAATGTATTATTATACTGTAATAAAGGTATAATTACACAATGTATTATTACACTGTAATAAAGGTATAATAACACAATGTATTATTACACTGTGATAAATGTATAATAGCACAATGTATTATTACACTGTGATAAAGGTATAATACTACAATTTGGTATTACACTGTAATGAAGGTATAATAGCACAGTGTATTATTACACTGTAATAAAGGTATAATTACACAATGTATTATTACATTGTAATAAATGTATAATAACACAATATATTATTACACTGTAATAAAGGTATAATAACACAATGTATTATTACACTGTAATAAAGGTATAATAGCACAGTGTATTATTACACTATAATAAAGGTATAATAACACAATGTATCATTACACTGTAATAAAGGTATAATACCACAATGTATTATTACATTGTAATAAATGTATAATAACACAATGTATCATTACACTGTAATAAAGGTATAATACCAACATGTGTTATTACACTGTAATAAAGGTATAATAGCACAGTGTATTATTACACTGTAATAAAGGTATAATCACACAATATATTATGGGACTGTAATAAAGGTAAAATAACACAATGTATTATTACATTGTAATAAATGTATAATAATAATAACATAGTGTATTATTACACTGTAACAAAGGTATAATAAGACAATGCATTATTACACTGTAATAAAGGTATAATTTCACAATGTATTATTACATTGTAATAAATGTATAATAACACAATATATTATTACACTGTAATAAAGGTATAATACCACAATGTGTTATTACACTGTAATAAAGGTATAATAGCACAGTGTATCATTACACTGTAATAAAGGTATAATTACACAATGTAATATTACACTGTAATAAAGGTATAATAACACAGTGTATTATTACACTGTAATAAAGGTATAATAGCACATTGTATTTCTTTGTCATAAAGGTATTATAGCAAAATGTATTATTACATTGTAATAAAGCTATAATTTCACAATGTATTATTATACTGTAATAAAGGTATAATAACACAATGTATTATTACATTGTAATGAATGTATAATAACACAATGTATCATTACACTGTAATAAAGGTATAATACAACAATGTGGTATTACACTGTAATAAAGGTATAATAGCACAGTGTATTATTACACTGTAATGAAGGTATAATTACACAATGTATTATTACATTGTAATAAATGTATAATAACACAATGTATTATTACACTGTAATAAAGGTATAATAACACAATGTATTATTACACTGTAATAAAGGTATAATAACAAAATGTATCATTACACTGTAATAAAGGTATAATACCAAAATGTGGTATTACACTGTAATAAAGGTATAATAGCACAGTGTATTATTACACTATAATAAAGGTATAATTACACAATGTATTATCGCACTGTAATGAAGGTATAATACCACAATGTATTATTACATTGTAATAAATGTATAATAACACAATGTATTATTACATTGTAATAAATGTATAATAACATAATGTATTATTACATTGTAATAAATGTATAATAACACAATGTATCATTACACTGTAATAAAGGTATAATACCAACATGTGTTATTACACTGTAATAAAGGTATAATAGCACATTGTATTTCTTTATCATAAAGGTATAATAGCAAAATGTATTATTACATTGTAATAAAGGTATAATTTCACAATGTATTATTATACTGTAATAAAGGTGTAATAACACAATGTATCATTACACTGTAATAAAGGTATAATACCACAATGTATTATTACACTGTAATAAATGTATAATACCACAATGTGTTATTACACTGTAATAAAGGTATAATAGCACAGTGTATTATTACATTGTAAATAATGTATAATAACACAATGTATTATTACACTGTAATAAAGGTATCATTTCACAATGTATTATGTCACTGTAAAAAGGTAGAATTACACAATGTATTATGGGACTGTAATAAATGTATAATAAGAATGTATTATTACACTGTAACAAGGTATAATAACACAATGTATTATTACATTGTAATACATGTATAATAACACAATGTATTATTACACTGTAATAAAGGTATTATAAGACAATGTATTATTACACTGTAATAAAGGTATAATTACACAGTGTATTATTACACTAACAGAGGTATAATTTCACAATGAATTATTATATTTTAATAAAAGTATAATTTCACAATGTATTATTACATTGTAATAAATGTATAATAACACAATGTATTATTACACTGTAATAAAGGTATAATTACACAGTGTATTATTACACTAACAGAGGTATAATTTCACAATGAATTATTATATTTTAATAAAAGTATAATTTCACAATGTATTATTACATTGTAATAAATGTATAATAACACAATGTATTATTACACTGTAATAAAGGTATAATTACACAATGTATTATACTGTAATAAAGGTATAATACCACAATGTATTATTACACTGTAATAAAGGTATAATTTCACACTGTATTATTACCCTATAATAAAGGTATAATTACACAATGTATTATTACACTGTGATAAATGTATTATAGCACAATGTATTGCATTGTCATAAAGGTATCATACCACAATGTATTATTACATTGTAATAAATGTATAATAACACAATGTATTATTACATTGTAATAAATGTATAATAACATAATGTATTATTACATTGTAATAAATGTATAATAGCACAGTGTATTATTACACTGTAATAAAGGTATAATTACACAATGTATTATGGCACTGTAATGAAGGTATAATTACACAATGTATTATTACATTGTAATAAATGTATAATAACACAATATATTATTACACTGTAATAAAGGTATAATAACACAATGTATTATTACACTGTAATAAAGGTATAATAACACAATGTATCATTACACTATAATAAAGGTATAATAACACAATGTATCATTACACTGTAATAAAGGTATCATACCACAATGTATTATTACATTGTAATAAATGTATAATAACACAATGTATTATTACATTGTAATAAATGTATAATAGCACAGTGTATTATTACACTGTAATAAAGGTATAATTACACAATGTATTATGGCACTGTAATGAAGGTATAATTACACAATGTATTATTACACTGTAAAAAAGGTATAATACCACAATGTGTTATTACACTGTAATAAAGGTATAATAGCACAGTGTATTATGGCACTGTAATGAAGGTATAATTACACAATGTATTATTACACTTTGATAAATGTATAATAGCACAATGTATTTCATTGTCATAAAGGTATAATACCACAATGTATTATTACATTGTAATAAATGTATAATAACACAATGTATTATTACATTTTAATAAATGTATAATAACACAACGTATTATTACATTGTAATAAATGTATAATAACATAATGTATTATCACATTGTAATAAATGTATAATAACACAATGTATCATTACACTGTAATAAAGGTATAATAGCACAATGTGTTATTAAACTGTAATAAAGGTATAATAGCACAGTGTATTATGGCACTGTAAAAAGGTAGAATCACACAATGTATTATGGGACTGTAATAAATGTATAATAACAATGTATTATTACATTGTAAAAAGGTATAATAGCACAATGTATTATTATACTGTAATAAATGTATAATAACATAGTGTATTATTACACTGTAAAAAGGTAGAATCACACAATGTATTATGGGACTGTAATAAATGTATAATAAGAATGTATTATTACACTGTAATAAAGGTATAATAACACAATGTATTATTACATTGTAATAAATGTATAATACAATGTATTATTACATTGTAATAAATGTATAATAACACGATATATTATTACACTGTAATAAAGGTATAATAGCACAGTGTATCATTACACTGTAATAAAGTTATAATTACACAATGTATTATTACACTGTAATAAAGGTATAATAACACAGTGTATTATTACACTGTAATAAAGGTATAATAAGACAATGTATCATTACACTGTAATAAATGTATAATACCACAATGTGTTATTACACTGTAATAAAGGTATAATAGCACATTGTATTTCTTTGTCATAAAGGTATAATAGCAAAATGTATTATTACATTGTAATAAAGGTATAATTTCACAATGTATTATTATACTGTAATAAAGGTATAATAACACAATGTATTATTACATTGTAATAAATGTATAATAACACAATGTATTATTACACTGTAATAAATGTATAATAGCACAGTGTATTATTACATTGCAATAAATGTATAATAACACAATGTATTATTACATTGTAATAAATGTATAATAACACAATGTATTATTACACTGTAATAAAGGTATAATTTCACAATGTATTATGGCACTGTAAAAAGGTAGAATTACACAATGTATTATGGGACTGTAATAAATGTATAATAAGAATGTATTATTACACTGTAATAAAGGTATAATAACACAATATATTATTACATTGTAATAAATGTATAATAACACAATGTATTATTACACTGTAATAAAGGTATAATAACACAATGTATTATTACATTGTAATAAATGTATAATAACACAATGTATTATTACACTGTAATAAAGGTATAATTTCACAATGTATTATGGCACTGTAAAAAGGTAGAATTACACAATGTATTATGGGACTGTAATAAATGTATAATAAGAATGTATTATTACACTGTAATAAAGGTATTATAAGACAATGTATTATTACACTGTAATAAGGGTATAATTACACAGTGTATTATTACACTAACAGAGGTATAATTTCACAATGAATTATTATATTTTAATAAAAGTATAATTTCACAATGTATTATTACATTGTAATGAATGTATAATAACACAATGTATTATTACACTGTAATAAAGGTATAATTTCACAATGTATTATGGCACTGTAAAAAGGTAGAATTACACAATGTATTATGGGACTGCAATAAATGTATAATAAGAATGTATTATTATACTGTAATAAAGGTATAATTACACAATGTATTATTACACTGTAATAAAGGTATAATTTCACAATGTATTATTACACTGTAATAAAGGTATAATTTCACAATGTATTATGGCACTGTAAAAAGGTAGAATTACACAATGTATTATGGGACTGTAATAAATGTATAATAAGAATGTATTATTACACGGTAATAAAGGTATAATAGCACAGTGTATTATTACACTGTAATAAAGGTATAATAGCACAATGTATTTCATTGTCATAAAGGTATAATACCACATTGTATTATTACATTGTAATAAATGTATAATAACACAATGTATCATTACACTGTAATAAAGGTATAATAGCACAGTGTATTATTACACTATAATAAAGGTATAATTACACAATGTATTATCGCACTGTAATGAAGGTATAATTACACAATGTATTATTACATTGTAATAAATGTATAATAACACAATGTATTATTAAACTGTAATAAAGGTATAATACCACAATGTGTTATTACACTGTAATAAAGGTATAATAGCACAGTGTATTATTACACTATAATAAAGGTATAATTACACAATGTATTATCGCACTGTAATGAAGGTATAATTACACAATGTATTATTACATTGTAATAAATGTATAATAACACAATGTATTATTAAACTGTAATAAAGGTATAATACCACAATGTGTTATTACACTATAATAAAGGTATAATTACACAATGTATTATCGCACTGTAATGAAGGTATAATTACACAATGTATTATTACACTGTGATAAATGTATTATAGCACAATGTATTTTATTGTCATAAAGGTATAATACCACAATGTATTATTACATTGTAATAAATGTATAATAACACAATGTATTATTACATTGTAATAAATGTATAATAACACAATGTATTATTACATTGTAATAAATGTATAATAACATAATGCATTATTACATTGTAATAAATGCATAATAACACAATGTATCATTACACTGTAATAAAGGTATAATACCAACATGTGTTATTACACTTTATTACATGGCTTGGCTGAATTCCAATATAGAATGCGGTCTGTTATTTCTTTATAACAGACCGCTGCGAAGTATAACAGACCGTTGCCATGAAAAACAGCGCATTGCTATGGACGCGGAACGGACTATTTTCTTTAGCGGAAGCAATACAATCGTTTTTAAATCAATAACCCCTTTTTAAATCAATAATTCGCGGCAAATTATTTATTTATTTTGTAGGTAGCCATGTAATAAGCGGGATAATGTATAGTGAGCCGGTTGTTATAGTGAATAACAACCCCTTCAGGCTGATTCAAGATCCCTCCGCTTCGCGTCGGGATCCCGTTCAGCCTGTCGGGGTTGTTATTCACTATAACAACCGGCTCACTATACATTATCCCTTACGTAATAAAGGTATAATAGCACAGTGTATTATTACACTGTAATAAAGGTATAATCACACAATATATTATGGGACTGTAATAAAGGTAAAATAACACAATGTATTATTACATTGTAATAAATGTATAATAAGACAATGTATTATTACACTGTAATAAAGGTATAATACCACAATGTGTTATTACACTGTAATAAAGGTATAATAGCACAGTGTATCATTACACTGTAATAAAGGTATAATTACACAATGTAATATTACACTGTAATAAAGGTATAATAACACAGTGTATTATTACACTGTAATAAAGGTATAATAGCACATTGTATTTCTTTGTCATAAAGGTATTATAGCAAAATGTATTATTACATTGTAATAAAGCTATAATTTCACAATGTATTATTACATTGTAATAAATGTATAATAACACAATATATTATTACACTGTAATAAAGGTATAATACCACAATGTGTTATTACACTGTAATAAAGGTATAATAGCACAGTGTATCATTACACTGTAATAAAGGTATAATTACACAATGTAATATTACACTGTAATAAAGGTATAATAACACAGTGTATTATTACACTGTAATAAAGGTATAATAGCACATTGTATTTCTTTGTCATAAAGGTATTATAGCAAAATGTATTATTACATTGTAATAAAGCTATAATTTCACAATGTATTATTATACTGTAATAAAGGTATAATAACACAATGTATTATTACATTGTAATGAATGTATAATAACACAATGTATCATTACACTGTAATAAAGGTATAATAACACAATGTATTATTACACTGTAATAAAGGTATAATAACAAAATGTATCATTACACTGTAATAAAGGTATAATACCAAAATGTGGTATTACACTATAATAAAGGTATAATTACACAATGTATTATCGCACTGTAATGAAGGTATAATACCACAATGTATTATTACATTGTAATAAATGTATAATAACACAATGTATTATTACATTGTAATAAATGTATAATAACACAATGTATTATTACATTGTAATAAATGTATAATAACATAATGTATTATTACATTGTAATAAATGTATAATAACACAATGTATCATTACACTGTAATAAAGGTATAATACCAACATGTGTTATTACACTGTAATAAAGGTATAATAGCACATTGTATTTCTTTGTCATAAAGGTATAATAGCAAAATGTATTATTACATTGTAATAAAGGTATAATTTCACAATGTATTATTATACTGTAATAAAGGTATAATAACACAATGTATTATTACATTGTAATAAATGTATAATAACACAATGTATTATTACACTGTAATAAAGGTATCATTTCACAATGTATTATGTCACTGTAAAAAGGTAGAATTACACAATGTATTATGGGACTGTAATAAATGTATAATAAGAATGTATTATTACACTGTAACAAGGTATAATAACACAATGTATTATTACATTGTAATACATGTATAATAACACAATGTATTATTACACTGTAATAAAGGTATTATAAGAAAATGTATTATTACACTGTAATAAAGGTATTATAAGACAATGTATTATTACACTGTAATAAAGGTATAATTACACAGTGTATTATTACACTAACAGAGGTATAATTTCACAATGAATTATTATATTTTAATAAAAGTATAATTTCACAATGTATTATTACATTGTAATAAATGTATAATAACACAATGTATTATTACACTGTAATAAAGGTATAATTACACAGTGTATTATTACACTAACAGAGGTATAATTTCACAATGAATTATTATATTTTAATAAAAGTATAATTTCACAATGTATTATTACATTGTAATAAATGTATAATAACACAATGTATTATTACACTGTAATAAAGGTATAATTACACAATGTATTATACTGTAATAAAGGTATAATACCACAATGTATTATTACACTGTAATAAAGGTATAATTTCACACTGTATTATTACCCTATAATAAAGGTATAATTACACAATGTATTATTACACTGTGATAAATATATAATAGCACAATGTATTTCATTGTCATAAAGGTATCATACCACAATGTATTATTACATTGTAATAAATGTATAATAACACAATGTATTATTACATTGTAATAAATGTATAATAACATAATGTATTATTACATTGTAATAAATGTATAATAGCACAGTGTATTATTACACTGTAATAAAGGTATAATTACACAATGTATTATGGCACTGTAATGAAGGTATAATTACACAATGTATTATTACATTGTAATAAATGTATAATAACACAATATATTATTACACTGTAATAAAGGTATAATAACACAATGTATTATTACACTGTAATAAAGGTATAATAACACAATGTATCATTACACTGTAATAAAGGTATAATAGCACAGTGTATTATTACACTGTAATAAAGGTATCATACCACAATGTATTATTACACTGTAATAAAGGTATAATAACACAATGTATTATTACACTGTAATAAAGGTATAATAACACAATGTATTATTACACTATAATAAAGGTATAATAACACAATGTATTATTACACTGTAATAAAGGTATAATAACACAATGTATTATTACACTGTAATAAAGGTATAATAACACAATGTATTATTACACTATAATAAAGGTATCATACCACAATGTATTATTACATTGTAATAAATGTATAATAACACAATGTATTATTACATTGTAATAAATGTATAATAACATAATGTATTATTACATTGTAATAAATGTATAATAGCACAGTGTATTATTACACTGTAATAAAGGTATAATTACACAATGTATTATGGCACTGTAATGAAGGTATAATTACACAATGTATTATTACATTGTAATAAATGTATAATAACACAATGCATCATTACACTGTAAAAAAGGTATAATACCACAATGTGTTATTACACTGTAATAAAGGTATAATAGCACAGTGTATTATGGAACTGTAATGAAGGTATAATACCACAATGTATTATTACATTGTAATAAATGTATAATAACACAATGTATTATTACATTTTAATAAATTTATAATAACACAATGTATTATTACATTGTAATAAATGTATAATAACAATGTATTATCACATTGTAATAAATGTATAATAACACAATGTATCATTACACTGTAATAAAGGTATAATAGCACAATGTGTTATTAAACTGTAATAAAGGTATAATAGCACAGTGTATTATTACACTGTAATAAAGGTATAATTGCACAATGTATTATGGCACTGTAAAAAGGTAGAATCACACAATGTATTATGGGACTGTAATAAATGTATAATAACAATGTATTATTACATTGTAAAAAGGTATAATAGCACAATGTATTATTATACTGTAATAAATGTATAATAACATAGTGTATTATTACACTGTAAAAAGGTAGAATCACACAATGTATTATGGGACTGTAATAAATGTATAATAAGAATGTATTATTACACTGTAATAAAGGTATAATAACACAATGTATTATTACATTGTAATAAATGTATAATACAATGTATTATTACATTGTAATAAATGTATAATAACACAATATATTATTACACTGTAATAAAGGTATAATAGCACAGTGTATCATTACACTGTAATAAAGTTATAATTACACAATGTATTATTACACTGTAATAAAGGTATAATAACACAGTGTATTATTACACTGTAATAAAGGTATAATAAGACAATGTATCATTACACTGTAATAAATGTATAATACCACAATGTGTTATTACACTGTAATAAAGGTATAATAGCACATTGTATTTCTTTGTCATAAAGGTATAATAGCAAAATGTATTATTACATTGTAATAAAGGTATAATTTCACAATGTATTATTATACTGTAATAAAGGTATAATAACACAATGTATTATTACATTGTAATAAATGTATAATAACACAATGTATTATTACACTGTAATAAATGTATAATACCACAATGTGTTATTACACTGTAATAAAGGTATAATAGCACAGTGTATTATTACATTGCAATAAATGTATAATAACACAATGTATTATTACACTGTAATAAAGGTATAATTTCACAATGTATTATGGCACTGTAAAAAGGTAGAATTACACAATGTATTATGGGACTGTAATAAATGTATAATAAGAATGTATTATTACACTGTAATAAAGGTATAATAACACAATATATTATTACATTGTAATAAATGTATAATAACACAATGTATTATTACACTGTAATAAAGGTATAATAACACAATGTATTATTACATTGTAATAAATGTATAATAACACAATGTATTATTACACTGTAATAAAGGTATAATTTCACAATGTATTATGGCACTGTAAAAAGGTAGAATTACACAATGTATTATGGGACTGTAATAAATGTATAATAAGAATGTATTATTACACTGTAATAAAGGTATTATAAGACAATGTATTATTACACTGTAATAAGGGTATAATTACACAGTGTATTATTACACTAACAGAGGTATAATTTCACAATGAATTATTATATTTTAATAAAAGTATAATTTCACAATGTATTATTACATTGTAATGAATGTATAATAACACAATGTATTATTACACTGTAATAAAGGTATAATTTCACAATGTATTATGGGACTGTAATAAATGTATAATAAGAATGTATTATTACACTGTAATAAAGGTATAATAGCACAATGTATTTCATTGTCATAAAGGTATAATACCACATTGTATTATTACATTGTAATAAATGTATAATAACACAATGTATCATTACACTGTAATAAAGGTATAATAGCACAGTGTATTATTACACTATAATAAAGGTATAATTACACAATTTATTATCGCACTGTAATGAAGGTATAATTACACAATGTATTATTACATTGTAATAAATGTATAATAACACAATGTATTATTAAACTGTAATAAAGGTATAATACCACAATGTGTTATTACACTGTAATAAAGGTATAATAGCACAGTGTATTATTACACTATAATAAAGGTATAATTACACAATGTATTATTACATTGTAATAAATGTATAATAACACAATGTATTATTAAACTGTAATAAAGGTATAATACCACAATGTGTTATTACACTATAATAAAGGTATAATTACACAATGTATTATCGCACTGTAATGAAGGTATAATTACACAATGTATTATTACACTGTGATAAATGTATTATAGCACAATGTATTTTATTGTCATAAAGGTATAATACCACAATGTATTATTACATTGTAATAAATGTATAATAACACAATGTATTATTACATTGTAATAAATGTATAATAACACAATGTATTATTACATTGTAATAAATGTATAATAACACAATGTATTATTACATTGTAATAAATGTATAATAACATAATGTATTATTACATTGTAATAAATGCATAATAACACAATGTATCATTACACTGTAATAAAGGTATAATCACACAATGTATTATGGGACTGTAATAAAGGTAAAATAACACAATGGATTATTACATTGTAATAAATGTATAATAATAACATAGTGTATTATTACACTGTAACAAAGGTATAATAAGACAATGTATTATTACACTGTAATAAAGGTATAATTTCACAATGTATTATTACATTGTAATAAATGTATAATAACACAATATATTATTACACTGTAATAAAGGTATAATACCACAATGTGTTATTACACTGTAATAAAGGTATAATTACACAATGTATTATTACACTGTAATAAAGGTATAATAAGATAATGTATCATTACACTGTAATAAAGGTATAACAGCACATTGTATTTCTTTGTCATAAAGGTATAATAGCAAAATGTATTACATTGTAATAAAGGTATAATTTCACAATGTATTATTACACTGTAATAAAGGTATAATAACACAATGTATTATTACATTGTAATAAATGTATAATAACACAATGTATTATTACACTGTAATAAAGGTATTATAAGACAATGTATTATTACACTGTAATAAAGGTATCATTTCACAATGTATTATGGCACTGTAAAAAGGTAGAATTACACAATGTATTATGGGACTGCAATAAATGTATAATAAGAATGTGTTATTATACTGTAATAATAGTATAATAACACAATGTATTATTACACTGTATATAATAGCACAGTGTATTATTACACTGTAATAAAGGTATAATAGCACAGTGTATTATTCTGTCATAATCGTATAATTTCACAATGAATTATTATATTTTAATAAAAGTATAATTTCACAATGTATTACACTGTAAAAAAAGTATAATTACACAATGTATTATTACACTGTGATAAATGTATAATAGCACACTGTATTTGATTGTCATAAAGGTATAATAGCAAAATGTATTATTAAAGTATAATTTCACAATGTATTACACTGTAATAAAGGTATAATTTCACAATGTATTATGGCACTGTAATAAATGTATAATAAGAACGTATTATTACACTGCAATAAAGGTATAATAACACAATGTATTATTACATTGTAATACATGTATAATAACACAATGTATTATTACACTGTAATAAAGGTATTATAAGACAATGTATTATTACACTGTAATAAAGGTTTAATAACAGTGTATTATTACACTGTAATAAAGGTATAATACCACAATGTGTTATTACACTGTAATAAAGGTATAATAGCACAGTGTATTATTACACTGTAATAAAGGTATAATTACACAATGTATTATGGCAATGTAATGAAGGTATAATTACACAATGTATTATTACACTGTGATAAATGTATAATAGCACAATGTATTTCATTGTCATAAAGGTATAATAACACAATGTATTATAACACTTTAATAAAGGTATTATAAGACAATGTATTATTACACTTTATTACATGGCTTGGCTGAATTCCAATGTAGAATGCGGTCTGTTATTTCTTTATAACAGACCGTTGCCATGAAAAACAGCGCGTTGCTATGGACGCGGAACGGACTATTTTCTTTGGCGGAAGCAATACAATCGTTTTTAAATCAATAAACTCCTTTTTAAATCAATAATTCGTGTCAAATTATTTATTTATTTTGTAGGTAGCCATGTAATAAGCGGGATAATGTATAGAGAGGCGGTCGTTATAGCGAATAACAAGCCCTTCAGGCTGTCAAGACCCCTCCGCTTCGCGTCGGGATCCCGTTCAGCCTGTCGGGCTTGTTATTCGCTATAACAACCGCCTCTCTATACATTATCCCTTACATAATAAAGGTATAATAACACAGTGTATTATTAAACTGTAATAAAGGTATAATAAGACAATGTATCATTACACTGCAATAAAGGTATACCACAATGTGTTATTACACTGTAATAATGGTATAATAGCACAGTGTATTATTACATTGTAATAAATGTATAATAAAACAATGTATTATTACATTGTAATAAATGTATAATAACACAATGTATTATTACACTGTAATAAAGGTATAATACCACAATGTATTATTACACTGTAATAAAGGTATAATAGCACAATGTATTATGGCACTGTAAAAAGGTAGAATTACACAATGTATTATTACACTGTAATAAATGTATAATAAGACAATGTATTATTACACTGTAATAAAGGTATAATACCACAACGTGTTATTACACTGTAATAAAGGTATAATAACACAATGTATTATTACACTGTATTAAATGTATAAGACAATGTATTATTACACTGTAATAAAGGTATAAAACAGTGTATTATTACACTGTAATAAAGTTATAATAAGACAATGTATCATTACACTGTGATAAATGTAGAATTTCACAATGTATTACATTGACATAAAGGTATAATTTCACAATGTATTATTACATTGTAAAAAGATATAATAGCACAATGTATTATTATACTGTAATAAAGGTAAAATAACAATGTATTATTACACTGTAATAAAGGTATTATAAGACAACATATTATTACACTGTCATAAAGGTATAACACAGTGTATTATTACACTGTAATAAAGTTATAATAAGACATATCATTATACTGTAATAAAGGTGTAATACCACAATGTATTATGGGACTGTAATAAATGTATAATAAGAATTTATTATTACACTTTAATAAAGGTATAATAACACAATGTATTATTACATTGTAATAAATGTATAACACAATGTATTATTACACTGTAATAAAGGTATAATTACACAATGTATAATTATACTGTAATAAAGGTATGCTACACAATGTATTATACTGTGATAAATGTATAATTTCACAATGTATTACATTGACATAAAGGTATAATAGCACAATGTATTATTACATTGTAAAAAGGTATAATAGCACAATGTATTATTATACTGTAATAAAGGTAAAATAACACAATGTATTATTACACTGTAATAAAGATATTATAAGACAATATATTATTACACTGTAATAAAGGTATAATAACACAGTGTATTATTACACTGTAATAAAGGTATAATAAGACAATGAATTATTCCACTGTAATAAAGGTATAATACCACAATGTGTTATTACACTGTAATAAAGATATAATTACACAATGTATTATGGCACTGTAATGAAGGTATAGTTACACAATGTATTATTATACTGTGATAAATGTATAATTTCACAATGTATTACATTGACATAAAGGTATAATAGCACAATGTTTTATTACATTGTAAAAAGGTATAATAGCACAATGTATTATTACACTGTAATAGAGGTATAATTTCACAATGAATTATTATATTTTAATAAAAGTATAATTTCACAATGTATTATTACATTGTAATAAATGTATAATAACACAATGTATTATTACACTGTAAAAAAGGCATAATGACACAATGTATTATTACACTTTGATAAATGTATAATTACACAATGTATTATTACATTGTAATAAAGGCATAATGACACAATGTATTATTACACTGTAATAAAGGTATAATTACACAATGTATTATGGCACTGTAATGAAGGTATAATTATACAATGTATTATTACACTGTGATAAATGTATAATAGCACAATGTATTATTACATTGTAATAAATGTATAATTACACAATGTATTATTACATTGTAATAAATGTATAATTCCACAATGTATTATTACACTGTAATAAAGGTATTATAAGACAATGTATTATTACACTGTAATAAAGGTATAATAACACAGTGTATTATTACACTGTAATAAAGGTATAATAGCACAGTGTATTATTACACTGTAATAAAGGTATAATTTCACAATGAATTATTATATTTTAATAAAAGTATAATTTCACAATGTATTATTACACTGCAATAAAGGTATAATAGCACCATGTATTATTACACTGTAATAAAGGTATACTTACACCATGTATTATTACACTGTAATAAAGGCATAATGACACAATGTATTATTACACTGTGATAAATGTATAATTACACAATGTATTATTACATTATAATAAAGGTATAATTACACAATGTATTATTACACTGCAATAAAGGTATAATAACACAATGTATTATTACACTGTAATAAAGGTATAATAACACAATGCATTATTACACTGTAATAAAGGTATAATAGCACAATGTATTATTACACTGTAATAAATGTATAATAACACAATGTATCATTACACTGTAATAAAGGCATAATGACAATGTATTATTACACTGTAATAAAGGTATAATTACACAATGTATTATTACTCTTTAATAAAGGTATAAATACACTCTAATCAGAAGTAAAATTAGGCCAGGTCCACAGGTCCACAACACACCCTGCCGGAGCTCAGCTCCGTCTTGTTCAGCACCAAATATTTTTATTCCACTTGAATTATTTTTCATCTCCTGGCAACTACATGGCATATGATATTGAATAATTAGCAAGACTACACAGAGACACCCAGGCTACATGGAATTATCAGACGTCATAATGCATTAATCTCTGCGTTCCCTGGTTCAGCGCCCCGCCCACAGTCATTAAGGGAAAACGTACTTGATTACTTACGTAACCTCGGTTCCCTTAGAGATAAGGGAACGAGTACTGCGTTGCAAACGCTGTGGGAAAACTCCTTTTCTCGAGAATATTGAAGACTTTATTTTAAAACGCATTGCTGCAGCACAGGCGAGAGCACCAGGCTCGCACGAGCGAGCTGATAGGCTGTGCTGTGGGCAACTGCACGAACCAATGGCGGATCGGCAGAGGCGCGCGAACCAATCAGGGCGCCTGGCACACTGCCAGTGTCAAGCGCGCGAAACTGCACGTGACCGTAGAATATAAATATAGAGAATAATCCGCCATTTGACAGGTATAATCGACTGAAGCGAAAAACACCTGACATAAGAGAAATAGCACGGCAAGGCAACGCAGTACTCGTTCCCTTATCTCTAAGGGAACCGAGGTTACGTAAGTAACCAAGTACGTTCCTTTACGAGAACGTTCTCTCGTACTGCGTTGCAAAAGCTGGGTGAACGCTATTTAAAACGCCGTGCTATTAATCTTTTGGCCGCTCTGACTCACCAGAAGTTCCGGGAAGTTACAGAATAGCCAGGATAAACGAGACCGAACATTGGGCCCAGAGATTATCCAATAATTAAGATCTGGGCCAAGGGCCAGATTAATTTAACCACAATTCAAGTGACAGCCGTGTGTCCAATTTCAAAACTAGTCTGGGTCCACAGAGTCAGGGTCTAGATGGAAAAAACTTGTGTCTGCAAAGCAGAGTCATTTAAGTTGTAAAAACTCACAAATGTGGACGGAGCGGACCAGCCGGCCACCACACAATTGTCCTGGATAGGAACACTCACGTGTTCAGGTCTAAAGTCAGACTGGGTCCGCAGAGCCAGGGTCTAAACAGAAAGAACTCGTGCCTGCAGAGCAGGAATATCCAAGCTGTAGAATCTAACAAATGTGGACGAAACGGCCCAACCGGCCGCCGCACAAATGTCTTAGATAGGAAAACCCATGTGTCCGAGTCCTACAGTCAGTCTGGGTCCGCAAAGCCAGGGTCTAGACAGAAAGAACTCGTGCCTGCAGGGCAGGAACATCTAGGTTGTAGAATCTCACAAATGTGGACTGAACAGACCAGCCGGCCGCCGCACAAATGTCCTCAATAGGAACACCACTCGACCAAGCCCACGAAGAGGCGACACCTCTCGTGGAGTGAGCTCTAACACCTATGGGACAAGAGAGGCCCAGTGAGGTGTAAGCCAGAGCAATGGCGTCAACTATCCATCTGGACAGCGTGAGCTTAGTAACAGGAAGGCCCTTGGTTCGGCCCCCGAAACAAACGAAGAGCTGTTCAGACTGTCTGAAAGAGGCCGAACATTCCAGATAAATTCTCAAAGCTCTGACGGGGCAAAGCGTGAGAGAATCACTGTCCTCTTCAGAGGAGGGAAGAGCTGACAGAGAGATAACCTGGGCTCTGAACGGAGTTGAGAGCACCTTAGGCACATATCCATGTCTTGGCCTAAGAATGACCTTGGAGTCATTAGGACCAAACTCCAGACAGGAAGCGCTAGTAGAAAGCGCCTGCAGGCCCCCTACTCTTTTAACTGATGCCAGTGCTAGAAGCAGGGCGGTTTTCAGAGAGAGGGGCTTGAGATCTGCCGACTGAAGTGGTTCAGACGGTGGCCGAGGCGGGTTAAGCCTTCTGGCGCCCTTAAGGAAACGAACTATAAGGTCGCTTTTACCTAAGGAGGCTCCGGCTTCCAATACGTGAAAAGCAGCAATGGCTGCCACGTACACTTTGAGAGTGGAGGGGGAGCGACCCGCATCCAACATCTCTTGCAGAAAAGAAAGCACTTTAGGCACTTCACAAGTGTGTGGGTCGAGGTTTCGAGCTAAACACCAGCTGGAGAACACTGACCATTTAAGGTGATAGAGGCGTCTAGTAGACGGAGCTCTAGCCTCCATAATAGTGTTCAGGACACCCTCTGGGAGATCCTGGGGTACCCGTTGAGAGGCCATACATGTAGGGCCCACAAGTCGGGACGGGGATGCCAGATTGTCCTGTTGGCCTGAGCCAGAAGGTCGCACCTCAGTGGAATTGGCCACGGGTCTGTTACAGACAGTTGCATCAACTCTGGGAACCAAATCTGGGTCCGCCAGAGAGGAGCCACCAAGAGAACCGCGCTTTTGGTGTTCCTGATCCGTTCGATGACCTGAGGGAGCATCGAGACCGGAGGAAACGCATAGAGAGGAAGGTTGGGCCAGTCGTGGGCCAACGCATCCCTGTTCTTTGAAAAGAAGATTGGGCAGTGACAGTTGTCTTCTGAGGCAAAAAGGTCTACTTCTGCCTTCCCGAAGACCTCCCAAAGCAGGAGAACTGTCTGTGGGTGGAGAGACCATTCCTCTGGGGGAACTCTGCCCCGAGAGAGCATGTCTGTTCCTGTGTTCAACGTGCCTGGCACGTGAGCTGCCCTGAGAAAGCGCAGGTTGGTGTGAGCCCATAGTAGGAGCTGCGTGGCTATGGCAAACAGGTTGCGGGACCTGAGGCCGCCCTGGCGATTTATGTAAGAGACCACCGACACCAGGTGTGGGAGGAAGGTTTTTAGGGCTAGAAAAAACTGCTCTCATTTCGAGGCAGTTGATGTGTAGGCGTTTCTCCGAGCTCGACCAGAGGCCGGAGGCAGGCCTGCCCTCGTACAGAGCTCCCCAACCCGAGTTGGAAGCGTCTGTTGAAATCACCCTCCTCTCTGAGACCACCCCCATGCTTACGCCCTGCTGGTACCAGCTGGCGTCTTTCCAAGGGGCCAGGGCTTGAACGCAGCGCTGGTCCACCTTGATAATCAAGTGGCCTGAGTGCCAGGCGTGGGGTGGCACCAGAGGTGCTAGCCACAGCTGAAGAGGACGCATACGCAGTAGGCCGAGTTGGAGTACTGATGATGCAGAGGCCATCAGGCCAAGGATCCTCTGAAACGTTCTGAGGGGTACATAAGAGCATAAGGCTCTGTGAGTATGTGACTCCGCCTCTGACTGAGTCAATATGAGCCAGTCGTCGAGGTAGTTCAGGATGCGCATGCCCCGCTGTCTCAGGGGGGAGAGAGCTGCATCCATGCACTTCGTGAATGTACGAGGTGCCAGTCCAAATGGTAGGACTGTGTACTGGTATGTCTGCCCCTCGAAGGCGAATCTCAAGAATGGCCTGTGGTGGGGGTTCACTTGAATGTGAAAGTAAGCGTCTTTTAGATCTATTGAGAAAAACCAGTCGCCTGGGCGAATTTGCGCCAGGATGTGTCTGGTCGTGAGCATTCTGAACGGCCGTGACATGAGAGCCTTGTTCAGATGTCTGAGATCTAAAATGGGTCTCAGGCCGCCGTCTTTCTTTGGAACAAGAAAGTAGCGGCTGTAAAAACCTGACTCGCTCTGAGAAGGGGGGATCTTCTCGATGGCCCCTTTGGCCAGCAGACTTAACACTTCGGTGCGGAGGACATGACTCAGTGTGCTCCTTACCGTGGTTTGTATAACCGCGCGAAAACGCGGTGGTCTGCCGGCGAATTGAAGTGAGTAACCGCGCTTTATGATGTTCATTACCCATTCTGAAACTCCGGGGATAGTTTGCCAAGCTAGAGCCCGCAGAGCCAGAGGCATTATCATATCTGGAACGCCCGTAGTTGGGGGTTCGAACTGACATGTATGTGAGGGAGAAATTTTGCTCGATTTGTGCTTTTTGTGGGTCGCTGTTAAAACAGCGTTTGTGTGCAGGGGTGCGTGACAAGTGACGGGCCCATGTACTGCATTTAAAACTGCTCCAACCGCCTGAACTGAAGAGGGGGCTGAGAGTAGCACTCGAGCGATCTTCAGGGCTGGTCGGGCCGCGGTGGGACAATGACCCCTCTTTATGCCGGTTAGGACGGCTTCTTGGGCTCGTGATCGAGCGTGAGCTTCGGCCGCGGGCCCTGGCGCTTAGGGAATGGGAACCGCTTTGCATGCTTCAGGCGCTGGCTGGTCTCAGCCACTGGGCGGGGCTGGAGGACCTGTGAAGCTACCCTCTCAGGTCGCGGGCCGTGCTCTTGGGGCGCCGTTGGACCGAACTGGAGCGTTTTGGTAGAAAATGCTTCATAGCGCTGGAAGCTTTCTGAGCCTCAGTGAAGCGTTCTGCGAAGCCGCTGACAGATGGGCCGAAGAGACCAGATGCTGTGACTGGAGAATCGAGGAAGGCGGTCTTGTCTGCGTCCCTGATTTCAGTCAAAGTCAGCCACAGGTGGCGCTCTAAAACAGCCAGGCTGGCCATGTTGCGGCCCAGGGCTTGAGCGGTGGTCTTTGTGGCCCGTAGCGCCAAATCCGTTGCACTTCTGAGGTCCTTAAAAGTGTCTGGGTCAGGGCCTGACTCGTCCATGGAGCGGAGGAGCTTCGCCTGAAACACTTGAAGGGTCGCCATGGCGTGAAGAGCAGAGGCGGCTTGACCGGCGGCAGCATAAGCGCGGCTGGCAATGGCCGAAGTGGTTCTGCACGGCTTGGATGGGTGCACAGTCTTAGACCTCCAACTTCCTGCAGTGGGAGGGCATAAGTGTGCAGCGACCGCTTTCTCCAGTGGGGGGAGACACACATAACCTTTTTCGTCAGCGCCGTCAACAGTGGAGAGCGTTGAAGAAGCAGATGAGCGCGTTCGCGCTGAAAAGGGCGCGCGCCAGCTTTTAGTGAGCTCCTCGTGGACCTCGGGCAGAAAAGGAGCGGCGCGCTGACGAGGGGCCTGTTGGCGCCCCGGCAGGTACCACTCGTCGAGGCGGCTTCTGGCAGGGTCGGCTGGGGAAAGCCAGTCGAGCCCCAACTCGTTGACAGCGCGAGACCTGACACGGAAGAGTTCGGCGTCGATGTTCGCTCGAGTGTCAGAAGGATCTAACTGAGAGGGGGGTCGGGGTCCGCGGAGCCCGACCAATCCTCACTCTCAGATGCCACCACAGAAACTGCGTCGTCCATATCTTCAGCAGATCCGCCAAAAGAGACGAGTCCCGCCGCTTCAGACGAGGGGCGTTGGTCGCTCTGAGAGAACAGAACTGGAGAAGAGGGCGTGGGCGAAGCACGTGGAGAAAGGCCCGGCGTGCATTCGCTAAACTCACCGCGTTCAGGATGCCTCTGATCGCGCCGCTTCTTCCTGCGGTGCTCGCGGGGCGCCGAAGATGGAAGATGGGCGGAATCACTCACCGACGAAGCGAGCGCGAGTCTCGAGCGGAGAGTAGAAACAGGCATCCCGTCGCAGAGAAGGCAGCCGCCTTTAGTGAGCGCTGACTCGGCGTGCTCAGGGCCGAGACAGGCAGCACACGGTGTGTGTCTGTCAGACACATGCAGGGGAACCCCGCAGGATTCGCAGATAGAGAGCGGCATTTGCAACAACGCCGCGCGCTGTGAAAACAGCGATTTCGCTCTTTTAGAAGAGAGAGAAAAAAGGATACTCGTCGGATGCCACAGGGAAACGCTCAGCTGGCAGATGCCGGGATGTGAAGCTGTTCCGCTGGACGGCTGTTCGACGACGAGCGGCTTCTTATCCGGAGAAGATCAGCGACGAGGTGAGTCGAGAGCTGAAGGAGATTAAATCTGTCAAATGGCGGATTATTCTCTATATTTATATTCTACGGTCACGTGCAGTTTCGCGTGCTTGACACTGGCAGTGTGCCAGGCGCCCTGATTGGTTCGCGCGCCTCTGCCGATCCGCCATTGGTTCGTGCAGTTGCCCACAGCACAGCCTATCAGCTCGCTCGTGCGAGCCTGGTGCTCTCGCCTGTGCTGCAGCAATGCGTTTTAAAATAAAGGCTTCAATATTCTCGAGAAAAGGAGTTTTCCCACAGCGTTTGCAACACAGTACGAGAGAACGTTCTCGTAAGGGAACAGTCACAATTCTAAGCGTAACAGCGACGTTACCAAGGAAACCCGCAAACAGCTAGAGCGATCGAGTTGCTACCACTGAAGACCTCTGTTTACGTCTTGAATCTTTGATTTTTTATTTTATTTTTTTTTTGCTGCCAAATCAAATGTTTTATGGTCAAGATTCATCTCGTAGCTGGCTGCCTTGGTTTCAGACATAGAACTCTTTATATCAGCACTTTAATGAAACGTCAATGGAGATATTTAACGGGGAAAACACTTCGGAAAAAAAGAGCCGTTAAAAAATGGTGATCACTGTTGAAATCTAGGTCAAATGAAAGCGAAGCTCGTTCTTCTTTGAAGTCTGCATCTACTGGACAGATGGCGCCTCCCCATTGCTCCGGTAAGTGATAACAATAAAAGGAAACAATAAAGTCAAATAAAAATAGGTAAAAAAAAGTTTGAACTGAAAGAAATGTTAGCTGTCTGTATGTCTAACCATTCAATTGAGCTAACGTTAATGTTAGCGAGCTCAGTAACATAGGCCTAAGCTAAGTTAGTTGACATTGCTCAGGCCCAATTTAAACTCTGATTACAGTTTATACCTTTATTACAGAGTAATAATACATTGTGTAATTATACATTTATTAAAATGTAACAATAAATGTTTAATTATAACTTTATTACAGCGTGATAATACATTGTGTAATTATACCTTTATTACAGTCTAATAATAAAGTTATTACAGTGTAATAATAAATGTGTGATTATAACTTTATTACAGTGTAATTATACATGTATTACAGTCACTGATCTATATAATGACTGGATAGCTCATGACGTTCTAATCTGCCACTAGGCAGTGAAGCCACCGGAAGTGTTCGAGTCATTCTATATAGATCAGTGATTACAGTGTAATAATACATTGTGTAACAATGCCTTTATTATGATGTAATAATGAATGTGTAATTATAACTTTATTACAGTGTAAGTATACATACAGTGTAATAATGTGTAATTATACCTTTATTACAATTTTATAACAAATATCTAATTATACTTTTATTACAGTGTAATAATACATTGTGTAATTATACCTTTATTACAGTGTAATAATAAATGTGTAATTATACCTTTATTGCAATGTAATTATACCTTTATTGCAGTGTAATAATACATTGTTTAAATATACCTTTATTATGTCCTTCGGATGAGATGTTAAACCGAGGTCCTGACTCCCTGTGGTCATTAAAAATACCAGGATGTCCTTCGAAAAAAAGTAGAGGTGTAACCCCGGCATCCTGGCCAAATTTGCCTCTTGGCCTCTTAGGCCCTGCTTAGGCCGTGGGCCGGACCCCGAAATTGTGAATTTCACTGATCCCTGCCAAGGAACTAGGAAATTTGTTTACAGGTGCCATGTAAAAATTCTTATAAGTAGTGTAAGCATTGTTTCCAACTTTGATGTGTGCACATTTGATGAAGATATCGATTTAAACTCTTACATTTTAAACGGGCAAATTTGTAGGACTGCTAAATCGTAGCGTCAGAAAACGTAAACAAATCACCCGTATCCTTGACAACCTGTCACGTCTCCCTGACAACCAGCATAGGTGATACCGTAATGTTGCTCTCTTGATAACGAAATCCTATTAAAATATGCTTTATATACTTTTTGTCTACACGAGCTATTGTGCACTTACCGTCAGAAGACTATTATTGATCACCCGTGGGCCGTGGCTGCTTTTGTCACCTTATTTATTTTCATAGACCGCATAACAAAAGAGCTGGACGCGATTGACAGCCGGTATGCGACAATATAAAGTGCTGTATAACGTTACATGTTTTTTCTAAGGCAAAAAGCCCAATAACCTTATTTTCTCAAACAAGATGGGCATCATTTGTTCAGTGTGTGTGTTTCAGAGAGAGAGGCACGGGCGCGATCGAACAGTGGAAACATAAAACCATACACTGTCATTTTGTTCATACAGGACATCATTAAAACTGCAAAGTGTTTAGCCAACTTATATTTCTGTAAAACACAAATTGTGCTTTTGTCAAACTGTAACCTACAACTGTCCCCAACCAAAATCACACACACACAGACGCTGTTTAAAAGCAAAAATGATCTCATCTTTTGGACATTCATCATATTGCATTGGTTTTCATTTCTTGTCCTCAAACCGAGCACTAATCTGTTAACTTTAAGTTACACATTCTACATTGATTAAATAGAAAATAAAATGTGTTTTTAATGGTAGTATTATTTTTTACAGAAATACATTATTTTTTCAGATGAGAATAAAGTTAGTTAATTCAAATTTTAAGCAAACAAATATATTAAAATATAGCATATTAATTATTAATTAATTCAGGTACAATTACCAAACATATCTCAAGGTCTTTTGAATAAAGGGTGACAGTCTTTCATTATCAACTGTTGTTGTGGACTATACAGACCCTTTCCAAAAAATTAGAATATCATGGAAAAGTTCATTTATTTCCATAATTCCATTAATTCCATACTTCCATAGATTATAGATTCAGGGCCCACACAATTTAATATAATACCCGGTCCTCACTTCATCTTCAATTAAGCGTTCCCAAAACCAACTCTGCCTTTGGTCTTGCATCTTTTCAATCTGCTGCCGCCCGCGATTGGAACGCTCTGCAAAATATTCTCAAACTGGAGACATTCATTTCAATTGCATCCTTCAAAACTATTATATCATCCTTGTTCACGGATATATGCACTTGCTTCTCTACATAGTTATTATTTTTTATCACCCACTATCACTTCTATGTACCTTTACACAGCTGGTTTTAAGTGTCTGTTGTCTACTGCGTTGTGTTTTAAACTGTATTTTGTATGTTTTTAATGTATTTATTTTAGCCCTCTTTCCCTTTCCCTAAGTGGTTATTCCACTTGTCAGGCTGCCATTGTAAATAAGAACTTGTTCTTAATGACTTGCCTGTAAAAATAAAGGTTAAAAACAAAAAAAAAAAAGTTGTTTATTTGTACATAATTTGGGCTTCCAGCTCATAAAACCCACTAAAACAGGATTTCAAAAAAATTAGAATATTACATGAAATCACACAGTAATTACACAGTGATACCATGGTCACTGAACCAGTTTTTGGTTATTTTGGCAGTGTGGGCAGGTGCAAATCCTGCTGGAAAATGAAGGAAGCATGAAGTGCTCTGAAAATGTCCTGGTAGACGGCTGCGTTGACTCTGGATTTAATAAAGCACAGTGGACCAAAGTCCTCTTTTCTGATGAGAGCAAATTTTGCATCTCATTTGGAAATCAAGGTCCCAGAGTCTGGAGGAAGAATGGAGAGGCACACAATCCAAGATGCTTGAAGTCCAGCGTGAAGTTTCCACAGTCTCTGTTGGTTTGGGGAGCCGTGTCATCGGCTGGTGGTGTTGGTCCACTGTGCTGTCCACTCAACGCAGCCGTCTACCAGGACATTTCCAGAGCACTTCATGCTTCCTTCAGCAGACAAGCTTTATGGAGATGCTGACTTCATTTGCCAGCAGGATCTGCACCGGCCCACACTGCCAAAAGAACCAAAACCTAGTTCAGTGACCATGGTATCACTGTGTAATTACTGTGTGATTTCATGTAATATTCAATTTTTTAAAATGCTGTTTTCGTGGGTTTTATGAGCTGGAAGCCCAAATTATGTACAAATAAACAACTAAATACTTGAAATCGTGTGGGCCCTGAATCTATAATCTATGGAAGTTTAACGTTTTGAATGGAATTATGGAAATAAATAAACTTTTTAGATATTCAAAGTTTTTGGAAAGGGTCTGTATACTGGAGAAGTATTTGTTCTCCATTTGAGTGAGATGTTTTTATGTGGCTAATTGAGCAAAGTGCTTCCATATATTTTATTATTATTAGTATTAGTTCAAGAATAAAATAAAAATATCGGATTGATATCAGTCTCGGCAAATATCCAAAGCTGCGGCATCGATATCATAAGTGAAAAGGTGGTATCGGGACATCCCTAATCAAATCCATCAATTCTACTAATTCTCTATAAAGATAATTGTGTATAAGTGCATCATGTAGGCTATGTAGGTGTGTATTGTAGTTAGTTTAAAAATGTATGATAAATAAATCTCACAATACCAGTGAATCTTAATTACACAATGTGATTTTAACTAATGTATATTTTTGAACACTGTACATTTTTGAACACTGTATATTTTTGAACACTATCTTTGTGTAAGATTACAGTGAATAGTGTAAGGTTGACACTGAATTGAACACAAGTCATTGTTTTTTTAGTTTTTTTTTTAGGAATGTTTTATTTGAAACAAAGACATTACATGTTTTCTTCCATATCTAAACAGTGAGATTACTAGATTAAAAGTAACAAACTTTGATAAACACATTATTTGTCCCCTTTGTTCTGTCCCCTACCTGGTGTCCCATAACAATGAAGATAAAGCCCAACTGCTGCCAGAGGAAGTCAGTGATGACACTGCATCCAAGGTTCGGGTTTTGCGTTCTGCATCAGATGGCCCAAGCCTCCCAAAAAGAGGATAATGTTAGAGCCAGTTACCTACCGTGCAGCCATACACTGTAGCCAAAAAACGGAGAAGTTACGTCCAACGGAGAACTGGCCACTGACCGGCCGCCGCGCCCGCGACTTCAGTTCACATCCGGGTCTTTGGGCACCGGATCAAATAATGACGTGATTGGCCAATTCAAGTTGACAAGGTAACAACACGAGCTTTGATTGGTTCTTACTCCGGCTAACGAGCTAGCGAGATTATATCTACGTTATATTTTTAATGTGCAACAATTGACGTTGGAAACAAGCAGTAATGTGTTCAAGAACAATTTATATAGCTAATTATAAAAAATGAACCAGTTCCCTGGAGGAGATCTATCAAATCGAAAACTAAAGGAGAAAAACAGACTTGGCCCACGGCCTATCTGTCCATCATGGCCTCCTAATCATCCCCATACTGTATACTGATTGGCTTTATCACTGTCTCCTCTCCACCAGTAAGCTGGTGTGTGGTGGGCGTTCTGGCACAATATGCCTGCTGTCACATCATCCAGGTGGATGCTGCACATTGGTGGTGGTTGAGATTCCCCCTTCCATGAAAAAGCACTTTGAGTACCTAGAAAAGCGCTATACAAATGTAACAAATGATTATTATTATTATTATTATTATTATTATGAGCTTTTTATAAATGAGCTTTCATTTGACCCAGATATCAACAGTGACATCCATTTTTTAACGGCTCTGTTTCCGAAGTGATTTCCCCCGTTCAACATCTCTGTTGACGTTTCATTAAACTGCTGATATAAAGAGTTTCAAGTCTGGAAAGGCAGCCAGCTACGAGATGAATCGTAACCATAAAACATTTGATTCGGACAAAAAAAAAAAAAAAAAAAAACTTTTGAAAACGGCAAAAAAAAAATATAATTCAAGACTGTAAACAGAGGACTTCAGTGGTAGCTGCTCGATCGCTCTAGCTGTTTGCGGGTTTCCATGGTAATGTCGCTGTTACGCTTACAATTGTGACAGTTTTCCTTTGATGGCTGTGGGCGGGGTCCTGAACGCAGAGATTAATGCATTATGATGTCTGATAATTCCATGCAGCCTGGTTGTCTCTGTGTAGTCTTGCTAATTATGCAGTCTCATATATGCCATGTATTTGTCAGGAGATGAAAAATAATTCAAGTGGAAAAACAATATTTGGTGCTGAAGGAGAAGGAGCTGAGCTCTGTCAGGGTGTGTTGTGGACCTGACAAGGCGGAGCTGCGCTCCGGTGGGCTCCTGCCCAATTTAACCTCTGTCTATAGGTAGCCTACTCAAGATTAACAGGAGATTGAGTGAAAATGAGCATTTCACCCCCCCCCCTTAAGAATCCCGTGTAACTGCAGCAGCGGAGGACTATTAGGCTATTAGAATATTAGAAATCTAATACTCAAGCTGTTTTCTAATTTTTCTACTCTTAATATTAAATCAAAAATGACTGAACGAATGATACACGGATTCTCTTGAACCACCACCACGTTTGCGGGAGAAACAGTGCCGCCAAAATGCTCCGTTAGACTTTTCTGTGATCCTCTACTCTTCCCTGTGGATGACCTGTGACCTATTTTCTGTATGATCTGAATTTTGCGCGTTTTGAATTTTAGAAAACTGAATTTGAAGTTCCGAATTTCTACTTCACCTTGAAAACTTTTAAATGAATATATTCAGTCTGAGAATTTAGAACAAAAAATAAATTAAATAAAGCTGTTTGAAAATACATAAACATTTGAATTCGTTAAATTTCAAATGTTCAATATTCGTTTAAAGAAATCAAATTCAGAACTATTTAAAATTCCACATAATATCGAATTTTGTTAGATTACACTTGTCAATAATTCAAATCTACACAATTCAAATTCAAATCATTTTGTCATATTATAATCTCCATAGTTGCAGAGCTATTTGTGGTGTTCATTTCTGATTTATTTGGGTGTAGGCTATTTATAATGTCAATTTTGCTTTTGCTTATAAAATGGAATTCAGCCAATTACGTAAAATATTATACAGGACAGGTAAGTGTTTCACACAGGCCCAAACAGTTAGGCTAACTTGATTAAAAGACAACACCGGAACCAGCTCATTTTTTTGAGCTGACAAGAGTAATTTGTTCATGAGGGCTACTCTGGTATAGCGTAGCATTGTTTGTTTTGCGTGTACCCCAGGGACAAAGATGTTCTTGTTGCATCCCATTCGGAGACTAGAAACTCAGGTAAAATATAATGGGTGGTATAATGCCCTTTTCACACGATGTAAAATAAGCCTTTGATGTCTCCAGAGTGTGTATGTGAAGTTTAGCTCAAAATACCCCACAGATATTTTTATAAGCATGTTAAAATTGTCACTTTTTGCGGGTGAGCCAAAACGGTTTTTGTGTCTGTCCCTTTAAATGCAAATGAGCTGCTGCCCCCACCACAGAGGGCGGAGCTTCAACAGTTTGTGTCCTTTTACCTTGGGGCGCAACTACCCAGTGTCAGAGGGGTATGCAGCAACAATTTTGGCGCCCCCCCCCCCCCCCCCCTCCAAAAAAAAAAAAAAACTAACTGTGCCATGTAGCCTAATGAGTGAGTAACGAGTGATAGCTAACAGATTAAATAAGTAAAAAATTGTCATGAATAAAATGTAACTATACTTCACAGTGATGAATCCACTGCTGAGTGGACCTCTGTCCCTCTAGGGGGGTTCGGGGGCATGGTCCCCCGTAAGAAAATTTTGTGCTTTTTAATGTTGAATTCATCGATCTGGTGCACTTTGAGAGTTCAAAATTAAAAGCTCCAACCCATATTCAGTGTGCAAATTAAACAAAGAAAAAATCAAACCTTTTTTAGTAACAGCGTCTGTCTACATTACACTACTACATAATAATAACTTTATAATATTAATCCCATGATAGTAATAGCCATATATTGTAAAAAAAAAAATGCACTGAAAAATAAAGGAAACTTTCATAATTAGTTTTGTACTCATTTAACACATTAAAGATGTGATTGGGCCAGCCTAGTGTCAATCAAGAAAAGAACCAATGGGCCGCTGATCTACGTGTTTAATGAAAAATGTAAATCACTTTTTTTTTTTTTTTTGACCAATGCATTACAACGGCACTAACCCAGCACCGCCAATTAGCAAAACAAAACAAAACGAATGGGCCGCCGATGTACGAGTTTTATGGGCCGTTAAGACAAAGACAAAAAAAATAAAAATAAAAATAAAAAATAGCCTATTAGATGTATCGGCCCAAAAAGCACGTCGGCCCACCGGGAATCTCCTACATGCGTGGACGTCACACTTTAAATCTACCTGTTGCCTTTGACCATCCACTTATTTAGTTGCTGGCGCATCAGTTGACATGCCATATCCTTTTCCCTCTTTCTTTTTCTATTTTTAGTCCCGACAGCTTTTTTGCTATAGGCTAGCCTATCCATCTTTTTCGACTGGTACCTGCTCGCTCAGCGCTCACGGCGCCCCCGCCTGCTCGCGATATTATCCCCCCCTCTCTATGTCAAAATTATATGATGGAATCTAATGAATATCCTACTCTAGCCTGTTAGTCCTCCAAAAAGTTATATAACATTGAGGAAATGCAGAAATTATTTAGAAACGCACAACAGCAGCTACATAGAGATTAAAAAAAAATAAAAATGACCATCGCTTTGGCGCCCCCCTGGTGCTGCGCGCCCCTATGCGCCGCATATAGCGCATACCCACTTTTTGCGCCACCTCACACAGACATGCACTGGAAATTTCAGAAACTTTTAGCCTTTTATGTTCAAACCTATTTTTTACAGTCTATGGTTCAAACCGGTGTCAGACAAAGATGGAGAGACTCAAGAAGAAGTGACAACATGTAGACAACATTTCTGAATGGTTAGTTGATGAATTTATGTAGCTTAAATGTTTAGTTATCTTAGTCATTGATTAGCATATTCTGTCTTGATAATCTATAAATCGTGTTCCGGGGGCGGGGTTTTTGTGAATTTTAGGGAGGAATGTCGTGTAGTCGTTAAACTCAAAAAAAAAATGTATGCTTATGCTCAAACAGCAACATTACACACTAACTAAAGTTAGAAAAGTGAAATCATAATCAACCACCCCTTTAAAAATACATTGGACGTCTATGACCCAGCAAGCAATAGCCGTCTTTTCAACGTCTGGGTTAAATATAGACCCGATACAGTCCGGCTATGTGTAACCCACTTTTAGCCCAAATAACATTTAATCTGGATAAATGTATTTTTTTCCAAAATAACTTGTGAGATGTATGATATTCCATCATGTAAGCAAAGTCTACCGTGATTACAAGTTGTTTGGCTTCCTTTATTTTAGGCTACATGTTATAGGCTGTGCGTAGCCACGATTTAGCTCGTATTCAGACCCGGCTATGCGTAACCCACTTTTAGCCCAAATAACATTTAATCTGGATAAATGTATTTTTTTTTCCAAAATAACTTGTGAGATGTATGATATTCCATCATGTAAGCAAAGTCAGATGTGATTACAAGTTGTTTGGTTTGCTTTATTTTATATGTTCTATGTGTAGGCTGTGCGTAGCCACGATTTAGCTCGTATTCAGACCCGGCTATTGTAGCCCACTTTTAGTCAAAACTGATTAATTGTAGCCTAGTTTTTTTGCCAGGCAGTGCATGAAATGGTTGATATTCCATCATGTTCGCATTGGTAATGATATCTGCAAGGTTCAATTTGACATTTTACGACATGGTCGATCTGTTGTCACGATTTAGCTCCAAATTGGACGGGCTATATGCGGTCTGCTTTAGCCCACCTGGCGAAATCAAAGCAATCTGGTCTACGTACGGCTTGGCTATAGCCCTGATTCAGACCAGCGAGCTAGTATAAGAATATTAGTCTTAAAAATGTTTTCGCTCACACAGCTTAATGTTTGCTGTCACACATAAACATAACATTCATACACAATCTACGATATGACTGTCATTTCAAATTAAATCAAATGCAATTGCATTTCTCAACCGCTAGATGGCACAATCGAAACACTACTGAGACATGACTACTAGGACTGGGACTACTGGCATTGCGCGACTAGATCACTTTAGCCAGATCTCGCGATAAACATTTCCTCCATTTTCAATTTTATTTTACACGAGGCTGCTGTCAGAGAGCAACGGGCGAGCAACACTCTGAAAACCTTCAAATTTCTACTTCGGTCTTGTAAGTATGCGTGTTATTTTTGTTATGTTTATTGTTTAAATTAGTTAGTTGTTATAATGTGTAGAAACCGTGACATTTTAACATTACCATTGCAGAGTACTATTTTTCTCCAACAAGTTAACGTTACTTGCACGTGTTATTGCAACTGTGTGCCCTTAATCTAAAATGTATCTAAATTCAAGGTGGTAAGCATGAAACTATGAAACTTATCATTACTATTTTTTATTACTATTAAAGATACCAATATATTTTTGTTTTTAGATTGGAGTAAGAAATAATAGTTTTTGATTTAATGCAAATTTTCAAAGTATACTTTACATAAAACTTAACAGCAACATAGTGCAACATGAAAAGAAATTATAAAAAAATATTTTTTCCTTTCCAATTAATAAAAGGTAGTGGCAAACTGTAAAGTCTTTAAAATTTATTTAAAAGAATCAATTAAATGAGTTCTTTGACAGACATATAGCCAGTGTAAAAACCTCAGAACTGGAATGATGTAATCCACTTTATTCGATTTCAAGACACTGTTTATCGCAAATTATCCAGCAATCAGTCAACAAAGTACAGCAATTGAATATACAGAACACTTGTCAATGACTACCATCAAATGTCTTGTTACCAACATTCTTCAAAATATATATTTTTTTGTGTGTGTTCAACAGAAGAAAGCCATACATGTTTGGAACCAAGTGAAAGTGAGTAAATGCTTACATGATTTTTTTTTTTAGTGAACTACCCCTATAAGTATCTTTTTATGTTCATTAGAGTTATATGAGTAAGTGATAAAGAATGATTTATAGGGATAGTTCACTTTGAAATTAAATTTTGGCATGTTTTAGCTTACCTTAAGGGCATCCAAGATGTAGGTGTCTTTGTTTCTGAAGTAGTTTCAATTTTGATATTTTTAGGTCAAACTGTTCTTGTCTGTCAGTCATATAATGCAGGTCTATATGGTCACTACCTGAAAGAGCACGATTGTTGTCACGATTTGTTATGATTTCTCTTACATTGAGCGCGCTTTTTGACGTGCCTACATTTGTAATTAAAAAATTTTGGTCAGCAGGAAAAATTGTCTAACGAACAGTTCTGTTTAAAAATACGTACTGAAATCGAACCGAAAGCCTCGTACAGAATGGTTCAATACGTGTATCGTTACACCCCTAAAATATATGTGTATATATATATATATAAAAAATTAGTGCATCACCATTATGCAGGCAAAAATGTTTCATTATTGATATTAATTTATTAATAATATTGATATAAATTATATAGTCTCAATCTATATTCCGTTAACTCTATATTGGCCAGCTCTAGTGTGCATCCTAGCAAAAGTGAATGACTGTAATTAGTTAAATGATTGTCAACAATGCTTTTCTTGAGCAATAATTTTTTTCTTTTTCTCATTTGGCAGACGCAGTGATGACCAACTTTCCTTCGGCGACTGAATGGGAAATAAAAAATGCAATTTCTGGTCCTTTTAAACAAGCACCAGGAAGAGATGGGGGTGGTGGTTTTGGATATAAAGCTAATAATTCATTATTAAAAAATTTAGTATCTTAAGTTGTTTTACATATTTTCCAATATTTTATTTGTTAATTATGTTTGAATGTTGTCTAAGTTGTTAATATAATTGTTCTAAATAAATCCTTTATATTCAATTAGTTTGGATGGATTTTCATTTATGAGAACCTGTTATATTTGAGTGAAAAGAATCCTTATGCCTCATTTTGTTGTCTATTACATGTATATGTAGTGTAATTGATGACTAGTCTATTCTTGGGCTATGGTTAGACGTCTATTAGATTTTCACTGACAGCCCAAAATCAGCCTTGTTTTAGCCTAGACCCATATTGCCTGTCTATTAGACGTATATATGTAGTCGTTTAATAGCTGTCTAATTGATGACTAGTCTATTCTTGGGTTATGGTTAGACGTCTATTAGACGTATAAATAGTCATTCAATAGCTGTCTGATTGTCTATTCTTGGGCTATGGTTAGACGTCTATTAGACGTATACATGTAGTCATTCAATAGCTCTGTCTATTCTTGGGCTATGTTTAGACGTCTATTAGATTTTCACTGACAGCCCAAAATTAGCCTCGTTTTAGCCTAGACGTCTGGGCTGTGTTTAGACGGCTATTAGACGTCTATTAGACGCAAAATTGCTTGCTGGGGAGCGTGGTAGGCTTAGAAAACAACTTTATTTTAAATGTTTATGAATTTTTAAAATATGTCTGTATAGCAAGGTAAATAGTATATGACTTTGGCATATAATTATTTAAGAATGAAATAGTCAAACAACAATAAAATCAACACAGTGGTACTTGGGGAGATGTAGAATAAGAATCTGGTGGAGTTTGCAGAAAACAATTTGATTTTATATTTTTATGATTTTTTTTATGTCTGTATAGCGAGGTAAATAGTGTATGTTTTTTGCATATTATTTTATAAATAAAATGTATTTTTAAACGCAGCTGGCGTGACCGTAGTCATGTGGCATGTGGAGTTCTTAGGCCCCGTTTCACAGACAAGGCTTAGATTAAGCCAGGATTAGGCCTTAGTTCAGTTAGGACATTTAAGTATCTTTTATAAATGTGCCTTAGAATAAAACATTACTGTAGTGAGCATCTTGAGACAAAACAATGGCATTGATTTAAGATATGTCAGAGCAAGTGTCTTTCAGTAAAAACTGCTCAAACAAGCATTTAGTCTGGGACTAGCTTAAACCTTGTCTGTAAAACTGGCCATTAGAGTTGTTGTCCTTCTTGTTCTTAGAGTGAACATAGCTTCAACTGATACTCTTTAGCTTATAAGTTTAACTGTGAAGCACAAATATTGTAGGTTTGAGCACAAGACGCCGTACTTTATACACTATATCTGATGTACCAAATCAGCTGATTTATAAGATCAAAACCAAAGCTACCTAAATTTACACATTGCATCTCACATATTTGAAGTCAATGAATTTCACTTGACTTATATCAGTCACAGCTAGACTTATTATTATTTATTTATTTACCATTTATTAAAAATGTTGAGCATGTTTTAATGAGGTGTAAAAAAATTATAATAATAATTATTGCGAGATAAAATGTATGACAATATGTATGTTGGCAATAATCTGTATCTTCCCTATGGTCTCTATATATGGTGCTTACGGCCTTGAAATTTTCAGACTGATAAAAATAATAATAATCTTTTTTTTTTTAACACAGATGGCTGTAAAATCAGTAGTATTCGTCTGTTCATTAATATGAAGACATTTATGACATTTACATTTCCCATGAAGTGACCCTCTTCATGCAAAATAAATAAACTTTTTTATTCATTATTTTTATTTATTTAAACTCACTGATTCTTCCTCTGTGTACGGTGTACATAATTTTGTTTACATGTAATACTCATTTACCGTATGTAAAAGCTGTTTAAGGAAAAGTTAGTGCACCTTTAACTGCAAAACTTATTTTTATTTTGCCTTGAACATGTATGTAGGAATGTGTTGCTCATATCAAACACTAGATGTCAGTCTTAACCTTAACCTATATATATATAGCCAAAAGTCTTGTAAATCAAAAAAGTTTTCCCATTAAATGCACTTGATTGAACATTTATGCTATATAGTCACACATTTACCATGTCTAATATAAATGTTTAAAACCTGACCAGTTAAAATGAGTATCAGTAGGGGCCTACAGTAGTTTTTTTATTCTCTACCCCCTATACACGCTCTTTCTGCCCCTCACTGTGATAAAGGGTGATATGGGTGGTTAGATGTTAAGAGTATGTCTGTCTGTGGTAAAGAGGATGCTTGAGGTTCTTATCAGTTCCTGCTTTTGCCTCTTATGACCCAGACAGACTGGAGAGCCCCTCTTCAACTGCCTGCCCTCCCCAGGATGAGTGCACCCTGCCGGGCCAACACTCCATCGTTACACCCTTATCTCCACCTGTGGAGGAATTCTCCAGCCATATACAGTATGCCGCTCTCCTACTACTGTGTGCACGACAGATGAGGCCAAGTGTGCTTTAGCCAGCATCTGAGAGTGCGTGAGTAGGCATAAAAACGTCTAAATTTCGTGGGTGTATATGTAAGTAGTTCGAATGAAGGGTGTGTGTCTGTTTTAGGTCTCTTCCTCTGAAAAGATGTTAAAACTTCTCATCTCTTTCTGGCTTTGATGCTTTAAGACTCCATTTTTATAGACTGTTTGGACTGATAATCTCTGTTTACAAGCTTTACCTTTATTTACAGCGCTGTTTACGAGCTATTCTTCCTCTTAGTGTTGGGAAAGAGAGCAGGAAGGAGGAGGGAGGGAGAGTGGGAGATGAGAGGAGAGGAAAGAGTGTTTGTTGAGGAATGCAAAGTGGTGATGGGCAGGTTATGGTGTCTATGTGTGTTTGAGTGAGTGTGTATTGTAGATAGTAAAACTAGGAGAGTCATGAGAAGGTTAAGAGCCATGTTGTACTTCCCTAAAAAACTCATGATAGATCAAAGGGGGGTCTGTCTGGTCCCTCTTCTGTGTAACTCTGTCTGTGACTGGAGCTGATTTCTTTCTTGTATAACTAAGACTTTCATCCATCACAGTGACATGAGCTGATCCCTGTCTCTGTGACAGTGACCCGACTCCTGAGCAGATCCGTCTTTCTGTCACAGTAATTTGAGCTGATCCCAATTTCAGTGATTAGAGCTCATCTCTATCAATGACACTGATTTGAGCTGATCCCTTTTTTTAAGTAACGATGATTTTAAGCAAAATTTTTGGCAGTGATGTGAGCTGTGAGTTCATCCCCTTTTCAGTGACAGTGATTTGAGCTGATATCTCTCATTGAGCTGATCCCAATTTTCAATACAGTGATTTAATCCGATCTTTTTATCAGTGACAGTGTTTTGAGCTGATCACTCTTGTTCATTTTGACCCTTTTTCAGTGACCCTCTCTCCTTTAGCTGATCCTCTTTTCAGTGAAGTGATTTGAGCTGTTCTGTATGTCAGTGATTTGATTTGACAGTGAATTTTTTTTCAAGCAAGTACCGTAGACATATAATAAATTCTAGAAAATTTGCTGACCGCTAAAATAACTTCTCCTCCGTCTTGCCACTGACACTATACACTACAGGATGTATTGACTTATCACATACACTCCACTGACTTCACTCCTATTGGTTGTCGCTACCAAAAGTGTCTCTTCATTTGCATAAAGTTAAATATATCTCAACTTTGTGGCATCATGCATGATATAATTTCTCTATTTGATCTAATCTCTCTCAGTGACTTTAGCTGATCTCTGTTCTTGGGCTAATTCCTCATTCAGTGACTGTGATTTGAGCTGTTCCCTCTCCTTGAGCTGATCCCCCTTTCAATACAGTGATAGGAGCTGATCTCTCTATCCATGACAGTGATTTGAGTTTCCATCCATCTTGTTCAGTTTTTTTAGTGACTGATTTGAGCTGACCCCCCTTTCTCTGGATTGATTGAGCTGATTTGAACTAATCTCTCTCTCTAAATGATTTAGCAAATCTCTCTCCTTGAGCTGATCCCCTTTCAATACAGTGACTCATGAGTTCACACGTACATATAATCAGATAGAGTATGCATATTGGCATGCTGTTTGAAGAGAGGGCTCCTAGATTGGAATTTGGTCCGAATCCAGAGTACTCCTCCATATTCATGAGGAGGAGTTGGGGTGGTAAACTGACATGGGACAGACGAGTCGGCTTTAGGCCTCCTCTCGTGCTGCGCCTCCAGAACTTTGTTAAGAAAACATCATTCTGATCTGATCTCTGCCATTGACAGTGAGCTGATCCCTTTTTGAGTGACTTAAGTGGATCTTTATTTTTGTGTTAGCTATTTGAGCTGATATCTCTCCTTGAGCTAATGTCTGTATTTTAAGCAGATCCCTCTTTTTGAGCTGATCTCCCTTAAAATATATTAATTTGTTTTAAGCTTAATCCTTCTATCTGAGTCAATCCTTCTCTATATGACTTGGGCTGATCCCTTGAGAGTGACTTGAGCTGATCCCTTTTTCAGTGACAGTGATTTAAGCTCAGCTGATCTCTCTATTTGAACTAATCTCTCTTTTTGACAGTAACTTAAGCTGATCCCTTACCTTGAACAAATTCTTTATTCACTGACAGTGATTTGAACTAATCTCTCTCTTTACGACAGCGATTTAAAGTTTGCGTGAACAGGAAGTCGCGATAGTCTTTTCTTTTCCCTATTGTGATGTAAATGCGAGGGAAACGGCTTATTGAACAAGACAAAATGTGGGGAGGGACTTGATTTTGTCCATGAGGAATTGATTGGATTTAGATCGTGGTGGTTTGCTATTGCTGTGATCCATGAGAAACCAGTTGTCCCACCCTCTCGCCAGTCATCAGAGAAGAAAAGAAGAGATATTGTTGCAAGAGGAAGGGGAAATTATTTTGTTTATATTACCTGAAAAGTGAAGCCAAAGCATTTCAATCGCCCCCTGGTGGTTGGCTGCAGTACAGGTCATAAACCCCACCCTCTCCATGTAATCGAATGGGACACGAGCCAAACTGAACAATCTAATTACAATTCAAATATTTTTTTTCCAAAGAGGGATTGTTTCATTTTAGGAATTTATTATCACGCAGACGTATGTTCAAGTTTTCCTTTTTCCAGTAACTTTGGTTTTATTTTGTTATTTGATGCTATAGAAACGGGGTGTATTTTGGCTTCGTTTTTCTACAGTAAAAGCAAGTGGAGACGTGCAGTTCATCTTTTTAAGTGTATGAAAATTGCGAAGGCACATGAATTGTAAAATAAATAAATAATAATAATGACGTGCGCAGATAAATCATTTACTGTATAATAAGGACTGCAATATTCCTAAACAATTTTTTTTATTTTGATGTCATTGTTATTTTAAGCTGATCCCTCTCCTTGACCTAATTTTTCATTCAGTGACAGTGATTTGAGCTGATTTCTCTTTATGACATTGACTTTAGCTGATCCCTCTCTCAGTGACAGTGATCCTTCTCCTGCATAGTTCAGACTCTCTCTGTGGCAGTGACTGATCCCTCTTCTATGTAACTCTCTTGTCTATTTTCTGCTCTAATAGATGGTAAACGTCTGTGTGAACAGAGCAGTGGGATCCAGAGCAGAAAAAATGTTTACAACACTGTGATCTATCGACCATTAACAACAGGCTTAAAGCAGCCAACCCACATATCTCAGCATAACTCTGCACACCATGGAGAATATCACTGCATGATGGATTCACCAGTGTAAATGAGAGTGCTTTGTGCATGTGTGTGTTTAGTACATATGTGTACTGGAATGGTTGGTTTCAGAGCTCTTTTTGAGCATATGTGTGACTGTCTGTCTGTGTGGCCGGGTGGAGTAAGGTGGATTGCATTGATACACATGATATTAGCATAGCTAATAGGGCTCAGAATTATTAAAGGGTTAGTTCACCCAAAAATGAAAAGTCTGTATAGTTATCATTAAAACTGCCACATAAAAACATTGGTAACACTTTAGAATACTGTATCTTACTTACTGCATAACTAATAAGGAATTATTGAGGAACTAATAGATAATTATTTATTAACACTTAAGTCACTACTGTTAACTACTAAGGAAGATGTGTTAACTAATTAGTATGTAATAGAATTGTATGATTGTGTTAAGTTTCAGTTAGTTAATCAATAACTAATGAATTATGTCATAACTCTTGAAGAACTATTATTAATTATCTATTAATTAATGTGCAAGAAAAATAACTAAGAAGTAACTACTAATGAACAGTCATACACAGTGGTTACAATAAACCGTTTTATTTTAGCAGTGGAGTGGTGGATGAAGTACACAAATCAAGTACTTGAGTAAAAGTACAGATAACCCAATAAAATATTACTCCAGTAAAATGATAAACTATTGGCCTATTCATTTTCAAAATTACCTTAGTAAAAGTATAAGGTAATTACTTGAAAAGTAAAAAGCACTGATCAATGTTTTTTATTTTATTTTCTAGCCAGTTTTAGTCATTCTTCAGCACTAATAAGAAAGATAAGTGCAGACATTTACTAGGCTATATATTGATCTGCAAATAAGCAAACTTTTTATTTAATTAGCAAAATGTATCATAATGTATGATAACTTATCTATTTTACAAAGGTTTAGATAATACCGTTAATAATGTGTTTTTTACAGTAAGTTTGATTTGAGTCAGAAGTATGTGGTAATTCTGTATTAATTACTAATGAGTTCCCTATATTCTCACTTTAGAATACTGTTCCAGGTTCCAAGTAATTCCTGAAGAATTATCTAATAATTATTTGTTAATTACCAATTAATTTCCTTATATGTTCACTTTAGAATACAGTTTCAGGTTATAAGTAGCCTAATTCCTGGATAATTATTTGATAATTATTTATTAATTACTAATGAGTTCCCTATATTCTCACTTTAGAATACTGTTCCAGGTTCTAAGTAATTCCTGCGGAATTATTTGATAATTATTTATGAATTACTAATAAGTTCCCTATATTTTCAGTTTCCCTCAGTCATTGCCTCAAACATGAATTTACTCAATGGCATTCTATGCTGAGGAAAACAGACACACACAGTACTGTATATAAAATATAAAAACTAATCTGAGGTTAGTTTTGTATGACTGTTCATTAGTAGTTACTTCTTAGTTATTTTTCTTGAACCTTAATTAGTAGATAATTAGTAGTAGTTCTTCAAGAGTTATGACAGAATTAATTATTTATTGATTAACTAACTGTTACTGAACACAATCATAAAAATATATTACATACTGATTAGTTAACACAAATTCCTTAGTAGTTAACAGTTGTGAAGAAGTAGTTAATGAATAATTACCTATTAGTTCTTCAATAATTACTTATTAGTTATGCAGTAAGTAAGATACAGTATTCTAAAGTGTTACCAAAACATTTTATATCTGGAGGCCTATATCTCTGAATGTTTATTTCGTCATATAGCATAGATGGTCAAAGCTAACAGGCCTAAATACTCAAACTGATTTCTGCAGTGATTCAGTGCAGCTGGACACAAATCTTCGAGGCAGGGCATTTCACAATTTAGCTTCTTTTAAGTTTTCTCCAACATAATATCACAAGAAATGAGTGCAAAAAAACTTCAGATCATAATCAGAGGCCATCACCCACAGAATTCAGCATGTGTTTTAGTGTAAAATCCAGCATGATTGAACTGCCAGATACATGGCCTGAAAAATGATCAAATAGTTCAAAGGAGCTGGTATTAGTATTGATTTGGTATTAGTGATTTGAAATGGCCCTCAGAGGGAGGAGATTCTTATCGCAGAGCGGGTCCACCTCACACAAACACATGTAAGCTATGTGAAGATAAAAAACAAAACAACATGAGGGTAGGAGAACTCAACCAAATCCAAAGCAAAATACTGAGATGCCAAAACATCTGCTTCTATGTTAAAAGAGAATAAACATACCAATAAGGTAGCAAAGATCCCAAGAAGGCCCAGAGCTATTTTATCAAAATATGCAACAGAATAAGGCCCCTCGTGGGTGAAACCGTAAAAATATTTTATCAGATGTGCCTTTCGTTTAAATGGCGACGGCGTTTTTGGGGCTTAAAAACGCAAAAAAAGTGAAACCACCCTCCAGAGTGGAAATCTTAAAAACGCTCCACCGTCACGTTCCCGTCTAAAAACCAGGGGGGCAATGTTCCGGAAAACATTGAAGCTTCCTCGGGCGCTGCCATTGATTAGCAGACCATCACCTGCTGTTAGCATTCCATTGACTCCCATTCATTTTGGCGTCACTTTGACAGCGAATAACTTTACATCTGAGGCGTTTAAAGACTCCATTTGTCCATTATTTATTTCTAAAGAAACACGAAAATGTATAAAAGGCTCCATTACCTTGTATCTTACGTTATGGCCCTATAGAAGCCGTTTTTGTAAAAAATAGGCTAACGATTGCGTCTAACCACGCGACTCTCTGTCGCACAGTAGAGAGATTACCGTATGGACAGGAGGAGAAGCTCGCAGGCAATCGGGGGGATGTGGAGGCAAAATGACAAAATAATTAATCAGAATACTTAGCAAAAGTTTCTCCTGCTCCTAGCTCATGGACACTTCCTACTCACACTCTCCGTCTCTGCAAGTTTCAGAAGGGAATAATTCAGATTTCTCTCGGCACAGCTACTAGAAGACAGACAGGTTGCTCACGTCACATCTACGTCGTCAAGCTCAGTTTGAGTCTGCGCAGTACGCTCGACCATCAGGAAGTGAGTGAATTGACTGCACTTTTCTCCGTTGAAACCTATGGGGTCGCTGTGTCGCTGTCTATGGTAAAAATGCAAAAGTCTGCTAGACAGTGAAGGCACCGATCTGCTCACGATCTGCTTCACATTGCCACCTAGCTGCCTGGAGTGCATACTACATTGAATTTCACACATTTTTGCGTCACCATATGCACGCAGATTTCCCCCCCATAACGCTCGTCTAAACGCAGAATAAAAAGTGATAACGCTACGCCACTTTCGCGTTTTCTCTTCAGATCGTTTCCGTGTAAACATAGCCTAAGGGTATGTTTACACAACATAATTTTCAACCTAAAGCAGAAAACTTATGCGTTTTGGCCGTTCATTTAACCGTTTTGGGGGCATGAAAACGCAACCTTGGGTTTAAAAGTGCAAGGTTTTGAAAAAGATATTACCGTCTCCATGAAAACAACAAAAACGTGAATTTGTGTCATGCCCATGCGTATTATGTGTTCAGTCTATAGGTGTGGGGTTTCTCTGTACTAAGTGACATCGCCAACTACTGGCCTGGCATGCATAATACAGCATTTTTAGTCGGATTGTCAACATTGTCATTTGTTTTTAGTACATCGTTTTCATGTACAAAACAGCTTGATGAAAATGTGTGATCAAATGTGACTAAATCAAGTCAAAATATGTATAAACTGTTGAGTTCGGTGTTTTTAGTGTTCTGAGTAAATAATTTAAAGTAACAACATTACTAAAAAAAAATTCAGTAGCATCACAGTAGGTTTTATGATAAAAGAATACTTTTATCAACTGATTTTAATGTTATGCTTTATTCCACATGCATATTTAAAACTGACTGAACTCAAGCGAAACTGCAATGCAATGTTAGAAACCGAATTGTTTTAGTGAATTGGTTCGTTTCGTCAGTTTATGTAAATTAACTGATTTTATTTATTTTTTTAATCACTGATTGATGTGCTGCACAGCATTTAATTTTTTTCTGAACTGTGTTTTTGGTGCACTGGGAAGGATAAGCCAAAGACTGCCTGAAGACTGATCACTGAGTTTTCATTATCTTAGGACTGATGTGTTACACGCCTGAATGCAAAGATATGCTGCTGTTATCAATGCGAGGCCACAGGGTCAGACAACACCTGAAAAAGGCAAACACACACACATTTGCACACACAAACACTCACTTGATAGCAAGGGCTGGTGTGAAAAGTGAGAGTTGGCAGGTGAAAAGAAACAAATGTCAAGTAGCAGAAATCAGAACAGCTGGAGAAAAATGATTTACACACTACAGGAGTGTGTGTGTGTGTGTGTGTGTGTGTGTGTGTGTGTGTGTGTGTGTGTGTGTGTGTGTGTGTGTGTGTGTGTGTGTGTGTGTGTGTGTGTGTGTGTGTGTGTGTGTGTGTCAAGCATCAATGTTTGTATTTATGATTAACTGTATTTCTCAGTATCTATCTATCTATCTATCTATCTATCTATCTATCTATCTATTTATCTATCTATCTATCTATCTATCTATCTATCTATCTATCTATCTATCTATCTATCTATCTATCTATCTATCTATCTATCTATCTATCTATCTATCTATCTATCTATCTATCTATCTATCTATCTATCTATCTATCTATCTATCTATCTATCTATCTTATTTTTTATCTGTTTGCTGTATTTTCGAAGCAGCTTTTTAACTTAACCAGCAAGACTTCCTTGAAAAAACAACTTCATCATGAAACTGGTTTCCCAAAGAAGTATTGCTGGTCATGTTGGTCGAGCAGTTTCAGTAGCAAAATGGCAAAAACAAAAAACATAGCTATACCGGTCCACCAGCTAACAGCACCAAACCAGCACTAATCGGCATAAACCCGCATAGATTGAAATGGATATGCCTGCTAGAGCATAAACTACACTGATCACAAGTATGCCAACACACATAAGCAGTGTGCTGTGCTATGTTGTGTGTTGAATGTGTCTCTCTGTCTGCCCTCAGTTTGCTGTTCGT